>NC_141231.1:11237500-11717500 GCF_054856515.1 Filicampus tigris | reverse complement strand
ACATAAGAAACAATGTAAGGAAAAAAAATGATGTCCCGTGTAGGACACATGCTGTTACATGGTAACACAAATCTTGTAACCTGTGCCTGAACCAACCCGTCCTCCTCTCCCCCACCGCCCCCCGGCGGAGGCTAAAGCTCATCCAGCGGCCGTGAGTTTTGGAACATGAGCTTGGCGAGTGGCAGCGTTGGCCTGGCCCCAAGTCACACTGTGTTCCACTGGAGCACACCAGCATTCCACACACAACGTCCACTCTGCTCTTAGGCGAGACAGCTGGGCGGATGTCTTTTTCCCGCCACTCTCACAACAACAACACAGCAGAGTGTCCACAAAGGACATTTTATCTCTGACGGTGTGAGACAAACCATTGCCACTGTTTCTGATACGACCCCAGGGAAAATTGCCTCTCCACCCATTTTGTGTCTATCATCATAGTGTCCCACAGGGTTCAATGTTGGGTCCCCTCCTTTTCTTTATATGTCTGCTCCAGGGTTATAATAATTTGGATTTATATCATATCAAGTTTTTATTTTGTTTTGACCTTTGTTTTTTTTAGTTTTTGATTCAGTTAGTTTTAGCTTTTAGAGCAGGTTTGTTCATTTTTGTTACATTTTTCTGAAAATGCTTCATTTTAGCTGGGTTTGTATTAGTTTTAGGGATCTTTTTTAAATATATGGACTGGAGTATTTGTCAAGTACCAGAAGATTTAAAAAAAAAAAAAAAATCACTGTTGCGTAATAAAGTAAACTACAATTCTCAAACGACTGTTTGACCTTGCCTCTTCTGTATACAGAACTAAATACATTGTAAATGAACCCCAAAAGCTCATGTATGGAATTGACAAAGACACAAATCAAGAACATTTTGGCTATAATTATAGTTATAAATGTAAGATGTAATTTCAATTTGTTTTCGGGTTTTTTAAAAAGTTTGTTTTTAATTTTATGTTAATGTTTTTTTTATTTTTGTATTACGTTAGTTATTTCCTTAGTTTTTGTTTACTATAATAATCTTGATCCGCTCCCATTGTGCAAGATTATCACTAATTTCAATGCACGCAAACTGGTGGCAAAGAACCATTTTTGTCTAAATGAAGCTCCTCAACTTACTTTAACATAGGTCTTTGGCACCAACCACAAGATGGCGCCAAAGCAGTACTGTTATACAGAGACGCCTATTTCCCGTCTGCATAATTAATCGACCCACGTGGTCCCAGTAGGTCGAGTCAGCCAAACGACGTGTTGTGTACGTTGCGGTCCCACAGACGCAATGACATGTGCCCCATATTGTTTTCATTTCACCGATCATCACACTGTGCGTGTGTGTGTCTGTTGTTTTTGTTTGTTATATTTTCTTTGTTTGGTGGCGTCTGCTCGTCCGTCGCCCCCTTGCGACGTAAAGATTACGTTCTCTACGCTGATTGGCTGTCGCCGACGAGCGGGACCACCTGGTCGATTAAATATGCAGGACGGAACGCGGTGGTGGTTAGGCGTTGCCCAGCTCTACTGTTATACGGCACAGGCCCTTGGCCTGAGTGTAAGAGAAAAACAAATGGGAGATTTTTTTTCCAGAAAATGGAGGATATGTTCTCTGCAAATTGTTGAATCGCTATCCTAAACCAACAACAGCCAACTCAATCTTATTTGCAGTCTGCGAGGTTGGAAACTTGTCGCTACCTTTCACTCAAAAGGTGACATTGGGTAGAAAGCCAGACAGTGTGAAAGGGGCTGCGATGAGTTTTGGCCACGTTGCGAAAACGTGGACCCAAAAAGCTTGCAGCTTGCGTAAGAGTTGGCGGAGCAAGGGCGACAAATCAGCTTTGGTGGAAGATTAGCGTTAAGAGCGAGATTGAGGCTGTCCCACATCTTTTGGCATCAAATGATTGCGTCCCATCATTGGCTCCTCTTTCCTCCTACCAGTTTGGTTTTGTGCTTAGCGGTCCCATCCCGGCTACAGAAACTAGCTCTCGAGACATGGAATGTCACAGTGCCGTATGCCTACTACAAAAATCTGTCCATTCATTTAATTTTCATTTGTTTTTAGAGCAGGTTTGTTCCGTTTTTTTATTTTGGCTGGAAATGCTTTGTTTTGTTTGAGTTTTTATTAGTTTTAGTATTTGGTTTAGTTTTTTTCCCCCCCTCTTAAATATATAGATTATCATACACCCATGATGTAAACATGTTTCTTCATTCACACACATACACACGTATCACAAAGCATGTCAATCCATTCACTTACACATGTTAACAAGTCTATCCATTCATAGACAGAAATACACAAAACACATCCATTGTCTCTCCGTACACATGCACAAAAGAAACTGTCCATTCACATACACACCTAATAGTGTCTGTCTATTCACACACACGTGACGGTCTGTCTATCCATTCACGTGTGCTCACAATGCATAACAAGCCATCCATTCAGTTCCTCACATGATACATACAGTAACATCTATCTATTCACATGCAATAAAAAGTGATGGTGGTGGGTGGGCGTGTCTCGCAGACAAAGGAGGGAAATGGGTCACATGATGGAGGTGCCTGCCGAGCTCGCGGTGGAGGGCCCAGTCTGCCCGTGCTCTCGGCGTGACCTACTTCGTGTAACATGTTTATGTCTGATGCATGGACTTCTCTTCCTCCTCCTCCTACTCCTCCTCCCCCATCTCCATCTTCTCTCTGAAAGTCTCATCACACCCATCACAGACATCCCATCTAGACGGCGACGCATCTTGTCAGCTTTCAAACATCGTGCACATGTGAAAGAGTAGTCAATTTTCTTTTTGGGTGGATGTGAATAGACAGCAAAATGTTCAACCAAACAATGTACGGTACTTTCAAAACCAAAGTCTCCTAGCTTAATGCTAACATATAATTCAAAAAGACATAGATGGGCTAACTGAAATTAGCATAGCTGTTACGGTAAGTCTAAATTAAACCTTCAAATAACCCTCTACTTCAACATCACAGTAACACGTCCAAACTGAGCATACAACAATACTCACGGATGTATATTCTCCCTGGTCAACAAATTGGGGACCTTCTGCCTCTTCTTCTTGCTCTATCAATGGATCTCAGTGCTGCCAGGCGTGTTGTGGCACAATGTGGTACTACACCCAAGGAGCTCATAGCACAAGCAAGTGTGAAAGGGGGTGTTGATGGTGCTCAAGTGATGGGGGGCCTCTCATGTGTCCGCTCAGGGAAGCTGAGTGACTCGATGGATATATGGAGAGTGAGAGCCTTGATTTAAGCTGAATGAAAGCTTTCGAGGGCCCCTGCCCCATTTTTACATGACAGGACCCCCGGACACATTTGAACCTTTGACCTCCATCACCAACGAGCCTTTACCACACTCAGAAACTCAATCAATTCTGCAGGCATGTTCATCCTGGTCGAAATTTACATAGGGTATATAGCCTAATGCCCCAAAATTATACATATACATATATATATATATACAGTGTGTATATATATATATATATATATATATATATATATATATATATATATATAGGCATATATATATATATATATAGGCATATATATATATACAGTATATATATATATATATATATATATATACTGTATATATATATACAGTATATATATATATATATATATATATACTGTATATATATATATACAGTATATATATATATATATATATATATATATATATATATATATATATATATATATATATACACGCACACCACAATAGCGAAGAGAAAAAGCAACATTATCAGTTTGTCTTTTGAGTAAAGTGCAGCATGTCTGTTTGTTTTGCGTTCCTGTACTATTTTGAAAATTTAGTCCCTATAGCAGATGTGGCAAAAGTACTCACACTTGTGTAAAAAAAAAAAAAAATGCCTCTGCTAAAAGTAGAAACACTAAAAGGAGTTAAGTTTAAATGTGTTTACAATGTGTTGGAGGATTAAAAAACAATTTTAAAGCATCTTTTTATCGGGCCGCTCTATATCGCAGATTTTCCCGTCTTGGATGGGTCTGTAATGTATCCCCCCACGATAAACAGGGGTTCACAGTTGAGTTCACAGTTCACCTGCGTCCTCCAGTGGAGAGTGCGAGGGTGCAGATTTCATATTTTTACACCCCATTTTTAGTGGCCCTAATGAGCCAAGTGGAACGCGGGCCCCTCACTAGGTGGTCTCCACATGAGCCACATCAGCATAGCAAAAGGATGGAGGCGCCCCACAGGACCTCGAGTGAACCTTGCGGCACATGAAAGTACCAGCGCCGCCGCCATGAATTATTCACACCGCTTCTTCAAACTGCCGCATTTCAGTTAATGATCAGACAAAAAGAAGAAGAGAAGTGCTGGTAAACACCTTTATGACATCCCGGCTCGGCATATGCAGGGACAAGACAAGCAGTGAGCTCTGAAAGTCGACCAGGCAGCATTATGCAGCAGTTTTTACAAATGTGAAACATCAAGAGTTTGTCTTCTTTTTAGGAAAGTGCACCATCAATCGTTTGTCTTCTTTTTCAGAAAAAGCAGCATCAATAATTTGACTTTTTTTAGGGAAAATACATGAAGTTTGACTTGTAAAGGAAATGCAACATTAAGAGTTTGTCTTTTGTGACAGAAAGTACATACTGCAGTGGTTTGTCTTCCTTCTAGTAAAATGCAACAATAAAGGTTTGTCTTCTTTCATGGAAATGGCAACATCAAGAGGTTGTATTCTTGGACAAAGTCAAAATCAATAGTTTGATGCATTTTCTGAATAATACAATCACATTTTGTCTTCTTTTTCGGACAAAGCAACACCAAGAGTTTTTCCATTCTTTTTATAGGAGTGTCCAAGTTTCTCTTTTTCACAAAGTTTAACACCAACATCTCAATTTTTTGGGGGTGAAAAAACAAAATGTTTGTCTTATTCTTTTCCAAGTCTAAAACTAAGATTTTTTTTCTTGTTTTATAAAAGTTACATCAACATTTCACCTTTTGTGGAAAGCGCAACATTAATCATTTGTCTTCTTTTTGAGTAAGTGCATAATCAAGAGTATTTCTTCTTTTTAGGACATTGCAACATTGATAGTTTCAGATGGTTAAAACATGACGTACGAAATGAACACTTCTTAGCACATTTTTGCTTCTTTTGGTTTGTAAGGAAGAAAAGCATCAGCATGAATCATGCAGGGAAAGGAAGCCCAGCGAGCTGGCAAAGTCGGTCAGACTGTCGTGGTCGTGTCCAAATGGGGAATTGCCGCTCATGAATCATTGAGTGAGGCGGAGCGAGGAAGGAAGCGTGCTAACAACACACAAATGCAAAAACCTTCACCATACGCACGCAACACCAGACTTTGGAGCAGGGAACTTTTTTAGACTTTCGCAAAACATTTTCGCCACGCAACCCATCTTTTTGGTACATTTATGTCCAATAATAGCATTTCATTCTGTTTAATCGTGTCCGTAGTCTCAAAATGTGGCAATATAATCAAAAACAAGCACATTTTATTCTTTATTCTCACTTTATTCTTTATAGATTTTTTTTATTTAGTATTCATGTTTGACTTGTATTTTGGAAAAATCATGATTGGGATGAAAAAAATGTAAAAGTGTAATAAGAATTATCTCTATGGGTCTGTGGCTTGCCAAAAATCAGGGTGTGGTTCACAATGGGTACAGTAAGGAGAAAAAAAATCTTTTGCGAAAACACTTTTAAATGAAACGTTTAAAAAAATGAAACCTATTAGTAGTACAATCTCCATTAAAGGAGAGATTCTCTAATAAACAAAACTATTCATACAATTCGTTAATTTTTTTTTCTTTTCAGGAAAGCGCTACAACAATATGTGGTTTTCATTTTTGGAAAAGTGCAACACCAATATTTGGTCTTTTCATAAAATTCTAACATCAATAGTCTGTCTCCTTTTTAGGACAGTGCAACATCCATCGTTTGTTTTCTTTTTGATAAAGTGCAACTCTAATCTGAAAGGAAGAAAACCCTTCTTGTCAATGTTTTGTAATGTGGCAGAAATGCACCACGACCACTTCCCACGCTGTTCGGTCGTCCCGCGTGGGCCCTGCCTACTGCAAAGCTGCTTACACGATCCTTTAGCATCACACTGAGCTTTATTCTTGATAGGAGCCGGGGATTTCTGCCATAATTAGGCCACCCGCATTAACCAGTATGCACTTCGCAGGGGGCGTCACCACCCATCATCCCATAACCCCCCCCCCACCAACACCACTACCCCACCACCTTGAGAACAATTTATTTGAGATTGTATTGCGCTGTTGAAGTATTGACACCTGCACGGAATATGCTGCGATTACGCAACACATTTTAACGTTATGTTGTATGAATACGTATGCACGATTAAATAGCGCGTAAATGAGAAGCACGTCGTAAACCTTGCAGGACTTTGTCGTCGTTACGTAACTTCCACGGGTGTCTCGGGTTACTCGTGTCCAGGACAGAAAGAACAAATGGGCGGGGCCACGGCTTCTATTGGTCGGGAGTGTGATTAACAATGCAGAAGAGCCAATGGACCGCCTCGCTTTCGGCTCGCCCCCTCTCCCCTGCCCTCCCTTTCAGTTTGGCCGCACAGGGCGACGTTTGTCCGGGACTCCGAAGTAGCAAGCGCCGTAACGTCAATGTACTACTGCTGCTGCTCCTACTATTCGTCACGTCAACTCGAGCAGGGAGAGATCGTCCGACGCCCTGTGCTTCGGTCATTGGCACGTTGAAGCGCTTCGAGGAGTGGGTGTAAAAGAGGAAACGGGACGGAAAAGTGGGCGAAAAAAATCGACTTGGAGCGAGGATTCATGCGGGCTCGGTAGGTACGGGTGGACGCCAGTACGCATGCGCAAGATGCTTAATGTATATCAACCCCAGTCGACGCGACTTTAAAATGCTGACTTTCAACTCGATAACTCAAATTTATGAGGATATTTTAATCCAAGTGCGACTTTTACGTAGGCCTTTCCTCTCAATTATGTACTTAACATCATTTAAGTAAGTCATTTTGGAATTCTTTGCAGCGGACGATTACCCCCCCCCCCTCCCCAAACTTGCTATTTGCTAGCATTTCGTCAGCCACCTTCTAATTTCACTTTTAACCCTCAAAAACCACGATGGAAAACGTCCAAAGTGCCTCGGCTGGTCTTAAACGCCGCACGGCATTCGACCGACGTGGTAATATTCGCCCCCGGGTCGCCCCCGTGGTAGTTATATAACTTTGATGGCGCCATACATCGAGCTGTCACGGGAGCGAGATAGCAAGGAGGTGTTAGCCGCTATGCTGCTAAATGGACACTATTATGTGCTCGGGATGCGCACGTAACGCTTTTTATGGGACAGATTACACTGGACCCCCGCGTACTCGCGCTTCGGTACCCGCGCACTCACCTAATATGGATTTTCTCTCTTCAGTATCTAAAAAATGGGAGGGTTTAGGCCTGTTTGTGTCAATGTATTGCATAATGGGTGTCAATTATGTGCATGTTTTTGCTATACACAGGATGGCCTATTCCCCACAAATAGCAGGGATCCACTGTGTACAGCGGTACCTTGAGATATGAGTAACGCATAGCACTTGTCTCTTAATTCCACTTTCCCAATTGATATACATAGAAATTCCAACAATTTGTCACAGCTCTCCAAAAGCAAACCGTTTTCGTGTGTGTTTTTAGTAAGCCAGAATTACACTCTACTATAATGTTGTTTATAAAGTCATGGAATGAACTAAATAATTAATCAGTTTGTACATCATGATTAAATGCTGCAATTCAATTCATTAGACTTCTCCCTTTGGTGCGCCCACCTTGACCACTGGGGGACAGTCATGCATACTCAAATGAAGAATACTGTAGTTCACAACTACTCTAAATCAAGGGTCCCCAACCACCGTTCCGTCGCTCGGTCATTTGGTACCAGTCCGCACAAAGAGATCCCTCAAAAAGAGCATATTTGTCAACGCCATCAATTAGCTTACGAAGGGGAATATAAGTCTACTTGTATGTGTTTCTTATACATTCTGGCACCCATATTAAAAGCAGTGTGTCATCCCACAGCTCTGCATAGCTTCCCTGCAGCATCCACGCGAGGCCTTCTTCCCTAATGGGTGCACACTGCGAAGAGGTGACACGCAGACACAGCCGCAAATCACCCAACCGAGATGACAAGTGTGAAAGAATGAAGACCAGATAGATCTC
Source organism: Filicampus tigris (assembly GCF_054856515.1). Lineage (NCBI taxonomy): Eukaryota > Metazoa > Chordata > Actinopteri > Syngnathiformes > Syngnathidae > Filicampus > Filicampus tigris. The sequence goes on along the minus strand of NC_141231.1, from coordinate 11,709,322 downwards.
CCCAAAAATAATTGCAGTGGAGGTTTTTTTTTTTGTGTATTTTTTTTTTTTTTTAACCTACGGAAACGCGCCACATCTTTCGGACAACATGAGCACGGAAGGCTATCAGTACCGAGCGCTGTATGACTACAAGAAGGAGCGCGAGGAGGACATTGACCTTCACGTGGGGGACGTGCTGCTGGTGAGCAAAGGGGCGCTGGTGGGGCTGGCGTCCCTGGGCTACACGGACGGCCTGGAGCAGAGACCTGATGAGATCGGCTGGCTGCCCGGCTTCAATGAGACCACGCAGGAGAAGGGCGACTTCCCCGGCACGTATGTCGAGTACATCGGCAAGAAGCGCCTCTCGCCACCCACGCCCAAGCCCCGTCCGCTGCGCCCGCTACCCGTTGCCCCGGCCGCATTCAGGGCCGAGGCTGATTCCGACTCGGAACAAGGTGAGACCCAGTTTTTTAAAAAGCTACAAGTCGTCGAAGTGTTTAGGAAGTTAGCAACTCCATTTGTAGTAGTAAATAAACTGTCTTTCATATTAATTCAAGTCATCAACTCATTTGCCTTTATCATAGCGTAAGACTTATCTATAAGCCCCACCCATCTCTGTATAATAAATCTGATATTGTTTATTGTAATGCAGATTAATTTGCGGCGTGTGTTTGCCAAAGAATACATGAGACCGGGACTTTGAAAATCTAATTGCATATTAGATCGCAGTCGCAATATTGAGGAAAAGAAATCGCAATTAGATTATTTTTCCAAATCAGCCCTACCTGCCATTGCTCTGGAATGCCGTTTAAGCGTTTATTTAATATCCATCTTAATGTCCATATACTAGTGCGCGTTGTCCTCACTAGTAAGATAACTGTAGCATACTAGTAGGAAAACTGCAGGTTACTAGTGAGACAAAACCGCTCTAGTTGACAACAGATAGTAGAGCGACTAGTGGCATTCTTGAATTGTATTAGTTCATGTCTCGTTTTTTGCTAGTAGTACGCCGGTGAAAAGTCAGCTCACAGGCTCAGTGTATATGGGGCTTTAAATGACACTGTTGATCAAAACGAGCAGAGTGTGGCCTCGCTTCCTGCAGCCGTTTGTGGCAGATTGCGAAATTCTTTGCTGCGGTTTTGCAGCCAGCAGCGGGAGCAGTGTCTGGGCGGGGCGTCGTTTAATACCCGCACCGCGCATGAGTGGCGTTGTAGCAAATGTAGCACCGGGAGAAGAAAAGTCTCACTGTCCTTTGCTCTGTGGAGGGGGGGCGCGGAGCTAAAAGGCTAATGTGTGTGCAGAGGATAAGCGCAGAAGTGGAGCGCGGGCCGTGGGCGAGTGGCTTGGGAGGGACGCTTCATGTTCCAAGGGGCTTTGACGATGGAGCCCACCTTTTTTGGTTTGGTGTCGGTTTGTCATTTATTGCGCAGCACTGAGCATTTCCACCCCCCCCTCCCGCTTGATCTCCTCATCTACAGTTTTGATTTCGATAGCTCCTCCATTTGGACTGCTTGGGGGTGTGAGGGGGGGTAGAGGAGGATTGAGACTGGGAAAAAGGGGCCACAGGAGCTTACATGAGTGCAGCAGATGTGAAGAGGCCAAGAAAGCATTCCGCCTCGTTCCTCAGCTCCCAAAAACATGAAAGTGTCGTTCCCCTTTCCCGGGCCCCTCTCCCTCGCGAGACAATGAAGGAGGCCCACTTATTTATTCTCCGCGGGGCCGCGTACACGGCAACATGACAGTTACGAAATCTGTTTTTGAATTGAGTTGAAAAATATGCGGTATTTTCACAAGTGTTTAACATTTATTTACCAGCGCTCACAAAACTGAGTACACACGCACCTCACATTTCTGTCAATGTTTTCTGGTGTCTTTTCACGGGACAACACTGAAGAAATGACTCTTTGCTCCAGTGTAAAGTCACCAGTGCTTGTAAAACAGTGTGAATTTACTGGCCCTTCAAAATAAAAAGAACACCCAATGTCCAAACCGCTGGCAACAAAAGTGAGCACACCCCTACGTGAAAATGACTTACTGTTTTGATTACGTATGGCCTACAAGTGTTTTTCTATACAAATATTGACTTTAATTAAACCACACGTTGCTACGCCATGCTCCCAGTTGCATACAAAATTGGGTTAACGCCGCAGAAACAGGATTTTGTCAAAAACCGAGGACCCTCTGTAGGGATGAGCAGATAGCAGCCAAGTCAGTTCAGGCTTCTGACTGATTCTCCCGGGCTGCATTTTAGCCAATCCAAAGATGTACGTTATGTATGATGTTATTCGAAAATATACATTGTAAGAAAAATTACTTTTACATGTGGACCAGAAGCTCAGATGCGTAGATCCTCTCAATTTCACGCTGAAAGGCAGAATTCAAGAGGTCCGATTCCGAACCCGGATTGTGCCATACCGCGTTTGCATCGGCCCGTGGAATGCAGCTGTTTTAGTGTAACTTATCAGTGCAAAACACGTCAATGCATGTTTGAGATAAAGCGCCGCAGGCTGCATCTCGTGCGGTGGGGGTCAGGGGTAGTGTTGAGGTTTCAATAACCAGCGAGACAGCCCACACCGAGACCATGGCGGACATCTGCTGCTCAGCACTGACTGTTCCGCACTCGCGTTTCTGGTTTGAATCGGAAAGCTTTTAACTGGCCGGGGAAGGATTTAGCCCAGATTACTAAATCCGCTGGATTGGCCGGGTCGAGAGTTTGCGTAACGCAGCGGTCTGTGTGATGCGGCGAGCCTCCGGAATGTTCTTCTTAGGCGGCAGACTGCACGCATGGGCAACTTTGAGGCATTGTTGTAACAATGTAGTTGGACCAATAAACAGCCACATAATAGCACATAGTAGCCTGTAGACTGTTCACCTGAAAACCTCTGTCAAGGAGCTTCTGTTTTGATTCGCGTATTGTCAGCAAAATTCCTCAGAAACTGCCATTTTTAAACAAATGCTTTCCTTGGTGACTGAGTTTTAAAGAGAGAATTCCAGTTTTGTCCCTGTCTGAAACCGTACTTCCACCGAGCGATACAGTTCCATGCGCCATGGTTTCGTTAAATACAATTCAGCTATGTCATGCTACACAAACTGGCTAATAAATTAAACAACTAACAACAATGCACTTTCCCATCTGTAGTTTGTTGTAATAGTTTTTACACATTCAAGTTTATCTTCCCTAATACGTAAGTGACCAGTCTCTGTCAATCAGTCAACGCATAACGTCAGGTTTAGCTCCGCCCTACATTTGTGAAGTTTACCGAACGACTGCATCTGGTATCGTATCGAAAGGATTGGTTATTTTGGAACCGTTTACACTGGTCGTGTTTGGAATCATTCACTCATTCTAATTACTTTTGGAACACACGCACCATTGATGACTCATAATTGGAATGTACCGGATCAATGTCAGCTGGTGGACATTCAGGAATAAAAACACAAACATGTAAATTGGAATGTTATTAGCTCAGTGTATTTTTATTTTATTTTATTTTTTTACCAAATGAGTACATTTTGTGCTATGTTGCTTTACGTGCAGTATATTTAAGATTTTTTCAAGCCGCCACTCTTGAATTTGTCGTTGACGTTCAAAGCTTGAAGTTAAACTCATTGCTAATATGTTTTTAGCATCTAATTTTCTAATTGGCTAATTTACAGATGACTCACCCATCTGCTTCAATCACCGGACTTTAATGCGCTGTGGAGCAGCAAAATGTCCAGCCAATAAGGCTCTAAACATCTGTGTGGGTTGGAGAGTGCAAAAATGAGCTGTTTGTGGATGAGAATAGCAGCTTGCCTTGCTAGCTTTGACTATTACAATCGCCGCTAGTCTTAAAATATTCATACGAGCGGGAGTACGGCACTGGCGTCAAGAATCGCGCGCAGCAGTGCGAAGTGAAGCGCCATATTCTTCACCAAAATTTTAGGCAACAACTGCCGGATCGTAAAGAGAAAAAACATGCGCAGGGCTCCCGCTAATTACAGCAACTACATTCAGCGTATTTTTTTTGTGTTTCTTTGTGTGTGTGTGTGTGTGTGATAGCTGCCTAGCTATCTAGCTAGCTAGCTAGCTAGCTAGCGGACTATGATTAAAAAAATAAAGTATTGTGTAATAAAGTAAAGTAAACTACAACTCCTCCTTTCTTCTGTATGGACATAAAGTAAGTAGTAAAAGTTTTCATTACCAAAAATGTTCTTTCAATTTTAGTTTTAGTTTTTTCGTTGGTTTTTGTTCATTACAATACCCTTGGCTCTCACTACGTGCTGACCCGAACTGCTCGGTGGAGGCATTCGTGTTTCCTAAACCAAGCCCTGCATGTTGTCCAAGGGAGCCTCCAGAAAATACCAAAATATTGTTTCCCTGTTTGTGTACAATCCACTTAGTTATCTGAGGGTTACTGATTCATTTTCTCACTGTGCTCTTGGGCGCAACCTGATCCCCTTTAGTGGAAAAGCAAACCCGAGTAGACAAACATTGCTCAAAAACGGTCCCCGTAGACGACTTGTTGACTGCGCGGTCAAAGTGCGACGTACCGACGGCAAAGAGCCTCAGCAACAGTTTGGCGATGTCTGAACAAAGATGTCCACGCGGGCTGCGTCTCATTAGCGGATGGCGCGGAGTGACTGGACGAGCAAAGCTTCTTTGTCGGCGTCTGAGAGCGGGATTAGGCGCCTCGCAGACGGGCCGACTGAGGCGAGAGGTGCGAACGGGGCGGGATGACAGCGAGCTGCTTTTTAGCGTGCGGAACACGCGCACGGGGCGGGGTGTGGCCTTACGTAACTGCTCGGGCAAAATCCATCATTGGCTGTCAGGTAGCTGGAGTGACATGCTTTTCATCTACAGAGCACACGTACAGAATATGGAAAGCCGTTTAAACATTCACTGCGTTCTATGGCCTCGATAGCCAGTTGAAAGTCCAAATACTAGTACACTCTTCTTTGTCCTCACTTTGTAAGACAATTCAGTGTAGTTGTGGAATGACTTGGGCACACTAGTAGAATGACTGTCTTTATAATAATGTTTCCGTCCCACTACTAGTGGCAGTTTAGCCTACTAGTACCACCTGTGGCCGAATGTCAAGAATATCGAATCAATGCGCAAATGACTTGGATAGTCTTTATCACAGTGCTTCTCGAATCTTTTAAACCAAGTACCACCTAAAAAATACTTTGCTCTCCCAGTATCCACCACAATGAGCAATATTAAAGTACCGTCACATAGTAGGCCAAAGTGTTCATCGGCAGTGAGACAGATGTTTTCTATTCCAAAAACGTACGTTTTATAACATTGTAAAGCAGTGTAATGTGCACAATGTTAATATTAGCACTGTGCTCATATGTAGGAAAATTGAAAATATATATTTAGTAAAATAATGATTTAGTTCAAATGTATTGCACATAAAAGTTAAATATTGATTGATTGAATTCTGTATGTAGACGAGTGCTCTAAAAATTGTACCTAAATAAAAGTTTAAAAGGAAACAGTTGTTGATTAAAAGCAAATGTATTGTACTAAAAAAATTACTGTAGCATAACTGTATAGGCAGTGATTATTTTGTGTACCACTAGAGGGAGCTCGCGTTCCACCGGTGGTACTCGTACACTGCTTTATCGGATAAAATGCTCAAATGCTTCGATATTTTTGAACTCAAATAAATGCGGAAACGATTTTAATATCCTTAATTTTGAATAAATGCTCAGACAGCTTTGACATTGAATGACTATTGAAATGGCTTTGCATAAAACATTTATTTGGTGTCCTTGCTAAGATAGCCTTGATATGTAATAAATGCTAAATGGTTTTGTTAGCCTTGATAGGGGAAAATACTCTAAAGAGCTTTTCGTAAAGCGGTTTATTGCATTTATTTGAATGCAAGGCTATTGAATAAATGCTGAGTTGGCTTCAATATCCTGAGTGTTGAATAAATGCTCAAAAGTTTTTATGCTAAGCCGCGTGAGCATTTGTTCGATATCCATCTTAAGGACCATGTACTAGTATCGTCTTCATCCTCACCGTTAGGACAGTTTTAGCATTCTAGTAGGACAACTCATGTTACTAACGATAAGAAAAATGTATTGGTTAACATCTTGCTCGTTTTTGGCTGAGTGATTTTTGGAAAATAATCTGATTGCGATTTTTTTTCCCTTCAATATTGCGGTAATTTTTTTCACGGTGCTTGTCCCATTTATTTTGTGGTCCTACGGGTTAGGCCTACACTAAAATAAAGGCGAAACGAACTGTGAATAAATATGAAAGGTCATACATCTCATTTCATTTCGAGTTCTACCAAACAAGTGTAAAAACAAGTTAGTAAATCATAAATCAGATTACAACAATAATGCAAACAAGTCTGTGGCTTTATCACTTTAATGCTTCATCAAACAATTTGATCAAACGCGTGGACTGCACTTCATAAGCACTGAACCTATCTCGACACTATAAAGTCTGTCGACTGACCAAAATGAAGCAGGTTTTTTTTTTCTTTCTTTTTTTTTTCCATTTAAAAAAAAAACGCAGCCTTTGACCTTTGAAAATGGTTTTACTACATCGAGATGTTGATTTTAATCCGATGAATTGTTCGGCCTAATGCACATAAAAGTCCATACGGTAGTAGAATAACATCGCTCGTAAGATGCAATTATTTCACCACTGCTCCCGAGTTGTTCTACTAGTGCACTGAGTTGTCTTAGTAGTGAGGACAGAGAGCGTATTAGTACATGGACCTTAAGCTGGAGACCAGGCAGAGGGGAATAAATCCTCAAACGGCTTTCCGTACAAATACTGTATCCGCACAGCCTGCGTGGCCTATCAAGTGCGCCTGCACATCTGGTAACGCTCAAAGCGCGGCAACTCCCTAAAACCTCACGAAAAGCCTGGCGGAGCTGGCAAGCCGCGCCGTCCGTCCACGACTCCCATTTGATCAACGTCGCTTTTATGCGCGCCTTCAAAAGGGTTAAGTCGAGTCGAGGACCCGCAGAAGACATGAAAATGGTTTGTTTGTTCAGGCCAGCACATGACACGCCGTTTGGAAGAGCTCAAGGGTGTACTGTGGGGGGGATGGAGCATTTCTCCTCGTTTTGTTTGCGAACACTTTGAATAAAATAACCACAGGGCACATTCTGGAAGTGCTCCAGTCACTTAGACAGAAACGTGAAATACCGAAGGCTCTCTTTAAATATTTGCGCCAGCGCTGCGTGACCTGAGCAGACCTTATCGGGAGCAGAGAGCCGAGCCGTCCGGCAACAGTCCTCTCATTGGCCCGCTCCCGCTCACTCGCAGCGCCCACTTGGGCCTGCAGGGTGAGCTGTTTCCTCTGCTCAGCTTGTCACCAGGGTGCGGAATGCATTCAAGCGGCTCCATCCCAATGTTGCTTTCCTGTTGCACGTTCCACAAAATATGCACTTGTCTTTCCGCCACATGAGCTTTGCTGCTCATCCGCTGTCGCCGCCTCGCTTCCCCAGACGAGGAGAAACATTATAACCCGAAAACGGCGGCCCCTAGAGCAACTCCTCTATATTTATCCCAAGCGTGCACTATCTTTAGCGTCCGGCCCAGTCTTGCCCACACATTCTGCAGTTCGCCCGGTTCAGACATGGCGTTTATCCAGCCCTCCCCGTCAACGCCGCAGCGCAAGTGGCATCTGCTCTCGGCCGTCCTCCTCGCCCTGCGCTCCATCAACCACGCAGGCCTGCACGGACCCGTCCGGGGACGCCGCGTGCCCTCCATAGAGACGCCTTCCATTATTGGAGCTCATGTTTAGACGCATTTCTTCAAGGTCCGCAATTATCTGCAGACGTGTTGACCTTGCCATCTGTCTGGGAATATTTGTCGGTGACGGAAAGCCCCTTTGGCACTGCCTGTCAAATCCCCTTTTTTTTTTTTTTTTCACCAGTGGTGTTGTGATGTATGAATGGTAGACTAGAATAAAATACAATTTTATCGTCATTGTCACAGTAACAATACAAATCAGTTAGTTCTGGCAATTAGCAGCGTTGAGGTAACAATAAAAGCATGCAATGATCAAAAGGACACTTTTTTTTTTTTTCGAGAACACGCTATACAGAATATGGGGGATGGTCCAAGTACAAGGTACAGTAAGGCCCCCCCCATCCTCACGGTGTACTATTCACAAAATCATCTGCGGCAGTGGTTCTCAACTGGTGGGTCGGGGAAAGCTAGTTAAAAAAATAATAATTATTCGGTCAGTACAGTGTCTTTTATAGCAGTACATACTTAAAGCGGAAGTCAACCCAAACATATTTTTTTCAAGAATATGTTCCCAGCAGGCCCACTAGTTCAAACATGCCATTCTGATTAATTTAGCGTTTGTGGAATAAGTGTCAATCCACTAGTTTTTAGCAATCTCTGGGGGCGGCCATTTTGTCTTCTGAAAATGACATCACAACTGCTCACAAAGACCAATCACGACTGCCCCGTTTTCTGGATCTGAGCCGGGATTGGTCCTTGTGAGCAGTTGTGATGTCATTTTCAGAAGACAAAATGGCCGCCCCCAGAGATTGCTAAAAACTAGTGGATTAACACTTATTCCACAAACGCAATATTTTTCAGAATGCCCTGTTTCAACTAGTCAACTTGCATAGAACATATTATATTCTTAAAAAAAATGTTTGCGTTGACTTCACTTTAAAGTCACAGATACGACAGTAGAACATGAGGATTGCAACGCCAAGTGGACAAAAATCTAACTTGCACGTTATTGTGTTTAGTAATGCAAAATAAATATTCATCCAATGAATCCATGGGTATAATCGGTAGGATACTCTATTCAAAAATATTCGATAGCTGCATTCCCGGGATGGTTAGTTGCATCTGGCCATAAATTCATCGCTGCGTATTTACTGCGCTTTTTCCGAACGCTCGACTTTCAGTAATGCCAAAAGGGTCCCGCCCATCTGCAGTACCGAGAAGAAAGCCAATCTCGGCTCCGTCTTGCTGCAACCACGTGTGACGCGACGGACACGTTGTCTTGTGGGTGGCGTCTGGCAACATTAATGATTTACACAAGGCGGCGGCCAAGGCTTCGCTTTGTCCGAAACGTTATCTCCAGTAAGGCGAGCTCAGATATTGCAGTCATTTTTATGGCTGCAATGGGGAATGGGGAGGTGCTGGTGGGGCCTTCAAATATAACTCCTGCTTGTGAATTAGTTTCTGAGAAAAAGCTTCCATCCGAGTTGGATATCTGGTCAGGGGGGGAAAAAAAAAAAAAGGTGTGCGATGGCAGCACACTGTGTCCGCGCCTCTATTTTGGGAAACTTTTGGTATTCTGTCTCAAAGTTCACTGCTTCTGAGAAGAGCCCCCACCCCGTCACCCTCTTAATGTCTACCAGATGAGCACTTGTCCTACATGCACTTTTGAGTGCGGTCACAAAGAGTTTTCTTCACACGCAACATGGCCGCCAAAGAGGAAGTGGCTTTGGATGAAGTGCTTCATTATTTGCCCGATTGAACACATGCTCCGGTGCTCGTATTTAATTGCCTGATGTTAAAAAAAAAAAAAAAAAAAGGCGGGGGGGGGGGAAATGAATTTTGAAAGCAAAATATGGTTTTAAGAAAGACTTCCATTCATAGTTTGTTGGCCTTTTTTGAAAGCGGAGACAGTTCAGCCTTTCAGCGCTGCGCTTTCATGTACCACACCTGGTACTAAAGCTCGAAATGGGGGGAAAAAAAAAAAAATAAAACCTGCGGACCTGGCTTACCACACATCACAGCGTATGTATTTGCCTGTAAATACTCACTTTTTTTTTTTTTTTTTCCCCAAACTTCACTGGACAGCCGCTGCTACTTTTTCAACTTCCTGCCAAGCGCAGGGCTTCCTGTGCATCGCTTTTAACCGCACTTCAGAACTCGGCTCCCCCCTTTTTTTTTTTTTTTTTTTTTTCTTGCTGCATATTTCTGCACGGCAGCTGTCTACCAAAGTGCTGCTTTATTTAAATTGTTGGCTCAAAGTCACAGCGCGCCGCTAGCCCAAAGCGTACCGAAAGACATGTCACCAGTATAGACGAGTGCTTTGAAGTTGTAGAGAATAACATTTTTGCCTTCAGGCAAATGTTTCATGCATAACAATTCGTGCCTAACATTCCAAGGCTTGTGCCATTGTCTTCACTTGAGCTTTGTCCACTAAAGTGTGTTCTGCACTTTACGTGAAAGTAACCGTGTCAAATGTGCAGCCCCTTTCACTCCGCCTTCCTCGCACATTGCCGCCTACCGGTAAACTGAATTTTCTTCATTTTTTTTCTCTTCCCGACAGAACTTCTGAAGCACGCGTTCACATATTTTTGCGCTATCAAATAATGAGATGCATGGCAACAGACAATTGCTTTCAAGTCAAAGGGGTGTGGCCAGTGAGTCTCGGGTGTATTGGGCGAACTCGCATAGTAACCGCGAAACACACTTCGCTTTTTGCTACTTATTTCTAATCAAATCTTCACTTTTTTTTCTTTTCTTTCTTTTTTTTTTTTTTTTTTTTATTATTCCTCGCAGGCTCGTGGCTGCTGGACCTGACAGAGCAGTTTTCCCTTCCCGAGACGGCCCCGCCCCACCTGGCCCGCCTGCTCGACGCCATAGAGAAAAAAGGTGTGTTTGATTTGTCTGTGGGCGCTTTTGGTCTGTTGTGTACTCTGTGTATTATAATTATGTAAACAAGCTGGTAGATAATAGATGCCTCAATAAACAAAGTGCCCCGCTTCTTTTTTTTTTTTGTATTTTTACTTTTAAGGTCTAGAGAACCCCACGTTGTACCGGACCTTTACTGCAGGGGGCGGTAACGAAGTCAGGCAATATTTTGAATCTGGTAAGTAGATTTGACACAGTTCTAATAACCGATATGATACCAGTGAACGCCCATTTATCGCGAGGAATAAATTCCCGACCCGCAATAGGTAAAAATCTGCAATATATAGAGAGATCATATACACGCTACGCTAGGCCTCGATCAACCTTTTTGAAACTAAGAGCTACTTATTGGGTATTTTGTGGGCAAAAGGAAATTAGCATAAAGAATTATAAACCTTCACATCAGCATCACGTACAAACAGTAGAAAATAATATTCACAGGCATATATTCTCTCTGCCCTGTGGAAGCAACAATAACTGATGACTGTGTACCTAAAATAATTTTCGACACTGATTTTAAAAAAAACAAACAAAAAAAAAAATTAATAATTTTTGCTTTTAATATTGCGCAGTATGGATTTTATCATGAAAAAAAATTCCACCTGTTGCTGAACCTAATTCTTAATTCATAAATATTACAAAAATGTATTACTATATTTCATTTAATTTATTTGTTTCGAGCAAAATTACTTTACTTTAATTACAAAAGACTTAAGCAATACTTAAAGCAGAAAACATGCAGGTTCTATAATCAAAACAAATCATTAACAAGGAGTGGGAAGAAGAAAAACTTACTTAAAAAACGTATATAACATATTAGCAGTATTAGTATATAAACCTGGTGTGCTTAAGTCAGTGTCAGCTGTTAAACTTCACATCCCGTTACCTGCTCTCCACTGGTCCTTTGGACCCAGCAAGCGTCCCACCTCCAATACTAGTTCTGACGCTGGGAAATTGGCAAGTCCACTTCAGGCACCTGCGTTTAGGTCTACAAGAAAATACATTGTGGGTTTGTAGCCTTATTGTATATGTGCCGCGTTTGCAGATCCCTCCTCTGTGGACTTGGACCAGATGGAGCTTCCCGCCCTGTGCGACGGCGTGCACCGGTACCTTCAAGACCTCCCTCAGCCCATCGTCCCGACCACCGTGTACGCGCAGCTGGTGCACACCGCCAAAGGTGACATTTTGAGTTTCTGTTTCTCCCAGGCAGAAGCGGTTACGTCATGACCAACTTTGCTGAACACCGAGTACTCTTGAGCGCAAACCGCCAGACCGCCCTAGTACACTTGGATTTCCAGACACGTTTCCAAACTGTTTAATCTTCTCTTCGCCATCCAATAAACACTCCGGCAGTGTCCGGAATCATTCCCTATCCGCTGCATCGTTCCCCTCGATGGTCTGTTTGCCATTTTTCAGTGCCTTTCCAATGCGTAAGTGAGTATTGGCTATCCCCTGATTAGTACCGTCAATGTTTTACCCGCACTGGCATCTTGAAAAGTCGCAAACAACTGAGGGTCACTAGAAAATGAATATATGGCATCATGCATTGCCCTTGGTATTGTTTGATTTTCGTCACGAGGCAAAAAGTTCAAAACTTTTTAATATAAGTAGAGCAGCACAGTTCGGATGGTTATAAAGTGCATTGTGTGCATTTTGTAAGATGCCCTCATCTGAAAACAATCTAATGTTGAGGTTGATCCAGTGTCTTGTAATTATGCAATAATTGCATAATTAACGCCGCGCCCTTGTAATGTTAAAAACAAATGTTCCTTTGATGCCATGATTGAAACTGTATACAGCGTTTCTCTGTTTCTCTCCACTGTGGATGGGGAAAGAGCGCTTCTGCAGACAGTGACAATCCATGACTAATTGAAACCGCCCAAAAAGTTTACAATTGCCTACAGATCCCACAAAAAACACACTACTTTTGTCAAAATGAAACTCCTTTCAGGATTGTGTCTTGGTACTAAGATGAAATAAAAAAGACATAAAGTAAAAAGACAAAATGCTGGCAAAGCACTAATTTTATCTAAATGAAACCCTTCAACTCACTTCTCCATTATTCCTTGGGCACCAAAATGCCACAAAATGGTGGCAAAGCACTACTTTTGTCAACCTGAAATTCCACAAATCAATCTTTAGCAACAAGATGTCACCAGACGGCAGCAAAGCACTACTTTTTGTCCTAATCGTCTCATACTTGCCTGTGTGATATATATATTTTTTTGTTGTTTTTTTTTTTTAACACTTTCAGAAAAAGACAAGTTGGTTACAAGGTTACAGAACACAATCTTTAGTTGGGACTTTCTTATTATTGCTCTTCTGACAGTGAGTTAAAAATGACTCAGTCAATACATGCTCAGCCAACAGTTGAAGCGAACAAAATGAAACTCCTCAACTGACTTCAACGTAGTTGCTCGGAATCAAGATGACACAAAACGGTGCACAAAAACTGAATACGAGAGTTTTGTCAATGAAGAGGTGAATTTGCAAATGCCAAGGCGGAGATAAAGCGGCGGCTCACTGTCATCTACTAAATACAAATTCCTGTCTCGTTATTGCTGTCGGAACAAGCCAATGATTCTAATCAAGAGGTTCGCAGCCTATCTTGTGTGCAAAATCAGCCGTGTTACTTCACGGGCTGTCACATGGCCCGAAACAGGATACGTGTGTGGTTCATGGCGACTAAAACAAGACTCACACAGGCAACCGATCCCCAGTTGAGTGTACCTTGAACTCTCTGTCAACCGCGTCATCTCTGCGGTTTTGCAAATGTACATGCATGCGCTCATTTTGTTCCATTCCTCAAGTCCTGTTGCTTAGTTCTCACACCTTTTTTTTTTTTTTTTTTTCTCCTCCTTCTGTGCCTCCTCCGCACAGAGGTGTCCAATCCTGACGAGTGTGCCCAACAGCTGCGTCGCATCGCCAGCAGCACGGCCCTGCCCCCCCAGTACTGGTTGGCCCTCCAGTGCGTGCTGCGCCACTTGGCCCGCGTGTGCCAGACTGCCGCCAAGAACCTGTTGAGCGCTCGAGCGCTGGGCGAGATCTTCAGCCCGGTTTTCTTCAGGCAGCAGAGCACCAGGTGGGGGGGGGGGAGTCACAGAAACCATGGGACACACACACACACACACACACACGGTCCTGGTATTTACTATGGAAAGCCGTTTGAGTATTTATCCAATAGCCTCAACATCCAACTTAAGGTCCATGTACTTGTACACTCTTCCCTTACTAGTGATACAATACAATTTTATTTATAGAGCGCATTTCATAACAGCTAGAGCTGCAACAAAGCACTTTACAAACAATACAATAAATAGAGCAAAAACAATAAAAGGCTGTGATAGATGTATTAATAAATATAGACATAAATAATATATAAATTCAGCAAACTAGTTGAGCAACTAGGGTGCATCGGTGGAATGACTTGGGCAGACTAGTGGAACAAGTGTGTCTTGGCCAGATTTGAAGTGTTCCCACCTTGAGCCACGGTCGTTTTAAAACAAGCCTTACAGACGGCCATGTATGCAAAAAAGTTCCATATTGCACTTTTGGCGTCATTCTTTTCAACGAGGAGCGCGGCGGGGCGAGCGCTTCAATGCTTGAAGCCATCCTCCTCTTATGCAGAAGGAGGCGGTTCTCACATGCCGGTAGACGGGCGGCTGCCGCGACTTTATTTGCCATTTAAGAGTTGGTGAGCTGTGTGATTTTGTTTGTTTGTTTTTTAAAATAACAGTATTTGAAAAAAATACAAATAAAATAGTACCGAGCCATTTTTGCCGCTGAAAAAAATCATGGTACGGTAGCGGTACCGGTATCCCGTGCAACACTACTAGTACTACTAGTGACAGTAAAATGTTGTTCTACTTCACATCAAGTGATAATTAACTTCTAGTGCTACACAAGTAGCACCCAAATACAATACAATTTTATTTATATTGAAGACTTCTTCTTTGTTTTTGTATTTTTCTTCCTCTTTTTTCATTTTGCTCAACTTGTTCTTCTTCAGCTGTGAGCCCAGCCTGGATGCCCACGTCAGGATCATCGAGGTTCTGGTAGCCAGCGAATGGACTGAAAATCAGGCAGCTCCAGGTACTTTTTCCTCTTATCGCGCAAATTTGTTCAGCGTGAGCGCTAGCAGGCGTGGCATCTGCCAAGCTCAACTTTCCGATGGAGTTCAACTCTACCTGCTCAACTACACTATATCAGGGGCGAGCATTAATGTTGTTGTTCGGCAGTTTTGTGCCATCCTTGAATGGCGATTTTAATGCAAGCGAGTCCTTTTGCTCTGGGGGAAAAAATACAGTATGTGGTTGTTGTGTTATTTGCTTCAAACCCTTTGTTGTTGGGTTGGAATAGATCTTTTATACATTATGCCCCCTCAAGCAATTAAGTTGAATGCCAGCTTTACAGATGCCATGTTTTCGACACTGTCAAATTCTGGCCGTGATATGAATGATTTTAATTTCCATCTGCCGTAAATGTCAGCTTTACACATCCCATGTTTCCTGTGGTTTGTTGTTAAAATTTGGACATGAATAGTTTTGTGCTGAGCTGCACTTTTTTTTTTATTTTTATTTTTTTAATGCCAGCTTTACAGATGCCTCGTCTCCCGCACAGCCGATGTGCTGTGTTATATGTAGGGCAGGATGCGGGTAGTTAAACCTTGAAAAAGCAGCTTGATAGCATCTTGTATAAGTGGAGAACAAAGTCTCTACAAGGGGATTTCCAAGTGGCATTAGGTGTGTGTGCGCGTGTATGTGTGTGTGTGTTGTGAAGATAGAAAATGAAACATAATGATAAAATGCTGTTGCAATGTTGTATCGCTTTTTAAGTCTGGCACTCTGGTGGTCTCCTGCGTGGTTTCCTGTCTGTTGTGTGTGTTTGTATGTATACATTCTATGTATGTGTCTGCGCGTTGCATGGCACAATCGCGCTTTTACAGCACTCGTTAAAAGCGCCGCCGTTGATGTTTTACTACCTGCTCTATTTATACATTTATGCTGCTGCCTGCACCAGCTGTCACTCATTTACACCTGTGGGAGCACTTTTTGCATGAACGACAGGAGGAAAGAATCGCTGAGGGGGCGTACGTGTCGGATCAGGGTAGGGTGTTTATTAGGGCCCCCCTGAAATTGCTTCCCCAAAAGGCACAGGAAGTCTGCCGTTATTTGGCCACTCCCTTCAAAGATGGAGATGAAGAGATTTTCTCCAATCACTACTACATATATAAAAGTGCACTAGACAGATGGCCGACTCTGAAGTTTTCGTTTTAGCTTGTGGGCGGAGCATGGCAGCAAAGTTTGATGACTTGGCATAAAACACAAACTTTTTTTTTTTACCCCCACCCCCAGGCCGGTTTTACTTGGCAACATAAACGTTGGTAAGCATGAGAATCATGAGTAGACCCACAAAGAAAGTCTCAAGAAGCCATGCCCGAAAAGAGTCGGACGTTTTGGTCTGAAAGTGCCATTTTCACTACATATTCTTTGGAACGTCAGCCCCTGAAGCCACTTTCACTTACCGATATGAAATTTGAGAAGGCATGACAATCGTGAGAAAACCCACCAAAAAAAAAATCTCAGTCATATCCAACAAGACATAGGAAGTCTCCCATATTGATTTGAAGCAGCCATTATAGGAGGACTTTGCTTTTAAATTTCATCCCCCAATGATGGAATTTGTCAGAGGATACCTGAATGAATGATGATTGTAAGACAAAAGAAATGTGTCTTTTAGAAGGACATGTTGGTGCAACAAAACACAACGTAGAGCACGATCCGTCATTTGGCAGGGCAATGTTTTCATCCAGAACACACACTTGACACATTTAAATATAATACAATTCAGCGAGAGGCCCTGAAGGAGACAAAGTGGACTGGTGGCCACATTAAAGCGCGCACTTGGAATACGTCAATACTCTGTTGCAATGAAGACTGTTGTTTCCTGGCTGTGTTATGTTGTTTTTGTCACAGAGCGTACATTCCCCATTTTCATAGATGCTTTTTTTTTTTTAAACTTTTATACATAGCTGTGTTACTTAGCGGACAGGAAAGTGCAAGAGACGGGACGGGTTGTCTTTGATTTTCCAAAGTAAAGGCTGTAATTATATTGAAAACAATAATCCTGTCATGTTGAAAGACAATAAACAACATGGCTGTATTTGAGAAATATTCAGAGAGAACCCACGCAAGAGATGAAAACATTGTTGAGATTCAAACCCAAACCCTCAAAAATGTGAGACGGATGTAGCGTACCACTAGGTCATTGTGCTGCTTTGGCGAATATATCTCAAATATTATCGCATGACACTGAGCCTGGAAGTCACAGAAAGGCATAGAAGTGGACGCCCTTGGGACTGTGCACTCAAAAGTTTAAAGGTCAAATTACATGAACCATTATGGCACATTTTAGATTATATTCTGAAATTTTACCCAAAAGCCGAATATTCCTGAGGCTGACGCCGCTTCTGATATTTAGCTGAATAAAATACAGATAACTGATAAATTGGTCAATTAATTAAGAGATTATATAATGAATAAAATAACTTATAAAAAAATTTTGTGGGGGGGATTTTAGTGATGAACATGTTGATTTTTTTTTTTTTTTTCAATTTTATTTTTTTTTAAATTTTATGCATGGGAATTTTTGCCTTGTTGAAAATAATTTCCAAGCTGTGAATGAGGTGAGTGTTTTGAATTCCAAATACGAAACAAATCTGTTTTGATGAATGTCACATTGGGATTTAATGGAGGATTTTTGGTTGAAAATTCAGAATTTTTGGAAAACTGGGAATTAAAATTGTGGCAAATTATTTAGCCTTCACATAATAATAATAATAATAATAATAATAATAACAATAATGTACCCAATTTATCCATTCATAATTTGTGAACGAGAATTAGATAAAACTCTGGTGAAAGATGGGTGGGTTAGGGGACCCTTGCTTTAAAGTAGACATGCAAAAAGAAGCATCAGATGCTCAGGAAGTGTTAGACACACACACACACATTGTACATTTTTAAGTGAAAGTTCTGTTCGTGTGTGTCTGTGTGCTCGCGCATGCGTGCGTGCGTGCGTGCCTCCTCCCGGCGACCGCTCATCTATTTTAAGCTAGCGACAAAAGGTCCACTTAGATTTGGTTGGCTGGAAAGCGGAGCTGCCACAGAGCGCCTCTTGTTCAGCCCCAGCAGCCTCCCGTTGCACCCGCCGCCCCCACCCTCGCAAAGTGTCCAGCTCAGCAAATATTTGAAAGTTTGCAAGTTAATCATAAGCTGCCTCCTCTTCTCCAAACACACACGAGAGAGAGATAGAGAGAGGGGGCGGAGACTAAGAGAGCGAGAGTGCAGCTCACAGTGCGACCAAAGGAGGCTAATCATTAGCGGGGCAACATTAGGCACGCCGCACCTGCCCTAGCGTGCGACTGATTAGCCGAGTTCGAGCAGGGGGGGAAGCACATGGAATGCTACGCTATGCTTCGTGAGCCCAGGAACTGAACTTGGATTTAATGTGACTTTTTATTTTATTTGATATTTTTTGCCACTGGAAAGGCAAGACGCCAACAAGAGAAACATGCACAACTTGCAACGTAAGTCTGTTTATAGCGTTGGGAAATTGCCGACTGGTGCCTGCAGGCTGCAATTATAAATATAATGAGAATAATTCACGTATGACATGATGGCCTTTCAGGACGCACAAACTTTACAGGCTGAGCAAAAGTAAGAATTAAAGCCAATGAGACAAAAACTGAAGCTTGGTTAGAGTTTTGTTTTTTTGTTATTTCTTTTGGGGGAGTTACCGGTTCAGATGAACGTTTTACTTGTAAGGCTGCCAAAATGTTTGAAAGACCCATGATCAACTGATGGGTCGAGAGTTGGAATTCTGGGAAGGACGCTTCCTTATCAAGCTCGTTATCTCGATTGACACACACACACACACACGCAAGTTCCGAAATTTCGTGAATAAATCTGGCGCGAGCACATCCTACTGTCTGCTTTTGTAAAGATGTGTAATGCTGCGTTTTTTTTTTTTTATTCAAAGCGGTTTCAAAAAGGTTGAGATTTTGCTTTCCGGGAAATGTGTTTCATATGTATATTTTCATGTTCACTTCGAAAGTCGAACAATATTTTTGTGACGTACTGTATTTGTCAAGCGACATTCATGCATGAACACGCGTGAGCTTTATCGCCAAAATGTCGTTAACCGTTTCTGTGGCAGTAACGCTGCTGTTGTTTTTTTTTC
This sequence comes from Filicampus tigris, assembly GCF_054856515.1. NCBI lineage: Eukaryota > Metazoa > Chordata > Actinopteri > Syngnathiformes > Syngnathidae > Filicampus > Filicampus tigris. The sequence continues at coordinate 11,690,469 of NC_141231.1, read as the reverse complement.
TCGCTCAAATCATCGAAATGTTTTTCGTTTCACTCTCCAAAACGCTGTTAATTTGCGAACGTATGTCCAAGGCTGCGTTTGCGTTCATCCAGTATTCACGTTCATTCACAACGTCTGACAAAAGTCTCGTGGGACTGTTAAAGCCGTCGTTTTGTTAAATAAGATGCAAAGCAACACAGTCCCGTAACAAATCTATTTTACCTTAATTTACAATTTCAATTTCAAATTATGAACATCACATCTCTGTGTTCCGACATTTGTCGATGTGACTGGTTCCAATCCAAGGCTTTATTGATTTGCCGTGTTAAAATAGGTTAAAAAAAACAAAAACTCACACTTTTCAGAGGCTCCAAGTAGCCGTCAATCCTCCAAAAAGTTGTCTTTCAGTTTACAATCGCTAACGCCGCCGTTTTGCCAAACAAGAACAAAATGACACCTTGCCCTCAATAATTATTTAGAGGTGCAATGATTAATCGACAACTAATTGATTATCAATTTAATAACTATTTTTGAGAATCGATTCATAGTTTAGAAACCTATTTTAATTTGATATGGTTCAAATCCTCCGAATTCCATCTTTTTACCAGTCAATATTCTCTAATTTCTGTAGTCATCCATGAAAGCAGACTGATTATTATTATTATCTTTGTGTTGAATCAAAATAAAACATTTGCAAAAAGGATCAATATTTGTATCCATTTTTTGACATTATGTGGTTTTGGTTATGGACCAAACCAGTAACTGAATCGTAAAGGGAAGCAACTTTAACCATGTTTTTTAATCCCATTCATCAATGAATCAGCAAAACGATCGACAGGTGAATCGATAAGCAAAATAATCGTTAGTTGCAGCCCTTGAATGAATTTACAGTCTCAAGCGGTCCAGTTTTACCATTGCGAGTCCCGCAGGTTTGCTCGCCTTGCCCTCAGATGGGACACATTTTCAGACGCTTATTTGAGCGCGTCGCGCTCCGCTTTCACGACCCCGACTGCATTCCGCTTGAGCCGTTCCATCTTTCCAAGAAGCGGCGTCTATTTTAGCAGCGCTCAGGAAATGGAGGCGGTTATCCGTGTCACGCCGCGGGATTACGAGCGTATTTTGGAGCCCGGTGTGGGTGGGGCGGCGGGCGGGGGTGGGCGGTGCGTTTGAGCGCGCTGTGTGGACGTGCATTGCTGCAGCGCAGCGCGCTCGGCTTTGTGTGCAGCCCACAGCGCGGAGGGGAGGGGCCGGGTGAGCTGCGGGGACGTGAGCGAGTGAGCGAGGGAAGGGGGGAGCGAGCGAGTGAGCGAGCGAGGGAGGGAGGGAGAGAGAGAGGATGACGAGGTAGGAAAAGCGTAAGGCAGCCAGAAGACGAGAGATGTCGGACGCACGCGAGGTCTCATCACCACAAGACGCCCGGAACATTTAATGATCCTCTTCAGTGCTTTTTTGGTCGGGAATCAAAGCGAGAAGGGAACACAGGGAGGGACTTTTGGGATGACTTCACGCCACCGGGAAATGAAGGATGCCGGAGCGCCCGGTGACACTGCTCCCGCCTGATTGGCTGCGGTGAGTGATGTAACGCGTTACCGAGCAGGATCTCCTTAATGGATTCCTTTATCCTCCCTCCACGGTGATTTTGACAAGATAGCGCATGTGGCTAGCCGCACAGTAAAAGGTTGGAGCATGCGTTGGATGACTCTAAATGTGAACGGTTGCGTGTATGACTGACTGACAGGTGACCAGTCCGGGGTGTATCCCGCCTGGTATGGGTGGTTGAAAAGAATTGGAAAAGGTTCTAATGACACGGTTGCTGTACAAATTGACCGGTGGCCAGTCCGAGGGTGTACCCGGCCGGCCTGGGATAGGTTGTAGAAAGTGAATGAACTGGCTTTGCGGGAAAAGGGGCGTGCAGGCACTGGTGGTACAAATTGACTGGCGACCAGTTCAGGGTGTACCCTGCCTAGGATAGGTAGTATAAAATATATGGGTAGGGTGTTAATGGCACACAGTATGTAATAGTGGCATGGCTGGCAGTACAAATTGACTGGCGACCAATCCAGGATGTACCCGCCGACGGTAGCTGGTGTCAAATAGATGGACGGGCTTTTAATATGTAAAAGTGGGGTGGTGGACTGACGACCATTCCAGGATCATACCCCACCTGGGATAGGTGTTTTTTTAAAAAAAAAAAAAAAAAAAAAAGGACTAGATTTTAATGACGTGTTAATGTAAAAGTGGCGTGCAGGCGGTGGCTCCGTGCAGCAGGAGGAAGCTGCCCCACCTCCCCTCCCACCGCAAAGACTGGTTAAAAATAGTGCGGTACCTTTAGCACTCCCTCCCCCCCCCTGTTGTGAAACTGTCAACGCGCAAGGGGCGCCGTCGCAGATTTAAGATTATTTCCGCCGTTCGCAATGTTCCGACGGGTCGCACGCCATGTCTGTCGCGCGCTCGCCAGCTGTTGCCTGAAAGCCACGCGCACGCACCGCTCCAAAAATGAGACTCGGGTCAGGAATGTTCCGCCGGTGGAAGCATGAATGGCTTTGTCGATTCACTGGCAGCTTTTCTCCACGGAATTCGTTCTGAACACCGATCGCCTCGTCAATCGCGTTTCACCGGCGGTGAGGGGAGGCGGCAACATCTTAACGATCAGTGGGAGATTTGCACGGATGGCACCCTGGCGGATAAACGACTAATTTGTATGCATCCGAATCCTCCGAGCGGACATCGGGTCCCACTAACAAAACATGTTCTTCCAACGAAGCCAACGCTTTCCAGTTGGCTTCATCTTCGTCTTTAAGCGGAACGCGGTTGGTGTGGCTTACTTTTCCAAGTAACTGCTACGTGTGACAAAGTCCTCGGTTTACTGAGAGTACCCGACGTACAGTATTAGGTTTCCTGGTTACAAACGGTAACACGGTGTTCCGGTTTGCTCAGCGGCGAAAGACGACATGGTCACTCGGCACAAAAATGTTTGCGTCATATTTCATGGTTTTTATATTTATGGTAGAGTTTTCCCATCAGGCTTTTACGATTGACAAATGCCGATGGCGTACTTTTCAACAGAAATCGTCCGATCGTGATCGGCGGCCGATCGATCGGTGCGCCACAAATTTATGGCCTGTAAGTGTTTTTTTTCTTGCCGATTTTTAGTGGAATTATGTTTTAAGAACAGCGTTAGTGTAGGTTAGCGATCGACGTTGGCTCACGTCCAAATTCGGTTGCGTCACCGCCATGGGAACGGGACCTCCGTAAACAGACTACACCCTGCGCACGTGTACGTGCCAGGAGGAGCACTTGAATTCTGCCGTCGCGCAGATGCACATCGGCTTTGTTCGCATCAAAACCCTCTTGGCTGAGGACAGCTTGTATCCTAAAAATGGTTGGATGAGTTACCGACATCACATCTTCACTCAGATGAAATTTGGAGCATACAGTTGCACTTTGATTTACGAGCACCCTAGTTGCTGAACGATTCTGTTTACGAAATATATTTTCGGAAAATAGCGCCTTGGTTCCCGAACAGGCTTGGCAGTGACGCAAAAAGTTCATTTGGGCTTTTTTTTTTTTTTTGTTCACTCTACATGTCATGTATGTTTTTTTTTTTTTTTTTTTTTTTTTAAATATCCCTCAGTATTGCTTCAAAGAAACTGAAACTAGTATTAAGAAGCCTACTGACTATAGAATTGCTCTTAGGGGGGGTGAAAGAAGGAAGAAAAAGCTCAAAATGAAAATGTGTAATATATAAGAAAAGCATGTCAAAATCCAGATAAAAATCCGTTTTGGTTTTTTTTTGTATGCTGAGAATCCGTCTTGACGCTTGACCGGCTGTGTCGTCCCCTTCAGCTCTACCTCCGAAGCCGCCCAAGCCCGCCCCCGTGACTAACAACGTTCAGAACAACAGCATGGCGCTCCAGGACGCCGAATGGTACTGGGGGGACATCTCCCGCGAGGAGGTCAACGAGAAGCTGCGGGACACGGCGGACGGTACGTTTTTGGTTCGAGACGCTTCCACCAAGATGCACGGCGACTACACGCTAACGCTGAGGTAAGCGCTTTTTTGGGGGGGACGTTTTCAGCTACCGCTTGGCGCCTTCCGTGTCTTGAACGTCTTGTGTTTATTTCTCAGGAAAGGCGGCAACAACAAGCTGATCAAAATATTCCACCGCGACGGCAAGTACGGCTTCTCGGACCCGCTCACCTTCAGCTCCGTGGTGGAGCTCATCAACCACTACCGCAACGAGTCGCTGGCGCAGTACAACCCCAAGCTGGACGTCAAGCTGCTCTACCCGGTCTCCAAGCACCAGCAGGTACGTTAAGCGCTGCGCCTGCACCACCCACCGGCGAGACCCCGCCACGGGAAGCTTGACGGCGCTCCCCTCGGCTCTCAGGATCAGGTGGTGAAAGAGGACAACATCGAAGCCGTGGGCAGGAAGCTGTGCGAGTACCACCAGCAGTACCAGGAGAAGAACAAGGAGTACGACCGCCTGTACGAGGAGTACACCAGAACCTCGCAGGTTAGCAGCGTGGCCACTCGCCATTGTTGGAATGGACGGCGCCGCAGGCCACTGCTGCTAATAAACGCGCCCCTCTTCTCGTTGTTCAGGAGATCCAAATGAAGAGGACGGCCATCGAGGCCTTCAACGAAACCATCAAGATCTTCGAGGAGCAGTGTCAAACGCAGGAACGCTACAGCAAGGAATACATCGAGAAGTTCCGGAGGGAGGGCAACGACAAGGAGATCCAGAGGTAAGCCTCACCTTGAAGACGTTAGCGTTAGCATTAGCATCCGCTGCTCTGCTCTGGAATTTCCTGGCTCCTAATCAGGGGCGGAGCCAGAATGTGGCTAATGGGGGGGGGAGGGGCGTGGGCTGGATAATTCTCTCACTTCGCACAATCCTCCCGTCCCGACACATCGTATATTCAAATAAAATGACAAACCGAATAACATGAAGTTCAGATCTTCCTTAGACAATCACAATTATGCCATTCTTAATATTCAAATCAAAAAACACCAATAATTTCATAATTTACTAAAAATGAAAAAGTATATATTTTTTCATGAATCTCTGGGTGGGCCTGTGCACACCCAGGCCCACCCGTGGCTCCGCCCCTGCTCCTAACACCGTGAAAAGGAACGGTAGAAATCCGGGCGGCGAACTAAACCGGGCGACCTGCGCTTTCAGGATCATGGGCAACTACGAGAAGCTCAAGTCGAGGATTAGCGAGATTGTGGACAGCAAGAGCCGCCTGGAGGAGGACCTGAAGAAGCAGGCGGCCGACTACCGGGAGATCGACAAGAGGATGAACAGCATCAAACCGGACCTCATCCAGCTGCGCAAGACCCGAGACCAGTACCTCATGTAAGTGGACTCGCCTCAACGCCGCCAGCACATTATCCTGTAGTCTTCGTTTTGTCAGCCCATACTCTTGGTACTTTGTTTGTTTCGGGCGGCTTCCTCCGCGAGACGGCTTAGGAATCGAAATGTGGCACCCGCATTTTAAATCCTGAACGATTCCGGGAGAACCAAAGTGCTAGTCCCGGTTCCGCTCGGTTCCCGGTACCCAACCCTAATAAGAAGTAGAGCTGCAGAATATTGGAAAACACACGCGATATTTGATATTTTATTGCGATATTTAACATGTACCTAAAGAAATTAGATTTTTATTCTCATGAAAGATTGACTTTTTTCTCGCTGCAAAGTAAGGAAGCTCAATATGTTCTTAGCTAATTGGCGATGCACATTTAGGTTTGCGTGTGACTGGTCAAATTCAGATAAAAGCATACAATACCATAATACATTTATTGTATGTCTTTGCGATATGCATTTTGCATGGGCCAATATCGTGCTAGCGATATTTTTCGATACATTGAATAAATAATCGCAATGTTGAGAGTGGGAAAAATTGTGATGACATCCTTTTTTTCCAAATTGTTCATCCTTAATCGCTAACGTCAGCTTCGTGTGTGCCGCGGCTTAACGTCCAAGTGTCTGCTGTGGTCTTGCAGGTGGTTGACCCAGAAGGGCGTCCGGCAGAAGAAGCTCAACGAGTGGCTGGGAATCAAGAACGACAACGCCGAAGAGTAAGCGTTAAACCTTTGCGCTGAGAAACCCCCCCGCTAGCCCCACGTCCATTCTGAACACGCCTTCCTTTTTTTTTGTTTTTTTTTTGTTCTTGCAGTCAATACTCGATGGTGGACGACGACGAAGACCTGCCGCATCATGACGAGCGCTCCTGGAAGCTGGGAAACATCAACCGGCTGCAGGCCGAGGCGCTCCTCCAGGGCAAGCGAGACGGAACATTCCTGGTACGCGAGAGCAGCAAGGCGGGCTGCTACGCCTGCAGCGTCGTGTACGTACCCCCGCCCGCTTAGGAGAAAGCGCCGTTTCCCCCGATGGCGCTCACATGAAATTAATCGGAAATACCCTCTCTCTCTCTCTCTCCCCCCCGCCCCCTCCCCGCGCAGCGTGGACGGCGAGGTGAAGCACTGCGTCATCAACAAGACGCCGTCGGGCTTCGGTTTCGCCGAGCCTTACAACCTGTACGGCTCGCTGAAGGAACTGGTCCTCCACTACCAGCACACGTCTCTGGTGCAGCACAACGACTCTCTGAATGTGACGCTCGCCTACCCCGTCTACGCGCAGCAGAGGCGGTGAGGCGGGCCGGGGGGGCCGGGCCGGGCCGCATGCTATGACGGAGGCGTCACCAGCCAAAGGGGGCGGGGGCAGACGACAAAAAAAAAAAAGGACACCTCAAGTCGTTTTCAGTGACTGCCTGACGAGTCTGAATGTACATTTGATCTTCTTTTAAGCGTTTGTGTGCGGGATGGAGCGCGCCCCCGCATAAACCATCACCACCCCCACCCCCCCCCCCAACAGACCCCCTGCCCCAGGACACTTTGAGGCCTTTTCCTAAACGGTGCTTGCGGACTCTAGAACACTTTACCGGCCGTGATGGATCTCAACTCCCCCCTCTTTCGTGTGCATGCGACAAGAGAGTGTGTGCGTGTGTGCGTGCGTGTTTAAAACGTTTCTTTGTGTTGAGTTAATGTTAGTGTGCGCGTGTAAGACTGTGAATGAAAAAGTGTGTGCGTATGCAAAAAAAAAAAGTGAATGCATGTTGGTGTGTGCGTTTGTCAGGATGTGTGTGCGAGCGTTTGACTGCATGGAAGTTTGTGATATGATAAGCGAGTTTCTATGCGTGAGTTTGAGTGTGTGGGCGAGTTTGCGAAAGTTGGTGTGTGTGTGTGTGTGAGTGTGAGCGTTTGTGTGACTGTGTGTGTTAGGGAGACTGTCCATGTGACCAAAACTCATGTAATCATGAAAGAAGAGTGTTGCGCGTGTTGAGGTACTCGCTGGTATGAACTGTCGAATAGCAGACGTGGATCAGCTGATCAATGTAGCATAATGGCACTTTTTAAACAGTTTTTTTTTTTCTTTTCTTTTTTGTTGTTGTTGTTCCTTTTGGACGAGTCCTATGGACTTTTGGGTGGAGGAGGAGGCGGTGGAACTATGAACCAAGCGCACCAAAGCAAAAACAAAAAACAAAACAAAATATGAAAAACAAAACAACAAAAAAAAAAGTTCCTGTTGAGTTGATTTTCCTTTTTTGGTTTCTGATCTGCTATGCAATTGTTTGTCCACACTCTGTTGCAAACCGTGATATAAGCTTGTGTAAATATCCACAATGGTATTTTTAATGTACAAATGCCAACCTACCGTCAACGTATGATTTTTGTTTGTTTGTTTTTAGAAATGATAATGACAATAATAATGATAATAGTCCGACTTTATTATAAACGACTAACGACGAAGGGAGGAAAAAGATATTTTATTACAGTAGTTCTGCGTTGCTTCAAACTGCTCCCGTTCTCAGGCAGAACTTTCGGAATGGTCCAGGCTGCTTCGCTCAGAAATGCAGTGTGAAATGCAGTTGACACGTAACACCACATTATAGATTTATTTTCATATAACAAATAACTATATATAGAGAGAGAAATATATACGTCCGCACCACATGAGACAAGAGTGGCAAATCAAGATTAACATCCATGATTCACTTTAGTATTTTTCTGTATCAGAAAATGAAATATGTACACCGGGTGGATTAAACTCATTTCGCCTTCCGTTTCCACGCAAACGTGATCATTATTAGCATTACCTTTTTGAAACGACTTTGCCCCCGGTAGCGCGTCCGCCGTCCACTCTTTTCCCAGTTGAGCCAAGACATTTGCGCCACTCACAAACTGTTTGGCATATTCGACGAATTGAAAAAATATATTTTCGAGGACGTCCACTTGGCCCAATGTCGAAAGTGTGACGGTGTCATCATGCGTGAGACTGGAGGAGTCACAAAGTCATGTGAGTTTACATCTTCATCTGCAAATATATTTTGCTCTTTCAGCTCTCTGCAACGTACCAATACAGTAAAATTTCCAATACACCACGAAAGAAAAGTCACAAAAACTGAAATGATTCCGTCTCACTTTTCTTAAAAAAACGTACCATTTACTCAATGTGAAATTCTGTTGTACGAATGGCAAAACAGGTTAATCGTGTCTTCTGCCATCCAGTGGAAATGCAATGAATTGTTCTTCCAATCACGATGTGCTGGTATAGATTAGATGAACAAAAATATACATCATTTGTTGGAAATAAATTATTTTCGGACCAATGAAGTGAAATTGGATCATTTCCAGGTTGCGGAGCCAGAACGTGGCAAATGGGTGGGCCTGGAAAAATCAGGGTGGGCCTGAATTTCTCTCACTGAGTGCGATCCTCCTGTCCCGACACATCGTATATTCAAATAAAATGCCAAACTGAATAATATAAAGTTCAGATCTTCCTCAGACAGACACAATTATCCCATCCTTAATATTCAGTCAAATAAACACAAGAAAACACAAATCCAAAAATAATTGACAAAAAATGTCCCTCAACACTTTGCGTTGGCTAACCAACTAACTGTAAAAGATGCACGCAATGTGAGAATGTCATCGCTAACTGTAGCGGGTGTACATTGGTTTTGTTTCATAATGGTTTGGACAGAGGAAAAAAAAAAACTCATCAAGGCTACTAGATGTGTCACGTGACGTTTTGTTTCACCTTTTTAAACAAGCTGCTGATGTTTCATGTTCTGATGTATGATGATGTTTTTTTTTTTTGTTTTTTTTTAATAGTTTCCTTAGCATCACACACCATTGTTTTTTTTTCTCTCTCTCTGGCTATGTACGACTATTGGAAATTTTTTGGCGAGAGGTCCCGAACATGTTTGGTTAATTGACTTGATGGTTTACCAGTGTTGCTTCAAACCTGTATTGGGCTCCATTAAAAATAAAAACCCTTTCTTTTTAAGAAAACCTTGGTGCCATTATTGCAATGTGGATGATAGTTTGCCAATTGTTTTTTTTTTTTTTTTTTTTTTTTTTGTATTACACACATTTACGTTTATTTGTTAGTGCCAGTTCATTAGGCAGGAACAGGGGCTGCCCCACTGGCCAGCCAGCAGTTAGGAAAGAAAAAACGATAAGAAGGCTTATCAGCGAGAGGCCAGATAGTGGGAGAGAGCAGCCGGTTCAGGTCTTGCTTAATCATTCACAGAAATAGCCATCAGGAAAAGCCACCAAACTATGGCCCCACTTACCAGAAAAGTTCACTTCATTTCTCACTCAGTGATCAGCACACAGTTCCAGTGATTTATTTATTTTTTTCTGGAACAAAACGTCCATTCAAAATACTTCCATGTTGGAAGTATTGATCATTTTTCAAAAGTTTATAAATACACACACATGTGTGTATATATATATATATATATATATATATATATATATATATTTTTTTTTTTTTTTTTTTTTTCTACAATTGATCGCAATTAATCGTATTTTTCAACCACAATTTTTTATGAAACTTGGAAAAGATATTTACTTGAGTGAAATCTTAAATTAATGTGGAAAAAAAATAATGGTACTGTATATATATTTTCTGAATCTTTTGGGATTATTTTGTGATGTTTTTGGTATTTTGTGGACATATGTGGTATTGTTTTTTTTCTTTTTTTTAACATTTGTATATATTTTATGTGTTGGGGGGGCTAACATGTCGAGCCTTATATCTGCCACCACTAACCCGTTATGCATTATGTTGAGGATGCTACTGCCGGATCATTTTGCCCGCTGTCATCTTGATGTGAAATTTTCACAGCATAAATTTCATCAGTGCGCTCCAGACAAGTTTTATCAGTGCCCAATCAGACGGCCTGCAAGGCCAATCACTACGCGAGTGCGCCCGTCGATAATGGAGATGATTATGCGCTGACTCAGCGACTGTGAGCAGATAAGAGAGGTCACAGTCATCAACGATTGCATGTACAAACTGGAGGAAATCCAAGAATGTCGCCTCGGATAACATAGAGCAAAATGCCACGTAAAGCTCAAATTGACCACGCTGACCTCAGCAGCAGGCGCAAACGATGCTAGTCGCTAAAGCCTTTCAAAGGGCAAAAATCAGCTTGTCATCACCAGTGGCGGAGCTAGACTTTTATCCTTGGGGTGGCCAGGGGGTGGCCAAGGCCATTTCAGGGTTGTCCACAGACTATAATAATAAATTTGTTTCTCGACTGATCAATTGCAATCGGAATGTCAAATGTTGAAATGTACATACCAAACACACAGGAGATTAGATTTATGTATATATAATTTGCAGTTTGTTAACAATGCTGAAAATGTAAAACGATTTGGCAACAATTTTTTAATTATGCATTAATAATACAAATGTTTACAAAAATGGTGAAAATGCATCAACACATTCATAGTTACTCACAGGATGCCCCCGCTTCTCTCTCATCAATATCTTAACAATGCAGAAAATGTCAAATACAACTTGGTAACAACTTTTCAATAATTCATTAATAACTCATTTTTACAAAAGTGGTGAAAATGCACCAACACATTCATAGTTACTCAATCAATAGCCAATTTTTGTGAAAAAAACGACCATGTAATAGTAAGGCGTTTTATGAAGATAAAAACAAAAACAAAAAAAAAGACCATGTACAGTAAGGCATTTTTGTGAAAAAAAGCGACCATGTATAGTAAGGCGTTTTTTGTGAAAAAAAGCGACCATGTATAGTAAGGCGTTTTTTATGAAAAAAAAAAAGACCCTGTATAGTAAGGCGTTTAAAAAACAAAAAACAAAAAACGACCATGTATAGTAAGGTGTTTTTTGGGGAAAAAAAACGACCCTGTATAGTAAGGCGTTTTTTTTTTGTTATAACAGAACCAAAGTGTTAGCATCATGTTGAATGCTAATGAAAATGTAATTCCAAGGCATTTTTTGATAGGAAATGAGACACGATAACCGACTCAAATCAGATTCAAATCTTCCTCTGTTTCAGTGGCGATTCTTCTTCTCCTAATGAACGTGGATTGCAACGCTTTGTGGTAGACAGCGCCAACTACTGTTCAGGAGGGACTTAGCAGTCGGTGCCGCGATATGTCAGTCATCTGGGGTGGCACCTGGGGGGTCCAATCAGATTTCACGGGGGTTGAGTGTTACCCCGTCCTCCCCTCTGGCTCCGCCAGTGGTCATCACTGAATTGACGAGCCTGCTAAAATATATATTTTTTTTTAAAATCCCAGGTCCAAGTGGTGGGAATAACAGCTGATGAAGTCTAAATTTAGCCGTCTGCACGCAGTATCTGAAAGCGACTCCGGCTTCCAACGGCCGAGGATTCATTGTCACCGTAATCCCGTTTGATCCCGTCCAACCTAAATAAACCCAACGCTCCTGAGAATCAGGTCCTAATCCGCCGTCAGCGCACCAACCGACACAGGTTCGGGCCGTGTCATGTTGGGCTGGGATGTTCGGCAGCCGGCATGTGCTTGCTTCCACGCGGGATTGTCGCTGATGTTCAACATGTAGCATGCTGGGTTATTTCAAAAGCTCCGGAATGACCTTGAATGACTCTTAACAGTTTCGACAAAGAGAAAGAGTACAACTCTAATGGGTATAGTTATCAGGCCCCTGCAGAACTTGCTGATGAGCTGGTGTCGTTCATCTTAAGATCAGGTCAAGCTAAGACTCCTTCTGGGTGCTGCTGTTTTGGTTATCGAATGGAGCTATCGTTTGGTGAAGGCGATTGGACAAGTGGCGTGTAATGTTTGCGGCTCTAAGGAGCTTTACACACAGATGGCGCTGCGATGATGAAAGAAATTGGGCTTGTGATCCCGCGACCTGGCTCATACGTGTGCTCATACAGTACGTGCGCGAAACACACGCACACTCACACGCAATCCTCTTAGGCGGAACGCCACATACAAGCTGATGAAATGCACGTTAGTCGTAATGCTCTCACCATAAAGACAAAAAACCTTCAAGCGTTATGAAGCCTTCCCGACATTACTTTACTTTACTTTAATTAATATATATATATATATATATATATATATATATATATATATATATATGTGTGTGTGTGTGTGTGAACAAGAGCCGTGATGATTTATGTGTGAAGAAGAGCCGTGGTGATATACAACATGTGCGTGAAAGGGCCTGTGACTTCACACGCAAGCTCTCGGCACAACGATTCCTAGAAAGAAAAGAACACACACACACACACAAAACATGTTGAATGCTGCTCGGCGCGTTTGAGCGAGCCCGCGCAAGCAGGCAGGTTTCCCTCAGGCTGTCTTCTACTTGGCCAGCTCAATGGCCAAAATGTACTTCAATTATGGCGCACCATGTTTACGGGACCAGCACAACAGGTTCACAAAAGGTCAACTCAAGGGGATGAAAAGTATCCATAAAGAGGGGACGAAAAGGACATTCAGGGTTCACAAATTGTCAACAAAGGGCCCACTTCAGTGTCCACAAAAGGTCCCAAAGTGACAATTTAGTGCACACCATGTGTACACAAAAGGTCTGCATGTTCCACTAAATTCTCGAAAATAAAGTTGAGGAAAGCCTGAAATATCTGTTTAGTCATTTAATTCTTCATATGTGTAAACTAACCAGTACATTTTGTTGACAATATTTTTGTTAACAATTTAATGACATTCAAAATTACATTATGACGTTTCTGTAGAAAAAAATGATCAATTTAAACCCTATTAGAAATTGGTCAACACTGCCACCTGCTGCCTATCAATGGAAATGGCATGCACATTAAAAAAAAAAAACTCAAAGCAACACTTAAATTTGCGCTGACATTTTACCGTTCCTACTCCATAGAAAACAAAAACGAATTTAATGATGACTTCAGTTCAGAGTTCATATTCATATTTCAACATGTAACAGGCCACTGATGATCTTGTGGATTATGTGCCCAATGGATGGTCAATGTTTTTTTTTTGTTTGTTTTTTTTTTGGTGATGATCTAGAGGAGCTGAAGTTTTCACGCTCTTTTCCTCCTGCTCTCGGGATTCCCGAAGTCGACCGGGCGGAGTTTCATCTCGGCAAACTCGATGGAGGTCTCATGGCCCTTCCAGTGGAACCAGTTGACACCCTGTGGACCACAGCGGTGGGAAGTCAGCAAGTACAAATACTGTACTTTGTTGCCTTACTGAAATAGATTGTGTGTTCCTCCGCTTGTACTGTAGGTGTTGCTGATCCTTGTGTGTTGAATTAGCAGTTGTTCGAAGGTTAATACTGAGCGTAACATCTACGGCATGCTCATTTCCAATAGCCCGTGATTAGCATTTCATTTTAGCATTAAACTAGCGGATTTTCTTTGGACAAGGTTACATGTTTGATCGAACATTCTTTAGTTTTATTCAATACAATGTTCAATTGTCTTTTGTTTAGTATAGCACTTTTAAATTAAACTTTGACGTCACCCAAAATAGTGCGGAAATAATGAATGAATGCCTATGCCACAAGATGGCGGCATTACTTTTCGATTAAAAACAGGCTATGTCCTGTCTGATAAAGTAGAAGTAGAAATTTTTTACGACAGTCAAATGAGAAGTACTGACTCAACTCCTTTACTTAAGTAAGTAAGTAAGTAAGTAAGTAAGTAAGTAAGTAAGTAAGTAAGTAAGTAAGTAAAAGTAAATAAAGAAAAATCTGAAATGTACTAATGTAATAATAAGTTAAATGTCAGGGATAGGGAATGAGCCCTGTCACAAAGTGCAAATGTGCAAATGACGACCCTCATAAGAGGTTTGCCAAATGATTGCGATAAAGCACTACTTTTACCTCAATGAAACTCCTTTTGCACAAAGATGCCTGAAGATTCCATCAAAGCAGTATTTTTCTACAAGGCAGTGTTTTGACGCCAACTTGTGGCATCTTGAGGCGTTGAAAAAAAAGCACGAAAACAGCAAGTAGGCTGGATAATGTTGTTGTTGGAGTCCCTGTGATTCGAAGTGTCTCGTACCTTACTGTGACTTTTGTCTCCGTATTTTCCCATCAGGTTGACACGATGACAGTTTTTGTACCAGAAGGCTCCTTTGTAGGACAAAGCGCAGTTGGTGACGGCAATATCATTGTCGTTGTCGAAAGTGGAGAAAGGACGGCCCTGGTGGTACGTCATGGAGTCGCCTGGTGCACGGGCAGGAACATATTCAAATACACTTGTCAGCTTCCTAAACCAATACCACATTTTACAGTGAATTTACAAAGTATTCACAGTGCACGCTCACTTTTTACACATTTCTCCAAGTTACAATCTTTTTCCAAGATTGATTTAATGAATTGTTCCTATTAAAAGTGTAAACATAGTAAAGCGTCAAGAAAGGTATCACAACATGACAACAAAGACTACAATGTGGCTACACATAGGGTACACAAAACGTATCCAGCAAAGGGCACCCAAAGTAACAACAAAGAAGCCACCAACTGCCACAAACAACGACGGAAAAACTAAAACCAAGTTTTGATCAGTTTCCTTGGTTTCATTCGATTTGTTGTCATCCGGTTTGTTGGGTTTATTTTGCTACGTTTTGTTTGGTAGATTTTTTTTTTTAGCTGAGTTTAGTCCAATAGCTTTTGTTAGATATCTACCACTCGCTTTCATTCACTCACTTACTTTCATTTGGTCAACTTTGGTTTAGTCGCTTTTGTTCACATTTGGTCCAGTTGCTTTCATTTGCCATCTTTCTTAAGTTTGCTTTCGACCCGCAGCTTTCATTCGGTAGCTTCTTGTCATTTTTGTTGACCCCTTTTCCTGATCTGCTTTCATTCACGACCTTTCGTTAGCTGGCTTTCCTCAGGTATCTTCCATTTAGTAGATTCTTCTCACGTCCATTCACTCAAATTAACTTTCACTCACTTTCATTTGCTTGGGTTTAATTTACCAGCTTTCATTCATCAGCTTTTGCACGGTACAGTATTTAGTAAAGTAAACAGTAATTTTTTTGTTATTTTGTCAGATAACATTCATTGCCCAGCTTTTGTGCCAGATGTATAGCTTGTTGCAGTTGTTCCTTAAATAAACAAAAGCAAAGTCTACCTGCCGTCCCACTGTAGGCGCCGATGTAAAGCTTATAGCGCGTTCTAGGTTCTGCAATGGAGAACTTGTCATATTGAGCGTAGGCCGAGTTTCCGCCATCCCTCAGGTCTACGCGCAGCACGTACTGGCCAGCAGTCGTGATCTTGTGAAGGTTGCTGAGACCTGCAATAGTCAGTCTGATCGAACATCAGCGTGGAAAGGGGCAAAACACTCAATAAGTCTAAGGTAGAAGCAACGTACCCAGCCAGAACTCATCGTTCATGTTACCAAAACCGGCGGTGTAGTTCTTCCAGTTCCTGAAGAACTCTAGCCTTCCATTTTGCCGTCTCAAGAAGACCTGCAGAGGACACACCTCACCTCAATATACAAATATAGTAGAGAGTAAAGGTAAAAAGTCATCTGAAAAAGTCAAATAAGTTTTTCCCGAGAGATCTACTTTGGTACAGTGATGAATGATTTGTACTTGGTTATTTCCCACCACTGCTGATCAAATGCTAGCACATGCTCACCATCCATCCTCCACCGTCCGTCTCCATGTCACAGTAGACCTGGATGACCTGGCTCTCAACGCCGGCCACGTAGATGGTATACACACCAGACATGCGCTCTCCATTCATGAAAATCTGAGCGCAGTCTTTGGGGAACTTCTGCAACTGTCCCACTGAAAACAAGCAACAACAACAACAACAACAACAAAACAGATTTAATAATGTCGTAGCAGGAGATTGAGAGCACCAACGCTTTGGGAGCGATTTGAAGCAGTTTTCCCACAGAATGCAGATTTGACAGGACTTTGCGACTGTGGTGACCTGGTCCTTGCCTGTATTAAAGACGGTGGTTACATGGTCACTCCTCCCAGCTCTGGCTATGGCTTGCAGTTGAACCCTGTACTCTGTGGACCTGGAGAGCTGGGCCATGTTGTACGAAGAGGCGGTTGGACTCAGCATGACCTCCTACAAAACAATTTGCAACAAATTATTAAGTCGTCTCATCAAAAAAAAAAGAAGAGCATAGGGACGCTGTATTGATTCACAGCCTTGTTGTTAGTTGAACCTGAAAACTCTAACCTAGAGATTATCATTCCATCGGAAGAGTGGCCACTATCTTTTTGCCTCCAAGCCAGTGAACTATCAGATGGTATGCAAAATGGTCATTCGCCCCCAGCCACCCCTGGCATCAACAACAACAACAACCCTCTTGTGACCCTCACCCACCAGAAACATAAATAGGCAGACTCCACACTTAAATTTTAGAACCGAAGAGCCTTTTTGGATTAAAGATGAAATGTATTAGACGAATGAGAATCTAGATGACTGAGAATCTACACAAACATAGTGGAAGTAGTGCATGTCAGCTAGCAATGATGGATAAATACAAAATTCCTTTCTTTTAAATGGGTCATGAATGCTTAGGCTTTTACTGTATGTAAAAAAAAAAAAGAATCCCCTAGGATTATGAAGGGGTCCTAGGAAAAAAAAAAATCTCCTCTAAGGAGTCCCTGAATCGTAAAAGTTTGAAAACCCCCGTTGTATTATACCCGGGTTGAGCCATCTGTTGCGGAGAAGGTCAGGGAGTAACCGCTAATGGCGGCCTGCGGGGGTCTCCATGTAAGAGTGGCGCTATCCGTTTGAATGTTGCCGGCCAATAGATCTCGAGGGGGGTCCACCTCTGGGAACACAGTGTCAAATCTGGGTTATCAAAGTTGTAACAGTATTCAAAGATTTATCCGATTTATACTGGGGTCTACTTGTGGTGAATTCTGTCAGGACAGAGGCACTCATCTGTGCCCCCCTGGTAGCGAAGAGTTCCACAGAGTAGAGAGTTCCCGGAAGCAACGAGGCTATCGGTAACTCGGTTCCAGAAACACGCTCAATGATCGGGGGCACTATGAGACACATCACGTGGTCACATCAAAGCAAATCAACATTGAGACAATTTCAAGTCAAGTACTGTAGTAGAACAGACAAACCTGACTCAGAATTGTAAGTTATTACGTATCCGTCCACCAAAGCTTCGGACGGTTGCCATTGCAACCGAGCGGAGCTGTCTGTGATGTTAACCGTGGTCAGACCCTGAGGTCGGTCCAAAGCTGTGGTGGGAATAGACATGAACAGTCACATTGAAATGTCATCCGAGGAGGCTGAGGACTGAGACGGCTCTTTCAGTGCATAGACAAACCAGTGGTTACGACGTCACCACTTGGGTCGCTCTCCTCCAGACCCTTCACCGCACTGACCGTCACCTGGTACATCCTGCCGGGACTCATGTTGGGCAGCAGTGCCTGTAGCACGTCGCCATCCACAGTTACGCTCATCTGGCTTCCTGTGGACAAGAAAGGATTCCCTTAGGCCAATCCCACACATGCAACATGCAAGTCTCAAGTCTTAAGTTTTAGGTCTCAAGCAAGTCCCAAGTTCTTTTGTCATAGGCAATTCAAGTCAAGTCACAGGCTATCTTAAGTCAATTCCTGTGGTAAGTCAAGTCCCAAGTCAAGTCACATTATCAATGCGGTATTGTAAAGTGAGGCTACATTCAGAACTTCACAGCAGTTTTAAAACTGTAAACTCCACCTTTCAGACCCAAATCTTAACTCCCAAGTCAAGTCTTAAGCCTTTCAGTTTTTGTCAAATCATAAGTCATCAAAATAGTGACCACAATGACGAGATTCCTCATCTCTGCCCTAAGGACTCAGGACTTAACCTTGGGTAACCAAGATAATTATATAATCCTTACCTCCCTCAAATGGCATGTAGGTGATGTGATAATTGTCTACTGCGGACTGAGGCGTGGACCAGTGGACCACGGCTGACGAGTCGGTCACATCAGAAAAACGAAGGCCCTTTGGAGTTGTCAGGCCTGGTGGAGGGAAAAGGGGTTGAAAGGTTAGAAGTGGCTTTGAAAAAGGATTGAAGTGGTCTGGAATCGGCAAGCCTCCACCATAGTAACAAAGATCACTCATTGGTGACTTGATCCAGAGGTGAGTATAAAACCAGTGGGTCCAATTCTGAAAGATTACTATGGAATCAGGGGAAGAAGAATTATGGAAGAATTCAGTTCTAAGTGATCCAAAAGATTAGAATAGAAGCAGCGGATCCAGCTCTGAAATTTCGGAGGGTTAACATAAGGTCAGTAGACTTGAGTCCTGAGAAGTTAGTATAGAACCAGCAAATTCAGTTTTGAGGGGTAGCAGATGTTAGTATTGAACCAGTGGGTCTAATTCTGAGATGTTAGTATGGACTCGGGGTTGCAGTTTTTAGGGTTCCCAAAGTAACGTTTGTATACTAGCAGTGGATCCTGTATTGAAGGGTTCCAGAATTTGATAGAGAACCAGTGTATCCCCTTCTGAGAGGTCCCACAACTTAAAATAAGGACATTGGTGTGAGTTCTAAGATAAGAATGAGGAGCTCTAGTTTGAAACGTTCCAGGGGTTGATGTACAACCACTGGATCCAGTTGGGGTCCCTGAGGTTAGTAAAGAAGAAGCAGATCCAGCTCTGAGGGGTTCAAGAGATTAGTTTGAATCACTGGATCCAGTTATGAGAGGTTCCAGAGGTAACAGATCCAGTTCTGGGAGGTCTGAGAGTTTAGTATACAAAAAGCAGATCCAGTTCTGGGGGCTTTCAGAAGTTAGTGTCAACCAGTGGATTCAGTTCTGAAAGGTTCAAGGGGTTAGTGTGGACCAGCGGATCCAGTCATGAGAGGTTCAAGAGTTTAATATGGAACTAGTGTAGCTCGAGTACCTGTCTGAGCAACCCCAATAATTGGTTGGGAGCGGTGGTCCAAAGAAAGGCCATAAAGTTCAATTTCATACTCTGTGCCCGGCATGAGTCCAGTGATTAGCCTAGTTCGCTCATCGCCGTGGACAATGTGCTCCTGAGGACGGGATAATCTTTTGCTGTCCCGTAGCTTGATCACAAATCTGTCAAAGAGGTCTTCGTCCGCCGTCCACGACACGCGGAAACTGTCGGCTGTGATGTCGGAGACAAAGAGGTGCTCCACCTCAGGTTCTGCCTCTGGGCCAGAAAGGAAAGTTTGTTGGTTCATTCATCCACTTGTGACCAAGATTTCAGAGACACAGATTAGAAGGCTCCTTGCATTTTAGAGTGGAGGCCTCCAATCAGGATGCAAGTGCAGGCCAGTCCGAGCAAAATGAAAAGAATTGAAGAGGGAAAAATACTTTTCAGACTGTTTCAATCAAGTCAGTTTCAGACGGGAGCCGATCTGCTGGGAGGAACCGAGCAATGTGTCCTCCCGCCAGCCACGTTTTCGGTGCATTCAAAGAAAATGAAACAGATTAGAGGTTAGCTCGACGGACATGTCATGCTCAGTGTTTTCCTTCCTCTGATAGTTTTGCTCCTCTTAATCTTCTTCAAATAGATGTTTAATGACTAACTGCACTCCAATGGAGCAAATGCATGACGCGCTTTTGATTTTAAGACGTCAACAAGTGGAAAGGGTCAGTCGAATCGAACAAAGGCCCTGAGGGTTCATTTCTGTGTGTGTACCCATCTACCATCGTCTGTAGACACCTAGAAAAGAAGCACAAGTGTCCCTTTCAAAACATCGGAAGGAAAACACACTGTCAAATATGAACGCAAACCAACGAGTTGGCTCACATTGAATTTGGGGAGGTAGAAAAAAAAGGATAGGAGCGCCACAATGCCCGCTCCCACAGCTGCACGCCAAGACCACGTCTTAGACGCTTGAAAGGAAATGTGAAGCGGGAGAGGATTCTGGAAACCATTCATTGTCATAAATCAGGCCAGGCGGTAGTACTGCGCTGAAGCCTCAGCAGCAAAACATGGCAGAGCTGAGTTACCGGCGTCTTCCATTACTTCAAACAAAATGAATCAGTGTAGGCGTTGCCATGTCGTGAGGTTGAAACTTCAGTTGCATCATAAGGCCGATCGATGATGTGCACAGTGCAGTGGTACCTTGACTTGTGAATTTAATTCATTCTGTGACATGAATTAAAATGCCATTGATCAGTACCAGCTGAAAATGGCTAAAAGTTAATCGGCCACTCTCCTTGCCCACATGCGAGGGCATTACATTCACTTCCCTCAAGTGGTGGCATACCTGAAGCTCGCAACTCAAACTTTGACTGGCGACACAAAGCAAACAAAATCGACCAAGCAAGGACTCGTAACTGCAAGAGTTCTGAGCACGCGGACTGTAAGTCAAGGTACCACTGTAGTTGCATTAGTTGCAGTATGACAAGGGGGCCCCTTCCCAGGGTGTAAAGTCCCTGCTATTGGTACCTGTGACGGCCACTGCGGTGAGGGGCCGAGAGAGGAGCCCCGCCTTTGACACGCCCGTCAGCCTGATCTCATAGCCTATACCGGTGATGAGCCCCCAGACGTCCAGGTGGCTCTGGTTTCCTGGAACCGTGAACTCCTGAGGCTCCAGAAGCCATCCTGAGTCGGTTACCACTACGTTAAAGTGGCTGAAAGCCCCCCCAGAGAGTGCCGGTTCTTCCCGAGGCTGCCGCTGTTTCACTCCCCACGACACACGGAAGCCGAAGGGGGTGATGTTGGAAATGGTCAGGTTTTCCACTTTGGGCAAAGGTGCTGGAGGAAGGGGGGAGTCGGGGGGGTTTGTGTTTGTTTTTTTCAGTTAGGATGCAGCCAAAGGTTGCAAAAGCAAATCAGCAAAGTGTCTACTAGCTTTACGACTAGAAGGAATACAACTTAAAAGCGATGTAGACAGTAATCCCCCGCTATTCGTGAGGGATAGGGTATGAGCCCTGCTGCGCGTAGCAAAAAACTGACTGATGCCCCCCCCCCCGAAATGTTTAGTAGGGCAGTATTCCTATATTAATAGTTTAAACTGTAAATACACCAGAAACCATGATCAGAAAACAGTATAGTAGAATTTCACACTTAGTTTACATTACCCTTAAAAATAAATCAATTTGATTGATATGCTCATGCGTCAAAGACTCTTCATATCTTCCACTAATACCCAGGATAAACATAGCTCCGCCCCAACATACAAAGGTGTCTCTTAGTCAGATGTATCACTTCAACATACTTTCTTGATGCGGTACAACTTTATTATTGAGGAAGGGCTTTGGCTGAGTCTGGACGCATCTTCACTCATTTCAAAGATCGGTAATAGCTAAATTGGTGAATAGTAAACTGCAAACGTGCGGGGGATTACTGTACATCGTAAAAGTGATGTATCGATCAACTTCTTATCCAAGGCTTTGTTCAAACTGCCACACAAAGAGATTTCCAAATCAGGTTTCTACAGAAGTCTCCTCAATCCTGAAGTTTTAATTCTTCAAAATGGACACCAGAGCCTCGTTTGCGTGATATCACCGTTAAGAGCAAAAGTTCTGACGACAATGTCATGGAAGGCACAAACCAACAGAAGCAGTCCTACTTCCTACTTTGTGGGGACCACCAATTCTCTCACTGCATGATCGACCCAATTACATAGAACTAGTGGAAGCTACCCAAAAAGTATGCGTATGGCTGGATCTTTTTTTTTCACTGCTCATACTTCTGCTTTGCATTTCTGTGTCTCAAATTTACCCATTGAAACCTACTGTATGTCAATACCACAATAATCCATGCTAACACCTGGTGTGTGGACACAACAAATCCTACCTACCACCAGTCCAAGATCTGATATGGGAACCAAATAGCATTTGGAGGCAGTGGGAACAAGGCCAACATATTACCTGTCTATATTTACACACGACTCACAAAAGGTTAAAGCTATTCAGTTTTGGATGGAATTTCAGGATGAACCTAAAATCCGCGGTAATGATTACATGTGAACTTAATTTGACTTTCTTTTTTAACATTTGAAGGCACATCTAAATGTTAGACGTTTCTGTACATTTGCGAAACTTGCTATTCTTTAATAAGGAGCTGGACTGCAAAATTTACAACAGGTGTTTGATCCATGAAATATTTTAGGATGTCCAGATGTGTGCCTTTCTGTAACTCGTCCAGTCTCTCTGGTCTAGAGCAACCTCATGACGACACTCGAAATTCAGTGGGAACTTCCTACTGAGAACATCCTGGTATTCTGTTGTGCAATTGCTAGGTGTTGGTCTTGTGATGACAAAATGTGAATAGCATGATGATTTGTGTGTGAATTTTGCCGTTAGAGAAAAGCAAGTTGTTCGAAAAGTAATAAAACCTGTCAAGATTGAAGTACATTTTAGGTTCATCCTAAAATCTCAAACAAAAACCCTATGTATCCAACTTTTCGTGAGTAGTCCTAGCTTGTTCTGGATCTCTCTCCAATCTTAATCTGGTCTCATTCTTCATAAACCTGTCTAATTTCGGATTTTGGCTTCATGCAGTCAGCAAAGTGTTGAGCACATGAGTGAAGCTGGTGGGTACCTGTGATGGCGTGGACTAGCGTGGAGGGAGTGCGGCGGCCGTGAGAAAAGCCATAAACTTCCACGTTATAGCTCGTGGCATCCATCAGGTTGGAGACGGTAATGTTTGCGGTGTGGCCGGGCAGACTGAACTCCTGCGGCTCAGACTGTTGCTCGGTGTCACCGACTCGGACAACAAAGCCATCAAAGTGGCCGGACGCAATACTCCAGCTCACGCTGAGGTTATGCGGACCGGTAGACTGAGCGGTCACGGCCCCCAACACGGGGGCATCCTCTGAACACAAAGAAGAACATGCCGGTTGAGTGGCATCCTGTCTGGAGCCGCTGGGGGAGTGGCTTGGGGTGCCCTACCTGTTGTAGCAACAGCGAAAAGCGGTGGCGTGTTGCGGCCGCCGGCACTGGCGTACAGCTTTATGTCGTAGCGTGTACGGGCTTTTAGGCCGGCCATGACCGTGGAACGCGCGTGACCTGGTAGGGCCTGACCCATCGCCTGCGAGGGCAAAGCAGACTCTCTGACTTCTACTACAAAGTTATCAAACGCCTTGTCGCCCGCCCGCCACGTCAGAGACACTCTGTCTGAGGTAACGTTAGCAACAACTAGCCGGGACAAATCTGGCTCTTCAGCTACAAGAGGGGAGAAAGAGATATACAGTATATGTTTGTGAAACTAAAACAACGTCCAAATCGCTTTGGAGCTACAAACTAGATCACGGTAGTGTCGTCCCTGCAAAGCCGTCAAAAAATTGCAGTGATACAAATACTTCATCAAAGTGCTTTTTTTTTTTAAGATGCAGGGCCTGCCCACCCATCAAGTATGGAAAACATCCATCCGCTTTCTATACCGTTAGTGTTTATCCTAACTAGGGTCACATGTCAACAGGAGCCTATCCCAGCTGACTTTGGCAGTGTTAGCACAATGCCGTGGACCAATTGTCCGCAGTGCTGCGCGCGCCACATGCACTCAAGTACTTCCTCCGCGAGTGAAAATACAAAGTATGTGAACGGGCAGCAATACGAGCAGGCGTGAAGTAAGAGGCGTCGGCTCAGTCTCGGACTAAATTGAAGTCTGCAAAAACAAATGATTTGAAGCGTGTGAAATCCTTCGCAGGGACGACAGCAATTAATTTGGAAAAATCTCATTGCCGGTTATTTTCTAAAAAGTACACATGAAATACCTGTGGTTGCAACAACACTGACAGCGCTCGTTCGGGCTCCCTTGTACGTCCCATAGAGGTAGGCTACATAGTCCGAGGCGGGCCGCAGCCCCGAAACCTGGTGTGCCGTCACGAGGCGGGACAGGTTATACTCCCTCGTCTCCATCAGCCAATCAGAATCAATAATCTCCAGGACAAAACCGTCCAAGTGGCCCTCGGTGTGGTTCCAGACCACCAAGAAGCTCTCGGACGTCACGTTGGACACGAAAAGTTGCCCGAGCGACGGCTGACTTGCTGAAGGGAGAAACCATTGTTAGATGTTTTGGGCTTGATTTGCTAAGATACCAAACAGCGGGTGCTAAATATCCCGGACACTCACTCTGACAGATTCTGCACGCTGTTGGAAACAGGAGTAGAAGTGTTTGAAAAGTATTTAAAGAGAGCTACCTTCCAGTAGCTTGAATTGTTTTCATCAAAGAACACTTGGGAGAGCACCACAAGTGCAAAATGAAGTTTGAAATGATAGAATTGGAAGTGTTAGTGGCAGAGCCAAACATGACACTGAATTACAGAAAATAAATTTGTCGCTGTAAATATTTTGGGGAGGGCCGCATCCCCATCAAAGCCATTTTGTTTGATTTTTGCCCATCTTTTTAAGACTGTTTAAAACTTGGGACACCTCAGCTAGAAAACTGCTCTTGGTGAGGTCAGCACCAATTATGGCATGATGCCTTCTTGTGACTGGCCAAAAGATTACCCAAAAGCTCCAACAGTACATTGCCGAAAATATATGTCATGCTAATTTTGTTTCTGGCATTTCAAAAATGTTTGAATAAGCGTATCCCCGTCGCCTCTCATTTTGCCTGCACCTCCTCACCATGGTTACGCACAGGGTTGCAGGTCTGTCTTTCCAACATGGTATAATCAACAATTTGTCTCGGGTTTAAAAAAAAAAAATCACATTGTGTGTGTTAAATTAATCTACTTCATTTAAATATGCTCCTAAAAGTATGCGCAAAATTAATTGCGGCAATTTTGCTCGTTTAACAGATCCAATCCTGGATTTTTATTTTTTATGCGACGGACGACAGCGTGAACTGCATCTGGAAAGTAGTCAAACCACTTTTTCCACATTTTGTTATATTACAGTTTTACTCCAAAATAGATTGGGGTTTTTTTTCCTTCAAAAGTCCATACAAAAAAACCAAAAAAAAAACAATAATCTGTATGGAAAAACTTGCTTTTGATGTTGGAGGGGTTCAACTGATAATGCGTACGGCCACATGGCCTGCGTTTAACTGTGGTAGTTTTGGTTGCTTTGTGTTTACAATGACAATGTGGAGGACCGCAAAGCTCTATCCAGAGCCAGCATTCAACTGGCTTGCTGTAGATGAATGTCACATAGCGTATTTCAGATTCCAGCCTGCTTTATTGGGCTCAGTTTAAATGTCGCGGAAATTGACAGATTATGCGAAATGACTGCACTGCATTCACTTTGGTTAGTTTTGGATCTCTGTTCTTTGCCACGTTGCAATTGTGTATTTTTCCCGGGGGTGTGGCTCAGTAAAAGTAGAACAAATCAGTCATGCTCTTGATTTGTTCAAATGGCCGCGATAAGATGCTGTTGAGAGGTGGTGGGAAATGTGACTGATTTGCTTTTGTTGTCATTGCGGCGTATCAATGCAGGGGCGGGGCCGAGCTTCATGCACTTTAATGGAAGGATGGGAAATTTTCAAGGGGCCATTGAGTGACGGCCTTCTCTCTGTGGTGTTGGTGATGTAAAAGCGTGACATGATGAGGTTATTACGATGTATGTGCAGCATGCAGCAAGGTGAGCGGCACGACCGAACGTAGAGAGGCAATACAAAAGAGAGAAAAGAAGAAAACAAGAAGAGTGAACTAACACCAGTCAATGCTGTTTAAATAGTTCAGTGATAATTTAGACTTCACAAAAAGTTAGGGATATTCAGCTTTGGGGTGAAATTTCGGACAGGCCAATATTCTTTTATAGCTTAATTTTTGTGAGACATGCACAGTGGGTCTACACACCCCTGTTCAAATGCCAGTTTTTTCGATTAAAAAAAAAAAAAAAAATTTTACACCAAAATAATCATTTAAAAACTTTCACCACCATTATTCGGACTTATTATCTGTACAACT
This sequence comes from Filicampus tigris, assembly GCF_054856515.1. Taxonomy (NCBI): domain Eukaryota; kingdom Metazoa; phylum Chordata; class Actinopteri; order Syngnathiformes; family Syngnathidae; genus Filicampus; species Filicampus tigris. The sequence continues at coordinate 11,664,367 of NC_141231.1, read as the reverse complement.
CAGTTGATTTAAAAAAATCTATAAATAAATAAATAAATAAACCTGGCATTCGAACAGGGGTGTGTAGACTTTGTATTGCACTGCATGTAATTTTCATGCTAATGTAGTTTTCATTGTATGGTTGCGTGTGCATACTAAACAAGAAGCAAACCTGCAGAAAATAAATCAATAGATAAATCGACGCATCCGCACCAAAAAAGGGTCAAAATCAACAGCTTCAATGTCAATGAGGGGGCATGCTCAATATCATAGCCATGCGCTGATGTTCATTCTAAGCATCATAAATGCTTATAACATCACTGACCAACGTTAATTCACGCTGTTTGTTGTGAAGCGGTTACGGGAACAAAAGGTAGCGAGGCAAGGCACCAGGACGGACGCCTGTACCTGTGGTGGCTTCGGCATACACGGGCTCCAGGAAGGCGCCCCGGTAGAGTGGGTACAGGCCCACCATGTAGCTGGTGTTGGCGTTCAGGCCCCAAAGGCCCAGGCTGAGTGCGCCGCCCGACACGCTCAGGTTCTGACTCTGCGCCATATTGTCCAAGTTTGTTACCTCCACCACAAAGCTGTCAAAGTCGCCGCCCAAGGGGCTCCAGGAGGCCGTAAAGCCGTCCCATGTTACGTCAGAGAAGGTGAGGTTGGCCACCGAGGGCCTCGCCGCCTCTGCTGGGTCAGACATAACCAATGCTAAAGGTAGCTCAGATATGCAGCTAACAAAATCACAAATTTTAAATCCTAAAATACAGTCAACAAATGTGCTAATCTTGAAGCTGAGCAATTGACCTTTCGCTAAGCAACAGCCGGGCTAATCACACCGCATTGTGCTTGAGGCCTGGTTTGGAACAAGTCAGGTTTCTGGAACTATAGGTTCAAATGCGGCTAGTCTTAGCCAAAGGTCAACTGAGAAAGAATGGAAAAACATTTGTAGCTCGTCTCAACCGTTTTGGGTTCCTCAAACTCCCAAACAGCAGAGTCCAGGAGTTCTTCTGTTTGAAACCAAGAATTTTTGGTAGCAGTACCTGTAGTGGAAAACCTTGAGCAGTGGCAGGACCTGCATTTGGTACCTGGGCCTTCAGTTGGGACTTAACTGACTTGATCCAACTCTTCATACCACCACTATCACGTTATAATTCCAGAAACCATGAATGACAATTATGAGAATCAGGTTGCCACCAGAGACCTGATGGGCGACTACTGGTGCTTTAAGAAGTGTTTCCCTAACGAGTTCATTGCAATACGACATGGTAGGTGTGGATGGGCGTTGGTGGGGAATCTTCCATGATGGCTCTCCTTTCACTTCCCGGTGCTGCGCTCACACAACCTTGCATGGACAGAAAAGTCCTCGTGAGACCCATTTGGCACACACCAGCCAGGTTTAATGCTAGTGGAATTAGCATTTGTGACACTTCCAGGAGGGAAGAGATGTGTTATTTTCTGTATGGACTGTGTCTTTGCTGGGGTGAACACATCTGGAAAAACGTGGAAAATCTGCTAAATTTGAATGCAGGCAACTGGACTCTTCCTGGTTGTTGAAAATGTTTCAAAAGGCTTCTTCAGTTTTAAATTTTACATGTGGAGTCCCCCTATTTATCTCTCTGGCGGATGCGTCCGCCTAAGGGGGGGGTCACATTAGTGTTGATGTCGTTCGCCTGCCTGTCGGCAAAACAGCTCTGAAGTGGACACTTTTCCAGGAAAATGAGACAATACTTGTGAGAGGGATGTCAGGACGTTGTTGTAAATTGTGATGGATAAGTGATAATCCTCCTCTATTCCTAGATGGGCTTTCTAGTTTGACATAAATGGTTTCTTCCACACCTCATTCAAATCAGCAGACCTCTCTCTACAGAGTTTGGAAAGATATTGTTGTCCTCAAAGCAAATGTCCCTTCTTTTTGAGATGCAAATGAACAGCTGACTCTGGACCGGAAGATGTTGCCCTCCTATGCTGCGCCATGCCATTTGCTTCTGTCGAATTTGCTTCTTGGAATCCTGTACCAGGGCTGAACAACCAAGAAGAGTCCAGTGATCTCGATTCAACTTTTGCGGATTATCATGACAGATAAGGTTAAAAGTGTTTTTTTTCTTTACAAGTTCAAAAGATTCCAAAAGTATCTGCAAGGAAATCAATGGGTTAAGGTGGTGCCCCCCCCCCCCCCCCAAGCCCTCCCCTGGTAACTTCACCCACCTGTGGATGCAACTAGAGTGATCGGCGAGCTCATCCTGTGGCCTCGCTCTGCTGTCAAGGTGACAGTGTAACTTGTTGCCGGCGTCAAGTCGGCTAAGATGAATGTAGTCTCAGAGGCTGGGATCTCCGCCTCCTCGACTTGTCCATCTCTGGAGACGTACACCAGCCGGTATCGCGACACCTTAGCATGTGGCTTCTCCCAACGGATGCCAATGGATGTCTCCGTGGACTCGGTTTTCTCCAGACCTCGGGGAGGGTCCAGGTCTGACAAGAAACCATCAGTCATGAATCCTATTTTTCTTTTTTTTTCAGGATCACGAGGTGTCCCACTCACCCGTCGCTGCGTTTATGGTGGCCGGTTGGCTTTCCTGCTCATTCTTCACGCTGGTCACACCAATCCCGTACTCAGTCCCTGGCTTGAGCCCTGAACAACCACCAGATTGACTAGTCCAGAGGTGTCAAACCTCAGGAACACAGACCGGATCCGGTTTTGCATTATAACCCAACCCCCGAAGAGCAACCATAACAGTGATGAGGCCCATGGTGAAAACAAGTTTGACGTCCACGGACTAGTCTCACTTCCTTGAGTTCAACTATGTAGGGTACACTTACCCGTAATTGTGGCCGTGGTGCTTTGACCTGGTCCTCTCGGGAACACTTCCTCTCCGTGGGCCACACCGGACAGCGGGCTGTATTTCACACGATAGCTGTCCACGTCGGCCAGACTGTTGCGCCACATCAGGGTGATGCTGTCTTCTGTCTGCAGCATGGCTAGCAACTCCCTGGGGGCGTCCAGTGCTTCACACAATACAACACCCTCATGTTAGTCACTTTGAGGTGGGAATAAGTCAAAACTTGCGTTAAGCCAAGTGATGTCATACAATATTGGTTAATCAACATACTGAATATTTGATTATTAGTCACTTTGGACTCAGTATTTGTCAGTGGGAGTGAAGTGGGAGTATATCACTTTTCACTTATGCAAGTCCTGAATACGAAGTCAAAGTCAAGTTGAGACTTTCAAGTTTTAGCCAAGCAAGTCCCAAGCCCTAAAATGGACAACTTAAGTCTGACTTGCATCAAGTCACACGACTTTAGTCCCCACCTCTGTGACACAGAACCGACAGTTTTCTTTCATTCCGTATTGAGCCAACCTGTGGTAAAGGTGGTTGTGGCCGGCTCGCTACTGATGTTTTGGCTGCGAGCCACGAGTGACACTGTGTACTCTGTGTCGGGCTTCAGGCCCTCAAGGCTGTGCTGACTGTCCGGCGTAAAGATCTCTATTTTGGTGCCCTCGGAAGAGGCTCGGCTGGGCTTGTAAAATAGGGTCAGCCGGTCCGTCTGCGCCACCGGCTCAGACCAGCTGATCAATGCCGAGGAGTCGCTCACGTCCAACACTTGGAGCTGCTGCGGGGCGGCGATATCTACAGAGGGAAAAGTCACGGCATCAGTGATTATTTGTTACTTTGCAAAGTTTGCGTTGTTTTAATCGTCGCTTGTTAGTTGTTAGTTTGCTGTAGCTTCTGTGACGTTGTGGTGTGTCTAAATAACAAGAGGGGTTGAGAGAAGATCAGGACTTTTATGGGTTGAGACGAAGTCAAGACTAAGTTTTTGAAGGCTAGAGATTGACTCAAGACTTTATGGAGTCAAGACAAAGTGAAACCAGAGATTTTGATGATTGAAATCAAGTCAAGACCAAAACTTCGAGGGGTTGAGACAGAGCCAAGACCGAGATTTTGACAGGTTGAAACCAAGACAAGACCAAGACTTTGAAGGGCTGAGAACGAGTCAAAACCAAGACTATAAGGAGATGATCCCAAGTCAAGACCGAGACTTAAAGGAGTCAAGAGAGACTTTAATGGGCTGAGAAGAAGTCAAGATCAAGAGTTTGAAGGCCAAGAACAAGACAGAGATTTTGACAGGTTGAGACCAAGACAAGACCAAGACTTTGAAGGACTGAGACCGAGTCAAAACCAAGACTATTAGGAGACGATACCAAGCCAAGACCAAGACTTAAAGGAGTCAAGACAGACTTTAATGGGCTGAGAACAAGTCAAGATCAAGACTTTGAAGGCGTGTTGAGACTGATTCAAGACCAAGACTTGAAAAGGCCAACACTTTGTTGTAAGTTTGAGAGAAACGACCCAGTTAATGGTTCAAGCCGTAAAACAAAAGTCTGACGACAGAGTTGAGCTCAAGCATGGTGTTTAAGTAATTTCTGAACACTCCAGGGCACACACAGAGAGCTCAAATGTTGGGGATCCTATTAGCTAATTCCAAAATCGATATCGACATGCTGTGTGCAGATGACACCAACAAAAGACTGCAGCAGCGAAATGCTCCGTCAAGCAAGGGTGACTTTGCATGCTTGTCAAAGAGCACGGCGAAGCACGCCGAACCGACAAACTGAAATGTATAGCCCGACGGGACAGTCAGCGGGCTACTGTGACAAGGCTGGTGCGCTGCTGGTTTAAAAAACAATAGCCAAGCCTTTCTTCTTCTCAGTATGAGCACCGTATGCAAGTTAATAAGAGGGAAAATATTTTTTGTGCAGCGAAGTTGTAAAGTTATCAAAACAGGAATTCGCTAAAAAAAAAAAAAAATCATTTTGAAATTTCAATGTCTGTTCAAGTACAGGAGTTGAATCAGTACCTCTACCAAACTCACATTTTTTACACAAATATATAAATGCTGTGATTAGGACCTCCTGCGCACAACTCTTGTAGCATTTAATTTTTTTCAATAGTAATTAATGTAGCCCAAACTCACTGGTGGTGACTCGTTGGATTGCTGGTGGTCCCCTGGTGTTGTTCTTTATAACACTGATGGACACCTCATACTCCTGACCTGGCCCAAGGCCAGATTGGAGGAAGTGGTTTTGAGACGAGGGAACTGTGCTCACCACCTTTCCGTTTTCTTCTTTCTTAAAAAAACAAAAAAAAACAAAACAAATGTAAGTCACACGAAAGAATGGAGGAATAGAAGGGGAAAAATAATACCTCCGACCATCCTACCCATTTCTTACCCAGTTGCTCAGGGCTCAGTTAACGACCAATCACAGCTCACTTGTTTTCTGAAGCTGAGCTATGATTGGTCGTGGCTAAAAATGGGTGGATTTTGCTGCTTTATGCATATTCCACACACAACACAACACAATATTAATCAGAATTCCTTGGTTCTGATTAATGGGCCTGCGTAGAACATAGATGTTTGGGTTGACTTCCTTTTTAACGTCTTGGTCTTGACTTGATCTTGAACCCTCAAGGTCCAAATCTCGACACTGTCTCAAACCTTCATAGCCCCTGTCTTTATTTAATATCGGCTCTTTAAAGTCTTACGCCTGGCTTGGTCTTGACGACAGCACTCCTCTATGACATAACAGCCATCACAGTACAGTACTTCTTGGCTCAGATTAATCACAGCACTTTTTTCACAGCATCCACATTTTCTTCCATCATTTTCCATACGTCAAAAGAAACGCTGGAGACTAAATGAAATCCAATTTGTGCTGAGCAAAGATTTCCAGGAAAACGGCCTGGCTTAGCAACTCACACTCATAAAATCCTGGGAAGGCTTTCAAACGGGACCCACCGTGTTACGGAAGTAGATCTCCCAGCCATCGAAGGGAATGTTCAGCTGCTCCCACACAACCTCGACGGAGCTCTCCCTCACAGACTTGAATCTCAAACCTTCTGGCTGCGGAAGAGCTGCGAGGATTCAAACCAAAACTATCAAACAACTAGACAATGCAATTTCTGTAAAAAGAAAAAAAATGTATACATAATGTACATAATGACATTTTATGAAAGGAGTTTGAAGTCACACGACTCTTTTGGTACCTGTGGCCACCTTGGCGCTAACCGGCACACTCCTCTTGTTGCTCAGAACGGCATATACGTTAATGTGGTACTCTAAACCCGGCTCCAGCTCTTTGATCGTGGTGGTGGTTTGGTCTCCGGGCACGGTGAAGTCCAAAAGGAGGCCGCCGGGCTGGGTGGGCACGTACGTGACGAGGTATTCGGTCACCAGCATGTCGTTGATCCAGGATAAGTCCACCGTCTCCGTGGTGACCTCACCCACAGTGAGATCCTTTGGAGGAGACACTGGAAAAAAATAAAAAGTTGGAAGTTTCTCATGGTCCAGTGCACACAAGCTAATGCGAGTTCCAGAGAAACATCTGGAAGTAGTGAGAGAGACGCCAAAGATAGAAAAAAAAAGTGCTCACATGAATATATTTTGGGGGGGATCAGTGGGTAGCGAGTTTAAAAAGGCTCCCAACTGTATATTAGGTAAGACAGCTCAGAACAGTGTTTGTGAAACTGGCTTCCAGGAGCCTTAAGTTGGTGGTCAGCAAAATAATGTGCAATAAATTACAGTATGTGGTATCATTTAAAAAAGTCTACATCTGGGAAACAGCGTGCCAGTAAAAGTAAGATACAGTACGCACACATACCGTACATACAACACATTATTCTTCTCTAACAATATCTCTGGACCATTTCAAATCCTAGATATGATTGTGATGTGTACGGGTCTTGCAAAATATTACTTTTTTTTTCTGAGATTCTAAGATTGTTTGGGGGAGCCCATCTTCCCTTCTTTGTTTTCAGGTTCAGGTCAAAGCCTTCTAATATCAAAATATGAATTCTGCACCATCTTGGTGCCAAGGAACGATGTGGAAGTACAGGGTGGAGCTTCATTTAGACATCACCATCACCACGTCTATTAGGAAAGTTATCTATAGGCAATCATAAACCTTTTTAGTAGGCGTGTCGATTACTTGTGGAATTTCACTACACATGGTATTTAATTGGCGTCAGGATTATGAGGAGGTCTTTGGAAACAATTCTCTGGTGTAAGGAGTCCTTGGACCACAAACATTTGAGAAATCCTGGTTTCGAGTCTTAATGATGGAAAACTTGTCAGGGTTAGCTTACCTTCCGAGCAATCATCTCTGATATACCCCTCGTCGCAGACGCACTGACCCTCGACACAGAGTCCTCTGTTGTGGCACCTGTTGAGGCAGCTCCGCTCTGCGCAACTCTCCCCTTCGTACCCGCTCTCACACTCGCACCTTCCCTTGACGCAGCGGCCCCTGCTGTTGCACTTGTCCGGACATGTGAGCCGGGAGCAGTCGTGACCCGAGTAGCCTTCCTGACAGACACACGCTCCATCGTCGCAACGGCCCCGAGCCAGGCAGTCGTTGGGGCATGCCTTCCGACCGCAGTCCTCCCCTGTGAAGCCTTCGTCACACACGCACTGTCCGTCAAGGCAGCGCCCGCGATTTCGACAGTTGTTGGGGCAGCTGAGCAGGGCGCAGTCGTCCCCGGTGAAGCCGGCGTGGCACTCGCAACGACCCTCGAAGCAGTCCCCGCGACCATAGCAGTTTGACGGGCAGGTCCTGACACTGCAGTCCTCGCCGGCAAAGCCTTCCTGGCATACACACTGCCCGTTCACGCAGCGTCCCCTTTGGAGGCAATCGTTTGGACAGGAAATGTCGCCGCAGTCGTCTCCTTGGAAGCCAACGTCGCAGGCGCACCGCCCGTTGACGCACTGGCCTCGGCCGTTGCAGTTGTTCGGACACGCCAACTGGCTGCAGTCGTCACCTTGATACCCGTCGTCACAAATGCACATCCCTTTGAAGCAGGCGCCTCTGTCATTGCAGTCGTTGAGGCAGGTGAGGCGGGAGCAGTCGTCACCGCTATAACCCGCCGTGCACGCACAGCGGCCGTCGATGCAGATGCCGTTACCGTGGCAGTCGGCTGGACAGGTGAGCCGTCCGCAGTCTTCTCCGGAAAATCCGGGCTCACAGTGGCAGGTTCCATTCACGCAGAGCCCGTGAGCGAAGCAGTCTTTGGGGCAGAGAAGTTCGGAGCAGTCTGAACCCGTCCAGGGATCCTTACAGACACACTTGCCGTCCTTACAATGCCCGCGATCTTTGCAGTTTTCCGGGCAGATGCTCCGAGAGCAGTCGTCCCCGAAGTAACCGTCAGGACACTCTAACTCGGTGCAGTTGCTTCCCTTCCAACCAGGCTCGCATGTGCATCCGCACGTCTCCATGCTGTAGTTTCCGTGCCCGCCGCACAGAGGCCTGGTCCTCACATTCCTTGCTGCTTGTGCACCGCAACAGACGCCCTCGCCACACCCGCACTGACTCCTTAATGCCGACACTTCACCCTCCAGCATTTCAATGCGGCTCATCAAGTCCCTGATGCGCGGCAGGTCAGCGGCGCAACCACAAGCCCCGCGAGGGATGTTGATACGGTGGGTGAAGATGATCTGGCTCTCGCTATCTGCGGAAAGGTGGCGGCCGGAGGTGATGGCCGTTTCCGCAGGCGCTGCGCTCTCTGCGGCGTCCAGGTCGACGGAGCACAGGTGGCCGGCGGGGACGTTGATATTGTAGACGTGGTTAAAGACCACAGGCTGGTGGTCCGCGCCAGGTGAGGTGACGTTGTTCTCCTGAGGCAACTGGCGACGATGCCGGAGTATTTTTTTCACGATGCCGGCGGCCGAGAAAGCGAGCAAGGTGCTCGCGAGGAGGCAGATCACAAGAACTCTTGTGGCCATGATGCTTCACCATGAGACTGGGCGACGTAGATCGATCTAAAATGGAGAATAAGGCTGAATTTGAAGAATAAAAATACTCTTTCAATGGTTCAATGCAGCAATGGGGTGAAAGGCCAAGACAATAAAGTCCAGTGAGGCCTGATGAGAGGCCCCAGCCGCATATCTGCGCCTGAGCTCCGAGTGTTTCTAAGAAATGATGTCATGTTAAACGAGACAACAAGGAGCGAGCTGACAAGGCGTCAATCAGTGTGACATATTTACAGGGGTGGCCCAAACGAGGACCCCCCACTTCATGGGGACAATGTTACTGTGGGGACTATTAAAGTTACTGTCGATATCTGGCTGTCTCTTCAAGACGCCTTTTAGAATGGTTTGATGCCCCTTCAGAAATGATGGTCTAGGGCGGGGGTGGGTTTGGAGTTTTTGTTGATGGGGTTGGGTACGGACAGAAAAATGTTCTTGTTGGTACCGCTCTTTTGAAAAGCTTGCTTGGTTTGAGGTCCACACATTTGGCGGGATGAACCCACCGTATGAAATCTGGAGAAGCCCAAAGCAAGTGTGAGATTCTATTTCACTTATTATATTATATTGCATGGGGCAGAGGATACCTGCCTGTTCATGAGTGTATATAGGACCTCCCCTAAGGAGCAATAGGCCGACACCTTTTAGAAAGCAGCCATCGTGTTGTACTTGAACTGTATCCTTGCATGCAATTTTGTATTGATTTGTGTCTCTCATATAATAAAGTGGTAGCATTTCTTCCTTGACATGAAGCCACTATAGCAAATTTGGAGAAGATGCACGCACAAGTACGTGTGGAAAGTCGTTATAAGGGGCAACACTGGGGTCAAAGTACAGCGAGGTGCTGGCTGGTGACAAAAATTTGGTTTGGAGTTTGTTGTAAGCTAAAATGACAAGTCTATGAGGCTAACGGTGTATGAAAAGCAGACATCAACTTCAGTAAGCTAAAATCCAGAGATTGCTGTCGCTTCCCACACTCTGGCAGACGGATGAGAACTTTCCAGCCTGGAAATGAGAAGCCGGGAATGTTGGAGCCGCTAACGGTGGAGCTGGGATGCGAAACAAAGTGACTTGCCCGGTTCACCATCCGGATCGAGTCTCCCACTTTTAGAAAGTGACAAAAACGCGATTGAGCTTGTGATTTCCGATCCACCGAATTGCATCTGGAAGTCATCTGGATGCCATTTAAGGAGGCAAAGCAACACCTCATTAACAGATTTCCCCATTTCCTGCTGAATGTTGTCAAAAGTAATAAGTTCTGTTCATGTATAGGTTCTGGAGCAGAACAATGCTGTTTAATTGGCTAAAAAACACTGGACAGAGCATCGAATTCCAAAACACTTAAACAAAAACATGGACGCATTTATGAGAGTGTACCTTTTGGTAATTGGTCGGCCTTGGCAGGGGTCTGTTTTGCCCTCTACCATGGCTGTACAATTCGGAAAAATACGCCTCCAACATACCTCGTATGTACCTTGCCAGAGCTCAGTTAAAGAGGCATGAAAGGATTTGGCTCATGCACGTGTTGATTCACCACAGCAACACCAATGATTTTTGTTAGCATGTCTATGGCATTTTGCATTGATTATTAGCATTGAGCTAAACAGATTTTATGGCAAAGCTATCTGGTTGTTTAAAATAAAAATTGTTGTCACATGTAGTAGAGTGTCTGATCACAGTCATTGTAAAATTCATGCCGTTACAGGATCCAAAAAGACTCTCCTCCATGTTTTTTGGGAGACTTTTTGCAAAATTTTGCCAGGCTTGGCAGCTTTTTTTTGTAAGAAAGGAGAATGGAAAAATGAATTTGGGAGACTGTTGTCACATGTAGGAAACAGACAATATTTGCCAGAAAATCTAAAAGAACTGAAAAGGCTCATTATAATACACTTTCCTACATGCTTTTGAGGGAATGCATGTATATTTTTTGGGGGGCTGAATTTATCTTGGAAGTTTGACTGTGTAAGAAAAGGCTTGTGCCTTCTTCCAGAAGACGGGAAATTGTTGTCACATTTAGAACAGGGTCTGAGAACGGCCAATTTGTGATGTTTACTTTACATTTGTGTCTAAAGAGATAAATTGGTGCACCGTGAGACCAAAACAAATGTGTTACAGCTGATATATACTGGTTGAGGTAAAGGAAGTACAGTGGCTCTAAAGGGACAAAAACATGCTCCATTACTCAAGCTGCAATGAGAGGATCAGAGTCAATTTTAAAACTAAAACACTAAACCGGATTGAGGCTCCAATTAAGCAACGCTAATGGACTCAAGGACATTGTTTCTTCCTCGTACCATCCACTTTTTTGCCCCAGTCAACCTCCACCACAGAAGAAATAAACAATACACACTGACAATTTATTGCCTCTCCTGATTTATCCCATTTTTAAAACTGGTTTTCCTTTACACGTTTCACTTACAGAAAACTTTGCAATCTAACGAGAATAAAATCTGGGGTTTTTTTCAACATAAATAAAAAGTAAACACAAAAGGCTTACTATGACGACAAAGTCAACAATTTTATGTAAAAAAAGTTGAAATTTGACGAGAATTGTAATTTTATGAGAAAAACACAAATCAATCATACAATTTTTTTTTCACACTAGTCCTATTTTTTTTAGGTAGTCATCAAAAGGTGTAATATTACAAGTGTAAGGTTAAAATGGTAGTTTAATAAAGCCACATTTTTGAGAAGTGCTGCATTTTTTCCCCCCAAAATGTCATACATTACTCTTACAAGAATACATTTGTAATGTTACGTGAATAAATTCATATTTTTTTTTCATTTTTAGAAAATTAAATGTAATTAAATAATAATGATTTATGTGTCTTTATGTGTAATAGTTGGTTGTGTGGTAACGTAAATAATATAATCAAATGCTATTACAATGAAAACGTATGCATTTACATACCTTTACCTTTATTTTGATATATAATTTAAAATCATCGTCGTATATTTTCTAGAATTGTTGCATTCCTTTTTTTTTTTTCAGGAAAAAATTATGCATTGATCTTTGGAGAGTTTAATTGTAATGTTATGTGCTACAACTCATGGACACATATTTTTTTTGTCACATTTTTCAAGAAAAAAGATGTCTTTTAAATACATCATAAGCCAGCACAAAAGGTTTAAAATGACAAGAATCAAGTCAATGTTATCTAAATAGAGTCGCCTATTTTCGAGAATGGTTCGGAATCCCTCATTCATTCCCAACTCCTCAATCACTATATAGGAATTTTTAATTAAAATATTTACCGGTAGTCATTTTTTTATTCATTCATCTCATTAAATAAGTGGCTAATTTGTTTTAAAAACAAACATTTAAGGATTTAATGTAAATGTGTTGTACTAGTATTGAGAAGCTACTTTTGTTTTTTCTGCTTTGCTTTTAAAATTTATTAACTGTTGTGTTTGTAAATGCTTGTAGCTGCTGTCTTTGCTTGTGTGAAGCACATTGAGCTGCCTTGTGTATGAAATATAAATAAAACTACCTTGCCTTTACTGTACTACTGTTTTACTGTTAGCTAAACCAAACTGTACTTTAAACGTCCATTGCACTTGAACAGTAAAACGTTTACAAAAAGTAAAAAAAAAAAAATTAAAAAAAAAAGGGTATACAAAAACGTTTTGGATTGTATTGCTTGATCTAAATGTGTTCAGTGATTCTGTCGCATACCACACTTTGAGAAAGACTGTCTTAAATTCAATTCATTTAGAATACCCCAAATCAAAAATATTAGTTTTAATCTTCAAACCAGGAAAAAAAAATACTTTTACTTAACAAAAAATAGAGAACTCTTCTATTCTTATCAGTTCAGAACAATACACTTAAAACTAAAATCAAATATTTTTGAGAAACTGTCACTTTTTTCCCCATAAAATCGCCATACATTAATCTCACGGGAATAAAGTTGTGACGTTATGCGCTCCAGATGGCGGAGACTGGGCAACACTTTGAGAACCACTGTAACACTAGCAAGTGCTGCAGCGCGGTGCCCCTGTCAACCTCCCGATTCCAAAAACACGGAACATGTTGCAGGGAACGTTCCACTCATCATGAATGACATTTTTTTTTTTTTCTTTTTTAGAGTTAAATGGTTGCTGTCCTACCATACAGTCTTCTTGTCACTCGCGCCCAAGTGTCCCTCACACGTGCACGGAAGATGAAGACAACGACGGCATGATGCTCGGCAGCCTTTCTGGCAAGGTGTCGGCTCCTCGGTGTTGCCGCTCGGCTGGTTTGCGACTGAGAGCGTGATGCAGAAATAGAGAGCGAGAGAAGGGAGAGAGAGTGGGAGTGAGCGTACTGTATTTCAAAAGTGAGGGCAGAGAGCGGCTGCCTCCACACTCCAAGCGTCTCCCCTCCCATCAGTCACTGAGGCGGGGATGCGTTCGGAACACTTCACTCATCCTCTACTCCCAAATAAACTAAACACAGTCATCTACATGTAACATGGGTTCATGATTGTGTACAAAATGTACCTAAAACCACAATACTCCAAAATAGGTACAAATATTAAAATAGTAATAGTGATAATAATAATAAACATTTTTCATTGTGATTAAAATTTTTTTTTAAAAATGTGTGAATATTTGACTCTGCGGGTGCTGAATCACGAGAAAAGTGCGTTCTAGCTTCCCCAAAAAACAGCCAAAATTTTGGTCATGTCTGTTTTATTAAGAAAAAATAGAACTCTACAACATTATATTTTATGTATCATATACAGTACCGGTGACGTTTGGAAAGTCAGTGTTTTACATTATTTTAAAAATTCCTGAATTCTAGATTAATACTGACGTCATCGACAATATGAAGAAATATTGATGGAATTTTTTGGTAAACAAAAAATGTAAAAAAATGTTTTGTACTTCTTCAAAGTGGTCACCTTTTGCCTAGATAACAGCTTTGCGCATCTTGGTATTTCCTCAATAATCTTTATGATGTGGATGATGCTTTATGACCTGGAATGACTTTCACTTCACAGCTGTGAATTATCAAGAGTTCATATCTTGAATTTCTAGCCTCTTATTGTTTTTCAGACCATTTGACTCAGAAGCTGTTTCCAAACTTTGGACAATGTAAAGAATGAAACAATAGCGCATCATCATTTAGTGCTTGCATGTTATTTTGGCTAGGATTCTCACTAATACAGTCCTATTGATGAGCCACGCGTGAAGGTGGTTTGTTTGTGCTGAATAATTTAACAACCCAATAGACTTATGTAACATGGGTTCATGACTGTGTACATGCTAGATGCACTGTGTTGATGCTTTGTCGATTCTTTGTCTTCTTTCAGACTACGGTAAATAAATCATCACTCCCTCCACACTCAAACCTTTAATAGCGTCACTCTCTCGTCTCAGCGCTCACTGACTCCACCGCAGCGTTCCTGGGCATCATGACAAAGCGAGCAGTGCTTGCGGTTGGGAGTGGGAAAGTGAGGAAAGTGATGTCAGATTTCGTTTGTTCCTCATCTGCCCACATGAACACATTAACTCTGCATCGAGGCTAGAAAGGTTCAGCGGCCCTTCATTTCCTGTTCACAAAAAAAAAAAAGGCTATCCCAGATGAGGCAGGATGGCCAAAGTATGGCTCGCGGGCCACAGACTGCCTTTGTTACTGTCAAAAACGTACAAATATTTCCGGGCCTTACAATACATGTAAAAAATAAACATATTTGAAAAGTGAACACACACACTGCTGGTTCTCTTTTGGTTCTTTAATCCAGTTTACTGAGCATTTGAATTGTCAGGAGTCCTGTAATGTTCATTTATGAATCTAACTTAGGGTTGGGTCTGGAGCGATACCAGGTAAAGGTATCGGGCTGATACCGGCCTTATTTCAAGTTATCGGGTGTCCGTAGAGACTGCCAATTCTAGTCACCGATACTTAGGGCAAAAAAAAAATCTGACGTCCACTAAATCCTCAGCACTAGTTAGGGCTATAGTGCAGAAGATTCACACATGGGCGAATCGTCGTCTGCATCAGAAATGAAGGTCTTTGTTCACAATTTGAATTAATAATCAAGTGTGTGTGATTAATCGTACTGGTATCAGTCTGAAGAAAAGTGATATCGAACATCCCTAGTTTTGGGAATGTCAAAAGCAATGTAGCGTCTTCAATGAACCCTATGTAGTGTTTTTGTAAAACATCAAAGAAAATGTAACATCCTCAATGAACCTACATAGTTTTTTGTCATCAAAGAAAACCTTACAGCGTCAATGAACCTAATGTCATGTTTTTGTAAAAATCAGACTAATTAATGTTTTCAATTAACCTAAAGTACAATTTTCAGAAGGACAACTTCAATGAACTTAATGTAGTATGTTTTGCAACTTTAGCACAATCATAAACAAAATCCATTCAGCAACTTCAATGAACCTAACGTAGTGTAAACATCAACGACTATTTAGTGTCTTTAAAGATTCTAATGAGGTGGTTTGCTAAACATCCAACAATATAGGCATCTTTGATGAACCGAACGTTGCACTTTTGTAAACATCGACAATGCAGCATCTTCAATGAATCCCATCACAGACATTTTAACATCTTCAATAAACCGAACATTGTGTTATCTGTAAACATCTAAGATACTTTGGCATAGTCAAAAAAAAAAACAACGCAGTATTTTTCCTAAAAATCAAAGACAATTTGGCATCTTCAATGAACCTGACATAGTATTTTCCTAAACATCAAAAACAATGCAGCGCCTTCAATGAAACCAAAATGGTGCTTTAGCGTTTAGCATCTTCAATACACCTGAACTCAAACTAAATTCGAAACCAAGCCAACCAGTGCAGATAAATCTATGACATTTCAGATCTCCCACATGGCCAACAGAATCAATGAAAGAGGTTGAAAAAGGAACCATGCGATTTAGTCGAGTCAGTCGCGACTCCAGACCACCAGCTGCCATCGCGTTGTTCATCTTAATGCGATTAGCGGCAACAATTAGGTTCAATATTTCTAATGAGTCTGCTTTGCATTTACACAGAAGACACCCCGCTAAGTAAATCCTCATTTGATCATCAGACGTTTAAATCGTCCGGAAAGATTAAGTTGGATTTGTCACTTTTCATTGCAGGAGGGCCAACAAATGAAAAGCAAACAACATGTCTGGATTTTATTAGCTTTCACAGTAAAAAGCGGCATGTGTTTGAAAAGTGAGTTCAGGCAATCTAAACATGCTGTCACTATGTCACTGTTCATTAACTCAAACGTTGTCTGTGGGCTCCTGTGACGCCATTCGAACCAGACAAATGGGTCACACGCTATTTAAAAGCTCCATCTAGCCAGAAGCCAGAACCATGGCCGGGTGAGGTTAGCGACTCCTGAGAAGCTAAATGCTAACACGCTAAAAAGCTATGAGTTTTCTTGAAACGATTACATGAGAAAAAACAACAACAGAAACAATTTCCAAACACCGTTGCGTGTTTGCATGCTAACATGCTAACATGAGCTAATTACTTTTAGTTTAAAACGTGTCTCTGAAAACGGATGCAGGAATCTGTGATGCAGGAATGGGAAATACTGTAAAGGCAAACTAAGGCAAACAAGGAAAAATAAAAACAGAGAAAGCTGATATAAGACAATCAAAAATAGAATAAGGGAAATAATTACAATTGAAATAGTGAATACATGCCCAAAAACTACTAAAAATAAATAAAATAAAAACAATTAAAATACAGTAGTTAAAAGTAAAACACATTAAAAATATATCAAAATAACAAGTACAATAAATAAAACACAAAATGCTAAACAACTGTAGAAAATAATCAAAATACTTATAATAAATAATTAAAATTAGAATATAGCACATGAATACTATAAATAATAAATATAAAAATAATAAATATAAAAATAATAATAATAATAAAATAAATAAAAATAATTACAAACAATTAAAAAAAAAAGAATAATTAAATAAACACATGATGACTAATATCAAGATAAGCAAATACCAAAAATATAATGGCCAACATTTCAATAAAAACAAATATTGGACAAAAACAAAATCACACATCCAAAAACCTAAATAATACAAGCAATAAACACCAAACAAGTCATTCGAAGTTGCAGCAGCTGTACCAGCAGCCCCTGCGTGCTTTTGGCCTCAGCCCTCTTTGAGCCATAAAACACTGCAGATGAGCCCTGAGCCCCCCTGTGGTTCAAACGCCAACCGACTCCCTGACAGGTGATAGGTCACTGCTGTGTAGCCGTTCAAATTTCCTAAAGGGATGAGTAACACCCGAGGCGGTGACAAGAGATGAGGTCATGCCTTGGCAGGGTGTTGCCCCCGACACAGGCGAGTCAAGGGGAACAAGCTGGGCTCTTGAAGCCACTGCAGCGTATATAAATAGTGGTGACAAGTAACAATGTACAAATACTCAAGACGACTCTTACTTGCTCTACAGTAGTGTACTTTACAAAATCATACAGTGATAACAGGATAAAATGGAGAGTAAAGAATGAGACAGTTTGAGCATCATGATTTCAAGCTTTACTGTCCATTGACTTTAGTGCTCCTTCTGGTGTGTGCGTCTTGGCCACCAGGGGGCAGCGTAAAACAGACTTACATAGTACACAAAGAGGAGTTTGACAACTAAGTGACTCAGTAAACTGCGGTAATATCTGGTGTTTTCACAGAGGATAAAGAATATATGCCTGTAAGTTTTGTAATAAATCAAAATGGTTTTGTATATAATTGACAGTAAACTTTTTTCAAGTACTGTACTGTACATTTCCGAGTCTGGACTTCTGAAGTAAAAACAGTTGAAGCAGTACTTCTACTTTTACCAGAGTGACGGAGAACCACAGTCACGTGGAAAAGATTTCCTCCCATAGACCTCTCATTTGGTAATCTGCTTTTCCATCTGGACTTTGCTGAAATATTTACTCACATTCCCTTTAATTATGCAGCTGCTACAAAAAGGGCTAGAGGCTTGGAGAGGAGCCGTTACGCACACTGTGGTCCCTTTATCAATTTCAGGGCCACAAATTGGAAGAAAAGCCATCTACAATACAAAACGTATCAGGATACCAGTAGTATCAAAATGCAGAGATTGCATGCTAATCATTGCAATAGGAGGAAATCATCTGTGACGCCAAATATTGCGATACAGGGCTTGTGCGATACTTAATATATTGGGGTTAAAAAAAATTGTTGTGCCAAAATGCCAATAATATTCTAGTATAGCAATTGTATCATAAATGATATGTTGGAAGAAAACCATCTACAAAAAAAAATAAAAATAGTACGGCAATATCAATAGCATCACAATAGAGACAACATGATGACTGATACATTGGAAAAGAACATCACCAATACCAATGAGGTCACGGTACAGAGACATTGCAATAATCAACACATTGGGGGGAAATCCATCTACGATGGATTGTTTGATGCATCAGATAAATACCAGCAGTAACATGATTATGCACACGATGCACTGGAGAAAAAGCAATTACAATACCAGCACTATAATGATCCCAATAGCATCAAAGTACACACAATGCTGGATAAACATTGAATGAAAACCCTCTATCATATCAAAAGTATCACAATACTGATATTATACAATAACCAATACATTAGAAGAAAGCATTTACGATACAGCACTATCACGATATCAACAGTTTCATAGTAGTATCAAAATAGTATCAAAAGGATACAATAAAATTGCGTTGCGTTAAATGTTTTCTGCATGCTTGTCACCTGATTGGCAGCGACGCGCAAACACTGAGCAGAAGCCGAGCCACAAACATGAGCTAATATGGGTCTATTTTCTGTTCATAGATCTGAGGAATAATCTGTAGGGGACACGTGAATGATGGCTCCAGGATGTGAAGTGTTTGTTTAAGAATTTGGCAAAGCGACCGTTCCTCAATGAGATTGATCGTTGACTTGTGTTGCCGTTTAACTCCAAATGGAAGCGTCAAGTTGATCATAGTGACAAGAATTTTCCATCGACAAATCATTGAACACGTTGGCCCGAAGCACATCGGTGACGACCCAATAGTACAAGAGATGTAAAAATGTACACTGTTTAATTCTCTGTGTTTTTTTTTTTTAATGTGTCAGTTTTACAGTATACCCGAGAGAAGGGGCGCTAAAGAATAATTTAAAAAGCATGTTTTAGGATTTTAAAGTGCGTTTTAAAACATTTAAAATTGTGGAGGTGTGTTGTTGTTTTTTGTTTTTTTCTTTTTACATATATCGCAGATTTTCACCTATCGCGGGGTTGGTCTGGAATGTATCCTGCCCAAATTTCCTTTCAAAGTAATAACATCCAGCTGACAAGTGTCACAGATGACTTATAACAGCAGCGCTCCCCATGACGCTCGCCTCATTCGATCCAGCTGACATCGCCATGGGAGACGTCCGGCTGGCTGGCCAGCATGGAGGCTACTCCGGCTGGCCCGGGTTAGCGCCAACTCAGCACTATTTAGCCACGCAGCTGCAAAAGCCTGCGGTCCGACTTGGACGTGGATGTGGAAAAAGCGAGCGGGAGCGTCAAGTGATTGTTTTGTGAGGTCCGCCGTTTGTCAAATAAAAATACTTGTGGGGGGGGAAAGTATCCCAAGGATGAGTGAGGACAAACGCTAATGTTAAATCGGCGAGCAAAGAATTATTGAAGGCAAATGTTTTTCGCAGTCAAGCCAATGACATTTGGATTTTCTTGTTTTCAGCAGAATTCAAAATTAAGTTGTGTGAAGATGTTATATTCTGTAATGTTATACTTGATTAAAACACAGTAATGTCATAATTTAAAAAAATGTACTTAATTAAAACATTTTTGTCACATTTTTTTTGCGTCGATCAAAAGGATGTGCTGCTCATTCTGGTGTGTGCACCTTGGCCAGCTGAGGCTATTGTAATACAGCCGTAAGATATGCAAGAAGACAGGTAAGCCAACCTAATATCGGTCATTCTTTGCAAAGGATAAAGAATATATTCCTTTGAGTATTGTTATAGTATCTACCTACATGCCTTGCACCAAAAATTGTGTTTAAATATCCGTTGCTTTACGCATTATAACACTGTGACGCCGATGCCCTTTGTTAGCCCATCAATGGCTTTCCCCATTATGTGTTAGCATCAAGCTAGTGAAGGCTATGTGGTTATTGTAAATGAATGTTTCATTGGAGAGTGAACTTCAACAGGGAGTGGCGATAAACAGCTTGAAGCGCGTTCTTTATCCCTCCTACTAGGTTGTTTTCTCTGGAACAGCAAAATTGATAAACATTACGAACCGCTTTTGTTGGAAATATTTCAAATGAACCCTTTTTAACAAGTTTCGTCATGAAATGCTACCATCTGTAGTTCTTTAACTTTGAAATGGGCCAGTTTGATTTTAATTGCAAATATGTAAAAGTAAACCATTTTAATTGTCTGTTGATGAGAAGTTCTAAAGCATATGCAAAACTAGTTCTTTAAAATTGGGTCAATTTGACCTGGGCTATGGTTAAAGGTCCAAAAGTATCCTGATAATGAATTTGAAGTCAATGATTAACAGTTTTCATTGCTAATATGTAGAAATGAACCATTTTTATTGTTTGTTGATGAGTTTAATAGCAAAAAAAAAACTCATTTGTACAGGTAGTTCTTCAACTTTAAAATGGGTCAGTTTGACCCGGGCTATTCTTCCTGTTCTATAAGCATTCTGAGAAACATTGTTATAGGTCATTATTAACTGTTTCCATTGCAAATATGTCAAGATTCACCATTTTTTTATTGTCTGTTGGTAGTTTCATACCGAAAAACCAATATTTGGTGTTAAGTGGGTCATTTTGACCCACAAC
Organism: Filicampus tigris; assembly: GCF_054856515.1. NCBI lineage: Eukaryota > Metazoa > Chordata > Actinopteri > Syngnathiformes > Syngnathidae > Filicampus > Filicampus tigris. Next base: position 11,643,792 of record NC_141231.1, on the reverse strand, counting down.
ATAACAGGAGTGTTAAAGAATTGTTCTGTTGAACGACTGCTTGTTGTCAAAGTTTGAACTTGCAAGTCAAAGCATAAAATTAAAAAAAATTGGGCAGAACGTCGACTTGTATCTTGAACTACCACCGTATTGTTTTTTTTGTTTTTTTTTTGTGCTATCAAGAAACCTTGTAAGCGGTATGTGGTGTCCACTCAGCTCTCACTAGTTAGGTCAGGCCTCCTCAGTCCCTATTTTATGTTTGCATTAGTGGCTGTCATAAAGTAAAATAAAGTTTTTCTGGGCGAAACTTCAGCTCAATTGTGTGTATGTGTGTGTGTGTGTGTTTTTTAACAATGCCATTATAAATTAACCCGACATAACACATTAACGCGCGCGACGTACAAGCAAATGTTTACCGCATGAGTTCATGGAACTTTGGAGAGCATCACAAGAGGCAAAGAAAAACAAAACCCAAAAAAGACAAATGGGATTCAACTTAATATCCGTCAAATGGATTTAGCCGACAATATACAAGAACAACTTAACAGTGATGTTTTTCCGCAGTAGAGTCAACCCCCCCGCCCCCCTCCCCACTCCAGCCAGAAAAAAAAAATATCAGGGAATTTAAAGTTAGCAGCTACTTGGACACCTCTGCCAAGCAGCCTGGGGGATTTCGGGTGATGTCACACTCGTCGGGCTACTGCAGGCCTTGCTGCGTAAACTAAACACGTCTAGTGCTATCTTAAACAACGCCTCGCCGTCAGCAAGAATTATTGGCGGGAGGCGCGCAGAATGTAATCATATGATCTGCAAAAACAATAAATAAATCGTCTGCTGTGCGCCTCCACTGAAGCATCCACTTTGTATTCATTACTTGACTAGCCAACAATAGCAAGACACTTTTAAGGTCACATGACATGACACGGGAGGTTGTCGTTAGACTTGAGCTGTAAATACGTTATATTGTTTTAGTTAGGCCTGCTTATATATATACAATATTGATTATTGGTCATATGAAGTTGTACTGGAGGCATGGCGTAGCATTTTCATGACTATACCAGCATAATATTCCAACTATGAAGATGACAACGCTTTCGGCATTTATGTTCAGACTACTAAACCAAAAATTAACGGCTCTTGATTGGTTAGCAGTCATGTCACGTTGTATTGGAGGCACAGAGTAGCGTAAATTGCACTTTCGTGACTATACAATTAAATGAAAGTTGACATGACAAATTACCTGCTTTCAAAATGTTGCCGATGCTCGGGGGGCCTCCAGATGCCGCCCCATTTGACAATTTTGACCCCGACATCCCACCCTTGGCCTACTTTCATGTTTTCGCCGCGAGTGGTCATCCATCCATCTTGCAAATTTGGACCGCAAGCATGTACGAAAAAGCCATGAAGGGGCGAACGTCTTCAGATGTGTCCGTAAATCAAACGACGGCATCCAGCTGCAGATGTGGGCCGCTCTCCCGCTGTCGCGTAGCATTTAATAAAGTATTCCTGTCTTCAATTACACAAATATCAACAATTTCCTTTCATTTATCATGCAATCGCTGCGGTACTTTTAGCTATACGCGCAATAATTGTCGTTGGAGAGGTACGTTTGTACGTAAAAATGTTTCAGAAAAATATCAAGATGGTTTCTTCCAATTACTCTGTATCACGATCCGATTGCTATGAAAGGTGAAATATCGTCATATCGTGAGTTACTAAAGGATCTAGGAAAACGTGTTTTATGATATGTTACCATACATGATGATTTTGATAAACATTATGTTGTTTTCTTTATCACACTGTTGTCATCGACTACAAAACAAGAGCATGATGCAGTCTCACGATCTGCTCAGCGATCTACTACAAAAACAAAATAGTTTTATTTTGTACTTTTTCTTAAATTATCGTGATGTCTCGTAGATTATTTTCTCCCAACATATCGCTGTATTGTGAAATTGGCATGGTTAGCCGATTATCGCCATGTTATCGGATCGTGAGTTATTCTGCGATCTACTAAACGATCAACGAAAAGATGTTTTATTACATATATAACACAGGTGAAAAATGTTTTGTTTTGTTTTTATAATTATCGTGATGTCTCGCACATCGTATCGCTGCATCGCGATACCGGCCTTGATATCATATATTAGTCATATTTATAGTCATATTCATACTTACATTGCGTGAAATCCAATTTTGTGGGTGAATTTTAATCCCTGGAGATTACAACCAATCCCCAAAAGGTCCAGAATGAGACGGTACAAGTGCTAATCTGTCTGTGGAGGATTTGCTGATGTTAGTTGGTGTTCCAACAAAGCTGATATGTGAACAATCGCCCGCCTCCACCAGAATGTTGAACTGAACTGGGTTGTAGGTGGACTGTAAAAATCAATAGTGCTAATAAAGCAACAAATGAGGTCAGGATTTCCAGACAGATTACATTTTATTATCTCAGTGATCATTGTTACGAGCTATATGTTTGTAAAGTGCATTATTATAATGTGTTTTATGACCTATGCTGCCGTAAGCCTTTATTTGGACCCATTTAATGAACGGTTCATCACTTTTATGACCTGCATTTATTTTATTGTTTCTCATTTTCATCACATTTAATGAGACATCCTCAGTTTGAGCAATGCGGTGAACGACCACATTGTGCCACAACATGCTAGGCAGCACTGAAAGAGATGCGGCATAATTAATGAGAGTGAGAAGAAGTAGAACTAACTAACTAATTGTTGTATGCTCTGTTTGTATGTATTGCTGCTCCGCGTGTATAAGGTAACATGTTTGGAGGCTTGTAAATACCGTAACATCTATGCTAATTTCTGTTAGTCCTTCTGTCGCTTCCCGTATTATACTTTATATGTTTGCATTAAGCTAGCAGGCTCTTGTTCAATGAAATGATATAGTTTAGGTTGAACATTTTCGCATTTAATTCTACATTTGAGTCTCTTTATACTACGTGTGTGTTGTTACGACAATTTAAAGTACAGTATAGAAGTTGTTTGAAGGGTTGTAATTACGGGAACATTGATGCTAATTTTGTTAGCACACCGATGCCGTTTTGGGTTATTAGCATCAAACTTGTGATATTTCATTAAGCGAAATTACATTTGGTTGTATGTCAGTTTTATTGTAAACTTCAAGAGGGAGTGACAAACAGCTTGAAGAAGGCACGCATAGCCACCTTTGATAAATAAAAATCCACAATAGAGAGAGACCATTTAAAAAAATATTTTGGAATGTGGGGTTAGACAACATGGAATGATCCCCCCCCCCCCCCCACACACACACACACGGTGCCCCCTCCCCCCAATTACCCAATAAAATGGGTTCCCCACATAAAACAAAACAAAATACTTAAAAGGCAATAAATTCCCCTTTGGGTCACATAACCCCCAGGACAGTAAACGTTCATACCGGTCATGCTCCCCACCATCAAAGCTTGGAATATTCCTCTGAAGATGTCTGTTTTAAATCACCCAATCATAATTACTGCAGAGGGCAGCGGTCAACCTGGCCAACCTGACTTATCGCCCATTTTCCTCTCTGATGAAATCCGCAGCAGTAAAAGATCATCCACTCTGTATGCGTGGCCACGCATTGCTCTATTGTGTTTCATAATTTAATTTTTTTTCAAACACCATCAATAATCCTACACTGGGCCTCAAGCCCTTCTGTATGACGTTGAATATGTATGACGAAAACTGGAAAGTCACAAATTTCCGAGCATACGACACTCAAAATCCCTTCTCGCACCGTCTGGACAATTTAGAGACTAAAATTAACCTCACATGACTTTTGTGGAGCGAAGTTGGGTACACCCTGGACTGGTCACCAGCCGATCGCATAGCACATAAAAAAAAAAAAACGTTCACACATCATATTCACAGCAATGGATAGTTTGACGTTTTCAGCGCAGTTAATAACCATGTTTTTTTGGAGTCTAGGATGAAGCCGGTGTACTCGGCCGAAGAAACCCACGTAAAAGGGCCTGGGCAGAGATTCGAAGCAAGGACCTCTTCACTGTGAGGCCTGGATGCTAAAGCACTCACTCACCGTGCTTCTTGCTTTTGTCACATTGACCCTTTCAACTGTTTGACATCATTAACATTGTGGGGAAACGTGCTTCGAAAAAAGTGTAATGGAGATTTAGCAGCATTCCACAAACTCCCACTGCAGTATTCCCAGATTATTAACGTCTGTTGTAATATACAGTACTAGTCATGACGTCTTTAAAACAAACAGCGAAAAAAAAAACGGTTTCCAGTCAGGCATCAACTGTCTTTGTCGTTTCTAAAAGACACCCTGTTGCATCAAATATTTTGTTGCCAAGGAGACCTGTGACAACTGTTTGGAAACGTCCTCTTTGCCGCCGCCTTTGCCGCCACTCGGCTCAACTTTCCGCGAAACAATAACAGTGCCGGATACGACGGATTGCAAACACGCCAGAGGATGCTGGAACGGTAGCAAAGTTTATCCTCGCTGCTAGCTTGGCTCTTGAACGCAAAGGTTGTAAATTCAAATATTTTCTTTCTGCTGTCACGCGATCAGTGTAGCGTATTCGTGCAGTGATTCCTAAGCACTGTGCCACCGGACTTCATGAGGCGTGCCACGGGAAATTATACATACTGTAAATAATGTGTCTATCTATACCAGCGACATAAAGTAACAGTACAATTAAATGCTCTTCCATTAGATGACAGAAGGTACTGTCATCATGTGTCCACTTTTTGTGACAATTTTTGTTTGGTGGCGTGCCAGCTTTTTCTAATGTGAAATATGTGCCTTGGCTCAGTAAAGGTTGGAGAAACTCAGGATAAAGTTGGATTGATTGTGAGCATCGAGCGGCTGTCGTAGCCCGAGGACATTGCTAACATAGATTGGTGAGCAATGTTTTTAATAAATGAGAAGCCGGCATTATATAAACAAGGGATAAAAGTGTGACGTAAACTTGGCCAACCAACTTTTGAGTAATACTACCGGCCAAAACTATTTTTAGCATACTTTCGTTCGTTTTTATGACGCAACCCACCCAGATTCATAATTAGACCCATAGCAACACGCTAAACAAGGAAAATGCAAATGTTCAGCAATCTCCGGTAATCTTCGGCGAGCCATGTGAATTTGAAGAGATCGAGTCGCCAGGAAGCCATTATTGTAGTGAGCATCTGAGTTTGTTGATGTATAGCCCACATACATTATGCCAACAACCTCCTCTTCCTCCAGCTCATCAAACACCTGGATCGCCTCAGAGGTTTGAAATATTGCTTTCTGAGTCCATTTCTGACTGGCTTTGTCAACTTTCCCTGTTGCACACTGCCGTCATATTATTGACGTGACGTTTCACTTCCGGTTTGCCGCGCGCCAGGATCTCACTTTGGAAAAACGATTACTTTGTTGAATATACGAAATAGAAATATTTTTTTCATGCTTTATTTTTCTTCTTATGATGTTTAATTACTTTAGCATTAGCATTAGGTTGCATTGGGTGCGCAGCATTGGCAATGAAAAAAATATGACATTTAAACGAGACCCGGTTTTCCCCACATCACGCGTCAATGCTTCAAATCCTCAGACTCAGTTAGCTACTAGGTCGCTAGGTTGCTCCATTATGTTCTCAAGCTCACAGTCCAGGTGGAGGATGAATCAGTCGAATTGACAGGCTGCTCACGCAAAATCCATCCGAGCCGCTGACATCAGACAGTCTGTGAAATACAATCAGGCACCGTTATTTCGCCTTTAGGCTTTAAATGGAACGGCGAAGAATGAGCGCTATTGCTACGTGTGATCCGGCGTTGAACAAAAGGCCCATATAATGGTTTGGACATATGTTTTTGGAGCATGGCGTGAGGGGGGCCGCCTGTATCCTGTTTTTAATTATGTATCGACACCACCTCGGGGACTGACCTGCTTTTACAGCAAACGGGTCAGAACGGGACGGCATTAAACATGGCAGGGAGAGTCGCAGAGTAACGCGTGATACCATATCATGCCAATTCAAGGCTTAACAATTTATAGCAGCGAAATGAATTGAAATGCCGTTAATCCGTTCCAGCCCACAAAATAAATAGATGGGCAAACTGGAATTTGAATGGATGTTACAGTGATCTTTAGAACCTGATCAATATGGATTTTTTGATTTGATTCCAGCAAATTTTAATCAGCGATGTCTTTACGCTTCCCTCATCGTATTTTTTTTACGCTGCTTTAAATGTCTTTACTTTTTCCTAGCACATCAGGTTTTTGAGATTATTTTTTTGTTTTTAAATTTGACCTAAGCTTGCTCAATACCGATTTTACCAATTTATAGCTAGGACGTATCGCAAAAAAAAAAAAAAAAATCTGTCTGTTGCTGAACCTAATGCTTCATAAATTCATAAATATTACTAACTGCCGCCTGGCATGTTGTGGCACAATGTGTTACAACACTGAAAGTCAAATCTGCATTACAGAATATTACCTGCTCAATTTTCATTCTTTTTAGTCCCACTGATTCTAGTAGGTTCCCATGGAAAGTTTTCATCTTTCGCCGTGATCTAGAAATATTTGTTTATGCCTAGACATCTAGATATTAAGAAAATATTACTTGTAAACATGTGATGTAGCGAGGGCGTGGATAATAAACCGTGATATAGCGGGGGAAACGCTACATATCACTGAACAATTCATTATTGTTTGTTTTTGTGTTTTTTCAAGAGACGACTCTCATCGTGTCAGTGATTGGCTAAAATGGTTTACAGGTCTAACATTAGGGAGTGTATAACTGTTTGTTTCCCTGAAATGTTTGACAGCCTGTGAATGAATGAATGAATGAATGAATGAATGAATGAATGAAAGAAGTTTCTGACTCAAAAATAGCTAGTTCTTTAATGTTCCGGGCTAAGCCTTTGATCCTTTTTGGGTGTGTAAATTTGCAAATGCAGAAAGTTATCACCACCACAGTTCCACAGTTATGTGACATGACGCAACCACCAAGAAACATCTCGCTTGGCAGCTTGCATCATCTTGAACCTTTTAAAAGCGGATATGCTCATATAAAATATTATGGAGGCTCCGGCACATATGTGACTTCAAACCCAAAGATTACATTTTTCCCACCCTCCGCCCAGTCCTGAATTGACGGCCTTTGAAAGGAAACATGGGCCAACTCCAATCACTAATTTGGAAACTTTTTTTATTACTTGCAAATGTCCCTGCCAAGACAGAGAACAATACAGCTGCTGTTGTGTTTACCTGAACGATATCCCGAGGAGAGATGAAGAAACACAACTGGTGAAGCTCCTGCTGTTCATTTAGGCGTTTTTGGCGTCCTCTGCTGGTCACCGGTGGAAAGTAACTGATGCCGTCCATATCAACTCGTCTGGTAGAGGAAGAAGAAGCAATTGGGACGGTTCAATTTTACAATTAAGCTATCACCACCTCCCTTGGACTAAACTCAGCCATTTTGGTCACTTTTGTGTCAAAAGTCGCTTCATTTAAGTGTGCGGTTGTGATAACTATAAAAGTCAAAGAGAGCCACTTGAGACAAAACTAGGCTTGCAGTTGGTTACCTGAGCAAAGATAACCGTTGTGACGCGTATCCGTTACAATTAATTCCGTTTCAAGGATGCAAATACTGTATGTTAAAAGCGCCCATTTCATGACTCAAAAGGCCACATGGTAACTTAACTGCCATTTCATTGTGGTAATCAGTGATTTCAGTTGTCATTGGTTGGATTAATCAGTGTCACTTCCCGCCATTGGCTGTGTAGAATATTGATGTTCGCTGTCATTGGTTGGCTAGTCAGTGTCCTTTGCACTCATTGGTTGTTAGTTTGTGGCTGAAAAGTGCATAAAAAAAAAAAAAACAGAAAACGCTGAACAATAAGATGTGGTGAAACCACCAAACTTTATTACAGACTGACAGTTTCTTCTGAGCGTTAAAACACATCAAATATCAACAGCGGAATACTTGTATGGCTCTTGACTTCAAGGTACACCAATAAAAATACCCTGTTTGAACATGGAACTAATGCAAAGTGCACAAATAATAAAAGTTGCGTCCTGTCAACTGCATCACATATGACACACGTGTTTTCTGTCAAAGGTGTAAAGGGTTTACATTCAGATTACATGAGAGTGAATATGAGGATATTTTGTTGGTGGGCACTTTTTTTTAAATGATATCCTCGAGCTCTATTAGTGACCCATGCGCTCACGCACACACACGCGCGCACTCACACACACTTTATTATAAAACGCAAACAGCAGCTCAATTTGAAATAACCATTTGGCAACATATGACGAGGCATAGAACACACAAATAAAACACCTTGCGATACAACATGGAGGTAATATCTGAGTTTGGCACAACACGAAAGCTTATTATATATTTTTTTTTTCACAACTGTAATGGTACTGGTTTACATGCTTGCTTTTCTTCAGCTACAAAAATAAAGCCACACAGCACAAGATGAAAAGTCATTTGCGTCATTTCCGCTGGCTTCCCAACCATATTTATATGGGAAAAGTCCAAAGTAGCTTGGCGCAGTGTAAACAAATAGCGCTAAATAAGTCACGCGTGACCCCCTGTAAACCCTTAAAATGTCATATTGCACTCGAGAAGGACTCGCACTGCGCCAACGGAATCGGCTCTGGCCTGTTTAAACCATCTTCAGCAAACAAAAAAAACTGATATATAGATATAGAATTAATAGCGTATTCGGTAATACTATTCTTATTATAACTGCTTGTGCGCGTGCACACGGATATATAGCTTTTATATATAGATTTATGACATGGAAAATACATATTTATACATTGCTTTAAGAACTATAGGCCAGTGCCTTGTGACGAGCACAGCCGGATATAACATAATAGCTATTCTACCGTATTCTCCTCCAAACAAATAGAAATAAACGCGGCCACAAACGGCGTGAACCGGCGTGGAGCCGCTTTACATGATTTACCAATCAAAGTCTCTCATGCACAGAGAGGCTTCAATACCGGTCGAGACTGGTTTGAAAACAGGCCAGTGGGACCCCTCCAAAGAGTCAAAAAAAAGCAGTCAAGCTCGCAAGCATGAACGGCTATTTAGTCACAACAACAATCGCAAGTTCTCTTTCTGTACATTTGCAGCCACAAAATAGTGTGCAGTGAACCCCTGCCTATTCGTATGAGTTGAGGCGCTTCGTTTGGACAACAAAAAAGTAGTGCTTTACCGCTATCTTGTGGCGTATTGCTGCCAAGGAACTACATTGGCGTGAGTTGAGATGCTTCATTTTGACAAAAGTAGTGCTTTGCTGCCATCTTGGAGCAAAGGAGTTATGCTGGCAAAAGTTGAGGCGCTTCACTTAGATAGAAGTAGTGCTTTCCTGCCATCATATGGCATTTTGGTGCCAAGGAACGATGCTGGCGTGGGCTGAGGAGCTCCGTTATGCAAAAGTAGTGCTTTGCCGCCATCTGGTGGCATCTTGGTGGAATCAACTAGGGTGAAGTAAGTTGAGGGGTTTCATTTAGACAATAGGAGTGCTTTGCAGAAATCTTGTGGCATATTGATGCCAAGGACATATGTTGAAGTAAATTGAAGAGCTTCATTTAGACAAAGGTAGTGCTTTGCGGGCAATTTGGTGCCAAGGAAATATGTTGAAGTAAGTTGAAGAGCTTCATTTAGACAAAAATAATGCTTTGCGGGCATCCCGGTACCAAGGAACTATACTGAAGTGATTTGAGGAGCTTTATTTAGACAAAAGTGGTGCTTTACCACGAAGTTGTGGTGCCTTGGTGCAAAGGAACTATGTTGTAGTGATTTGAAGAGGTTCATTAGACAAAAGTAGAGCTTTAACATCATCTTGTGGTATCTTGGCACTAAGAAAATAAAAAAACAGCTTTGCTGTTATCTTGTTGCCAAGGAATTATGTTGAATGTTGAGTTGAGGCACTTCATTTAGACGAAAGTAGTGCTGTCCTTCCGTCCTGGTGCCAAGGAGCTATGGTGAAAATAAGTTGCGCAGCTTCATTAGACAAAAGTAGTGCTATGATGCCAACCAGTGGTATCTTGGTGCCAAAGAACAACGTCGAAGTGAGTTGAGTTGCTTCATTTAGACAAAAGTAGTGTTTTTAACTATTATTTGCCAATTTTAGCAATTTGTGGCTCACGCCCGAGAATAGCGAGGGTTCACTGTACAACGATCTCGAGCGTCTCTTTCTGTACATTTGTACCCACAAAAGAACACACACTATTAGAATCGTATCGGAATGCCAGCTCAGCTAGCAAGCGCGCACATCACATTTTGGACGCACACGAAAACAACGTTCCTTCTCTCGGTAAGCGGGGGGCAGGCGTGGAAGGGGAGGGAACAGCGCCACCTGTCCAGATGCGAGCCAGCGAGTGCAATCGTGGGGGTTTGGGGGGGTTAGGGATGAAGGAGGTGAGGGGGTGGGGGTCGGGGGGAACTCCAGAAAAAAAAAAAAAACACAATGTCAGGCCTGCGCCTCGGACACCTCGCTAACTCCACTGTATCTTCCACAGATGTACCAAAGCCCCGGTCACAAACCCTCCCCCCTGAGTCGGAACGAGCACGAACTTTACACCGAAAGGGACGCCTGCTTCTAAACCAGCGGTTCTCAAACTTTTTGGGCCTACAGTCCCCTTGCAGGGGAGAACGCTTTCCAAGGACGCCCTCATAATTCGAACACAAACCAAATTCACATCATTTAATTCAACTCAATATTTCTTGATGGTTGTTAATGTATCGTACTTACATGAACAATATGGCTGCAAACGGAGGCGAGGTCAATGTCCCTAACTTCACCATTTGGTCGCTATCTGTAGTGAATTTTCCCACCATTTGCATAAATGCGGTTACAGGAAGTCCTCAATTTACAAACGCGTTCCGTTCCTACACATGGCGATGTAAACCGAATTTCACCGTCAAAGTTGAAATTTACGTCAAAATACTTTGTATAAAAAAAACCAAAATATATTAAAATATATATAAATATATTAAAATAAGCATAGATGCTGTACTTGGATAAAGTGGATAAAGAAGAAGGAGAGGAGGACGAAAAAGGCAAAGATACTGCCGGCGCGCAAACAGACACGATCGGGACGCTCTACGCACGCTCGATTGCGAGGAATGCTGGTCTTTGTAGTACAGGAAGTGCTTGTATGCGGAAGCAGTACAAAAGCAGACTTTTGGAGCGAAGAGGAAATGGGCTGCTTCATTCATGTGGTGAGTGACATGAATATCAAGTGTTTTATTAACAGTTGAAAGTAACAAGCGGAAATGACGTCCGTTTGAGTCACGACGCCGCGCGGCGCCGTACACACTACACAGTGGGTTCTTCAAATGCCGGAGCAACTCTGTCCGCTCAATCATGTAAACGGGTTATTCAGGAATTTTGACCTTAACCTGAATTTTGACTGCATGTAAACGTAGTCACTGTGGTGCCGGCGACAAAATGGAGGAGGAGGAGGAGGCACGGGCGTCGTAAAGTCGAAACGTCGTGGGTTGCGAACGTCGTAATTCCAGGACTTCCTGCATAGACTTTAATTCCTTCTAAGATCCTGACATGAACAGAATTATTTTCACATCGTTTTGCTTATGGCAAGAAAGGAGCCTGGAGAAACCACCCCTCTCGTTCGGAACAAAATCTTGATCGGAAAGGGCTTGATCAGGTCAGAATATTCCGAATGGGGTGTGTCCATTAAGCATTTTTATTCCGATCAGGCTTTTAATCTGAATAAAAGTGTCCATGTAAATGGAGCACAATTAATGGGTATTTACTGTTGAGAAACTGAAATTACAAGCATTTGGGCAATTTTAAATGAAAAAAGAAAGCTAAACGATTCATTCATTATAAGAAATAATAATTGATTAATTTGATAATTGATTAGTCGGCGATTTGTCAATTAATTAAGTAATTGTTGCACCTCTAAAAAAGTAAATTTTCTGCACTGTCAATTTGAAAAAAAAAACAACTATTTCTGAATAAAGTGATTGATTTAAAAAAATAAAACGGATGAATCGCTTATTTGACAAAATAATGGACAGATTAAACAATTATTAAAATCATTAGTTGCAGATCTAGTATTGACTTCTATAACTGCAACGTGATGGTGGTGATAAGGGGAGGATTAAGTCTAGTAAATCCCTACTGAAATGCCAAATACACTGACCTTAAATCCTTATTAATTGATCGGACTATCAGGTTACTGCCTGCGGATGCCGAGGAGTCCAAGGACCCTAGTTTGAGAACCACTGTAATCTAAACAACACAGGCAGGCGAGAACTAACAACAGCGTCCTCGTCGAGCTTCAGTGGACATCAGGCACCAACGAGCATGCACGTGGAGCCTACGGAACAAAAGAAGAAAGGGGGGGAAGCCTTGTTGATCACATAACTCCACGTTTGTCTATGCAAAATTTACTCAACACGAGACCAGAGAGGCTCACGACACCGACAATCTCTAAACGAAGACGCAGAAGACCCGCCCCCCCTCCCCCCACCCCTCCGGAATGAACTGACCGCCGCAATGTTATACCCGCAACCGACGCACAACTTTCCCGCTCAGTCCTCGGTGTCCCGTCGGTGCCCTCCTCCAACGCACTTAAGAAAATAGTGCTGTGGCCGAAACAAACAGCGGGTGGCGGACGTTCCCGCCGCAATAACAGCGGCGCCCGGGCAGCCTTTTGTAACTCCCCAAAGCGGCAGAAGGACGCTGTTTAGCGGCGCCCTGGAGGGGTTACCTCGGAGCTAAAATGAAGACCCTGGTCTGGTCATCAAAAACTGAGCACCTGGTGTGGCTCCGCCCCCTCTAGAGCCCGGTGAGGTCCACAATGGCCTTGATGAAGATGGTGTCGTCGCGGATGTAGGAGTTTTTGGCGTCCAGCTTGGAGAACGGGCAGAAGAGCGGGCAACCGCTGGCGATGTTCATCTCGCTCACTGGCCGCTGGAAAGACGACGAGGTGACGTCGGGCCGGAAGGCGTCGATGATGTGCTCCCGGTTGCTCTGGTCCAGCAGCATCAGGGTCACCTGCGGGGAGGGAAAAACAAAGTGAACCAAAGTGGGGGCAGCAATCTCTCCCGTTTTTTTTTACACTATTCACAGTAGGGCTCAGTCCCAATTCCCCTGTAGTGTACCTTCTGGTTAAAGGGCCACTTGAGCAAGGCGTCGCTAAGTCCCCGCATCACCACAAAGAACAAAGACAAGTGGCTGCCACGCCCCGTCCCGTCCCCGTTCAGATAGATCCGCAGACACATCTTGTAGCCGTACTTGCTGGTGTAGAAGGCTGCAGCGGAACCAGGCAGGAACGTGCTTACTCATTGCGTACCAAACTATTAAGGAGAGGCTGTTTTGTTCCATTTCCTAAATAGTCAATGCCTTTTGTTAATATTTGGAGGTATACTACTCGTAAATGAATTTTTAGCGTATGAAATTAGTTACAGATTTTGGAAGGGTGTTGTGTTGTTGTGCAACGGTATACGATTACAATAGCAAGATGGCGTTTCTGGAGTTACTGAAAAAGTAGTCATTTTGATAGATACAAGGATTCTGGCCAACAGGGATGATATGCGCAATTATTTGGAACATTTTCTTACCTGGCGAGAACATGGCGGGGGCTCGACCAGCGACGGCGTCTTGTCTCTTTTTAGCAAAATCTGAGATCCTCCACACAAAGACACCATCGAAGGTTGTGGCGGACATTTCCCTAAGCCGACCCTCCATTTCCGCCACCGTCAGGTCCTTCAGGCCCACCGTCCTCTCCAGCTGCCGCACCTGCGAGACCAGTTCTCCACTCAGTCTAATGCTGCATTCACACCGAATCCGTTGAGGGCGATTCTGGCGGCACGATTTAATTGAAGTCAATGTAGTTCGAGCGGGCGGGCGCGGATGCGTGCGGGCTGGCGCGGATGATGCGTTTGGAGCGGTGGGACGCGGAGCTGTTATATATATATATATATATATATATATATATATATATATATATATATATATATATATATATATATATATATTTTTTTTTTTCATTATTATTACTATATTCTGTATTATTATTACTATATTCTGCAACGTTGTATGCCTATATTGAGTTAAGTCTTAAACTGATGCGCGTTGCCAGTAGTGACGCAGCTTTCCTGCAAACGAGCCAGAAATAACACCAGTGATGTTCCATGAGCGATCTTCAGGAGTTGCTGAATAAAATACGCCTCAAGTCTAAAGCGCAAGTGATTTGGAGTCACTCCAACTGACAAGCCGGACATACACTCAGCTCTTGGCTCTCAAAGGGGTCTGGGAGTGCCTATGCGGACCCACTTTAAGAACTGTACCAACCTAGCTGGGTGCTAGATGCTAACAGCAGCCTACCAACGGTGTTTTCATTTAATAAATGCTTCTGGACATCAAATTGAATGTTTTTTTCAATTCCATAATTTTCACAAAATCAATTTTATGTCTTTTAGTTGGCTTTCAATGACCCGCAGAGAAACCCTATGTACTTTGTCTTTCTTACACAACTATCTACATTTGAGTACTTTGCCAACTTTGCCCGCCCCGCATCAAATGCCACGTCCTACCGCCAGGCTGACCTTGTTACTCAGAGCCTCGATCTTGTCCTGGTCTAGCTTGTGCTGGCGGTTACTGGCCTCCATGGTGGTGGCGAAGCGCTCCACCTCTCTGTTCAGGACGCACACCACATTCTCGAAGGTGCCGGCTTTCACCTCCAGCTCGGTGCATCGGCGGCCCAGCTCGGCCACCTTAGTCTTCTCGCTGTGGAGCTGCAGCTCCAGGGCCGCGCCCACCGAGCTGGGCAGCGGCGTGAAGGAGGTAGACACAGACAGGGTGGGCACCAGGGTGGGAGGCGGGGGCAGGGGAGCTGGGGCCGGCAGACCCGAGCCGGAGGACGAGGAGGCGGCGGCTCCCTGCACGGGAGGCCCGGAGGAGGAGGAGGTGGTGCTGAGCTGGGAGACCCGGGCCTCCAGTTCCCTGAGGGACTGCTGCAGTTCCACCAGTTTGTGTCCCGCTACCTCCAGACCCTGCGGCTGCAGCCCCTCCATGCTCACCTTCATGCCCATGATGTAATGCAGCAGCAGGTTAAGGTGTTCGTAGGCAAACGCGCGCTCATGGTCGTGGGTCTTCTCCTTCTCCACCTGCCGACAAGAAGGTGCTGAATGACTTCAAGCGGAAGTCAACGCACACATTTTTTTTCAAGAATATGTTCTATGCAAGCCCACTAGTTGAACCTGGGCATTCTGATAAATGTTGCGTTTGTGGAATAAGAGTTAATCCGCCCGTTTTTAGCCATCTCTGGGGGCGGCCATTTTGTCTTCTGTCGACTGAAAATGACATCACAACTGCTCACAACGGCCAATCGCGGCTCAGAATCAGAAAACAGGTCAGCCGCGATTGGTCGTTGTGAGCAGTTGTGATGTCATTTTCAGTCGACAGAAGACAAAATGGCCGCCCCCAGAGATGGCTAAAAACGAGTGCATTTTGCTGCTTAACTTATATTCCACAAACGCAAAATTCATCAGAATGCTGTGTTTCAACTGCTGGGAACATATTTTTTCGAAAAAAATATGTTTGGGTTGACTTCCGCTTTAAGAATCTGATGACACGCTATAGAACACAAAACACGGATAGGACAAATCAACAAGGTCATTAGCCAATTTCACTTAGCAAAATAAATGTGGAAGGCTTGTCTAACGTGAGTATGCCCATCAAAAAGTCTCAAGAAGCCATGCCCAAAATTACCATTTTGTAAATTTTTCCACTGATCTGATCGCCCGTAAAAAGTATATGCACTAAATAAATTATCCAAACAGATATATTGAACCCTCCGATCGGATTGGTGATGTGTTTATTCAAACTCATTGATTGGTGATCGCGATCAGCCCCAACAATCCTCATTGTGTAAAGTCTAGTTTCAAGAGGCCATTTTAGGCGGCAAGACAAGGTTACGCTGTATATTTGTTATGATTGACCTCAAAGTTAGCTAGGGGACACTCCAGCTCACCTGTGACACTGATGGAAAATAAATGGATGCAAGTTCAAGCCTACCGCCTCGTCAGACTCTTAATAGACAGCAATGTGATTCCAACTAACCAGCGGTGACGAGGAGGATGAGGTCACTCACCGACATGTCACACCCCACGACGTGAAAGCGACACGGCATCCTGAACTTGCTGCAGAACTTGATGTGGTCCACGTACTGGAAGGTGTGACAAAGGATGGGACAAGTGTCAGTTGTGGGATCAGGAAGAGGAAAAAAACAACGGACTCCAAGCTCACCTTCTCCCTGGGGATCTTCTTTTTGGCGCAGCCCTCGCAGATCATCGGGTATTTGGGGCAGATCTCATCGTGGGCCTGGTGAGAAAACATGTCTCATGAAATTGTAGTCATTTATTCCTAACAGTCAATTCTCATCATTTCGTAGCATTTCTCTCAACTGCAATAATTCCAGTATGCGTATGTGAATGCTAGATTATGTTGTCCAATCAGATTTCCGCCTCTATGTGTTGCGATGTCACTCGAATCTGCCCAGGGCCTCCAAAACAGTAGTGCTGGTAGATTTACGTTAAACTGTATTAGTTATTAGCTTCTTTAAGCAGTCAGATTTAAAAATTCTCCTCGGAGGACCAGCTAGCTGGTCCAAATTAGCATCAGCATTTTTCCATCCTCTGACTGTTTGGTCAGCACTACGACCCGATCGATTAATTGGCCGATTTTAGCTCTTTTAAAATCAGCTGATTTTTTTTACGATTGTTTTTTATTAACACATTAAAACACAAGACAAAGATAATGGCATTCCAATATCCCGCCCAAAAAATGGTCTAATTTTCTGCCAAATTTTCTCTCTGTTGTCAAGTTAAACAAATACTAAAGAACAGAGCATTGTAAAACAGTCAAATATTGACTATGATTCATATCTTTATTGTTGGAAGCATTAAGGGACCCAAAAATAAGTTATTTTATTGACTGTATTTTTTTTTAATGAATTGGCTGTTTAATCGGTTATGAGAATTTTATCCTGCCAAATATCGGGATTGACACTGGCCTAAAAAAATAAAAATAAAAAAACCCCTATTGGTCGCCCCGCTAGTCAGAACAAGCCAAGCATGACTAGCAAACATCTGTAACAGCACTGAATGTAAAGATATACGTTGGCAGAAGTTATTGTTAATACATTTAATAACCATCAACTTTGGTGAGTATAATGTATAGTATTTCTTTTGTTTTGTTTGTTTTTCCACCTTGATGTTCTTGAAGTGAAAGGGTTCCTTGCAGTACTTGCAGTTGAGCGTCCTCTCCGGGCACTCACGCTCGCTGTGCCGCTCCTGCTCGTTGAAGCGAATGCGCTCCTTGCAGGAAGGGCACGGCACAATCATGAACTCGCACTTGCCCTCGTGGTTCAGCTGAGACATATGACATATATATAAATGCAAAGGATGCTGCGCGCACCGAGAGCACATCAACAGACAACAAACCATACCGCTCGGTGGATTTCGGACCGCATTGCCCTGACTTCTGTGACTCACCTCATACTCTTTGATAGATCCTCTCCAAGAGCAGCTTTCATTAACGCAGATAGCCGTGAGGTTTTCCACTTCCCGCCGAACCGCATTGTCGGGAAAAGCCTTTAAAAACATCCAGGGAAAGGAAAGGAAGTATTGCTTCAAATGGAGATAGAATGTCACGTATATAATTGTGCGGGTGTTTTTTTTTTTTTTTAATTGTTTTTTTTTACAGTGTACAGGAAAGTCAGAACTTAAGAGTTGCGTGCCTCCAGTGTAGTACCACTCTGTACTAAAACCGAACGGCCAGTACTAAAGTCGACTGGAAGCGATGCAGCGTGATTCCAGCAAGAAGGACGCGCCTGAAGAGGACGCGCATTCAGTGTAACATTCTCCATTTTAATATGAAAATATGACTTCGATAATTGCTTTCTGCTCTGTGTGTTGCTGCGCCGTGCATGTTAAAGTAGCAGTTGCTTGATGGTTTATCATGACTGTCACAGATATGCTAATAATCGTTATTATGTTAGCGTCAAGCTAGTGTCTTTTCATTAGCCAAAACTGTAATGTTTGGTTGAACATTGTGGTGTTTAAATATACATATGTTTAATTCTCTTTGGCTTTATGTGTCAGTTTTACAATAAACTGGGAAAGACAAAAAAAAAAACAACTAGACACAAGCCTAAAATGTGAAGAGCATTGTGAGCAAGAACAACAAAGGGTGCTACTGAATACTTTAAAAAGGGTGTTCTGATTCATTTAAGTGTGTTTAATAAGTTTAAAATACTTCGAAGTTAGTGGGAGGGGTAAAACTATTTACAAAATGTTTTTATATCGTCTATTCTGTTCACCTATTGTTGGTGGGTATGTAACTGTACTCACACATCCTTGTTTCAGGATTGACGTGGTCTCTTCAAAAATGTCCTCCTTGATGCATGCGTTGCATTTCTGTGGTCCGTTACTGCAACGACAATATTTAGGCAATCTAGGCATGTCTGGGATGACTGGACCCACAAAAAAAAATTCTCAAGGAGCCATGCTTCAAAAGACACAAGAACTCTTTTCCCCATTTCCAATTCGAACCATGTATACTAGACAGATGGACGACACTAAATTGTGAATCATTTGAGTTTTTGCCATTGCAAAGTTTGAAGACTCGCCATAAAATACAAATAAATGTGAACCAAATAAGCCATCTTTGTTGTTTGTTTACTTGCTGACCTGATGGCCAGGTTGAAGCAGTACGAGCAGAAGCGATGGCCGCACTGCGCCTGGAAGGGTCGTCTCAGGATGTTGTGGCAGCACTTGCACAGGTGTTTGTCCTCCAGCTTGTTGCCCAGGATCTTCTTGGGGAAGCCCGGCTTGTTGCTCTCCATGGACGAGGGAGGCGACGGTTCCTGGGCGGCCATGCTGTCCAATCACAAGCGTTCACACCTGGGTGGTGCAGATGGCGCGGTCATTCAAATTTGTATCAACGCAAAAAAAAGTTAAGCCAATAAATGAGGGGTCACTAACGCGATGCTCTCGGGCACCAGGGAGCACCCAAGGACCACATGAGTAGCCGGCCAGCCTGTTCTAAAAATAGCTCCCCAGTGATGGGACATTATTTTCTAGGAATGTTGTACAAGTGATCTAAAGTGGTGCATATATGTGGCATATGTATTGGTTTCCTAATTATTGTGAAAAATCATCAACATGATCAGTGTCTTCACAAATGAATATAATAATATATAAAGGTAATTTGGGTAAATTAGTTATTTCCAGAGCTGGGCATTTTAATAAAAATTGGCGGTCCGTTTATCACCTACTGCCTACCCTTCCGGCGTCCGTCTATCCCCCTTGTTGTCCGGCCGGAAAAAATAGTAATCGCCTATAGGCCGGTCCGCCTATGATTTTAAACGGGCTTCCGTTAGCGTTTCCGACTACCAACTTCGACAGACTACCATCGCGCAACCACCCCCCAACCAGCACCTGCCAGGACTTTTTTGTACCTTTAAGGGCCTCGCGCCTCGCCGCATTTAAAGAGAGACGCATTTCATCCGGCTTTCAGTCTTGTAACATAGGGAGAACGTCACTTCCTCTCGCCTGTTCCCTCACTCAAATCTGTCTCAACAACAATTCAATCTAATAATACTATTGTTACAGAAACCTCGTCTCACCGTGAAAATAGATGATTAAATCGATGGAAAAAATGGGCTTCTGACTATGCATTGTCCAACTATTTTTTCTAAGTTTCCCATTTATCGCCTACAAAATGGGCGTCCATCATAGGCTGATAGACGGACCGGTCTGTCACATAGGCGCAATGCCCAGCTCTGGTTATTTCAGAAATGTGTATCAAACTGGTTGCCCCAAGAAGTAGCTCACAGTTTCAAAAAGGTTGATGACCCCTGCAATAGATTCATAAGACAAGAGAAAAAAATATGTTACCACAATAAAGTTATAAAATCATGGCAAAAAAAAATCATTGTTGGACTTGTAAAATTGGAATAAAAATGTCATAGTGTGAAGTGTATATAATATGTAAATAATATTATGATAAAAAAAATCCATAATGTTGAGAGGATAAATTTGACAAAAACGTAAAATTCTGGGATGCAAATTAAAATGGAAAATAATCAATAAAATTACAATGTAAAACTAATGAAATTATATTAAGAGAACGACGGTTACCGTCTGAAAGACCCATTCTTGTCATATAATTTTACTTTTCAATATAAAGTGACAAGGTGCAGCAGTATCAATAACGCTGTCGGGACTAAATTAATCTCCGTGGCGTTTAAACGTGAAAATGGTGGAATGGAGTCCAATGTTGTGTCGCTAGCATCGTTCTAGCATCTACCAGCGAGGCCCCCGCGGCCTTTTTGTTTACATGTCGGCCTACTGACTGGCTGGCTGCTGCCTCCTCCCTCGCCTCCATTGTCTCCTTGTTGCTAAGCCGTCACAGCATCCTCCAGTCAGAAGAAGAAGAAGAAGAGGAGAAGTGGTACCCGGAGGAGAGAGGGAAAGAAAGGGGGGCGGAAATCCCCCCCCCGCTTACCAGCAGCCCGCTCCGGTCTTTCGGGTTTAATGAGCCGCCATGGCCTGCCTGTCCTTGTCCCGAGGTTCCACTCGACGTTGTTTACAAGCGGGACGACGGCGGGCTTCTTTCCGCCACATAACACCAACACGGACTGGCTGTTCGGCAGCGGCTGCTGTTTTCGCTCAGCGACGCCATTGCTTCCCTCGCAACACGACCGCCGGTGACGTCATGCGTGGGCGGGGCTGACGGTGGGCTTGATGACACGCGCGAGTCTAAATGACAAAACAGCAGTGGACCCCCACTATTCGCGGGGGCTAGTGACCGAGTCTAGCGAGAATCCGCACATAACTTCCGTCCATTATAAATGCATTGATAAAAACATTTTTAAACCCCCAAAATTATTGACTAAACGGGGCGAAATCTCTAATAAGAGTTTTCCACGAAAGATGGCGTTGGACCCCCGCAAAAACAAATATTTATTGGGGAAAAACTCCTTTATATATTTGAATGACAGGCGCCGAAACATGAAAACGCGGGGGTCCACTTCAGTCACTTTTTTTCCAGAAAGAATCTCACTTACTTTTGAGAATAAAGTTGTATTTCTTTGGGTAAAAGTCATAAACTGGGGAAAAAACAATTGATGAGAATAATGGTAAAATTTTCAAGAAATTTTCATTATATTGCAAGACACATTTTTAGAAGAGAGAATAAAGTTGTATCCGTTTCCAAGCCAAAAGTCATACTATGATAAAGGGTCGTATTCCACCAGAAAAAAGTATTTTTTTCCGTTCCTTCCTTCATACAATTACCACTTTATTCACATAAAATTACAAAATAATTCTCATAAAATAAAAACCAAGTCTCATTCATCGTACATTATAAGTGATATTTACATTCTGTGTTTAAAAACCACAACCACCCTTCTGAAATGCTTTTAATAGACAAAAGGTCAAGTGCAGAACATAACAATGTATGTACACGCTACATGTGTAGAGTTGCACTCAAACTGATTCAACCTCTTATCTAAATTAATTTCAAAATAAAATAATTTACAATGGGAAATATTCAGAAATGACAGACTGGATTTTTGGACAAGAAATGCTGATGTACTTTGTAGTAATATGTATGAAATAGTGTGGACAAATCAGAGCTATCTAAGTGATTTTAAAAAATACAAGTATATTTCATAAATATAATTTAAAGGCACTTTTTCAAGGTACATAAAAACAGTTGAAGCTGTGGAGTGCTTACAATGGGACCCTTTTTTCAAGTGCATGAATACTACTAGTAATCAATACTACATGCATACTGGAGTCACATGGTCCTGAGTAGAGGAGATCATTGGTCAAATCTTCTTTTTTAGGTTTCATCCAGAATCTTCTGGAGGTTTCTTTGAATCTAAGCACACAAAGAGTGGAAGTGCAATGCCAAAACAGCATTTTAGCTCATTCAACAAAATCTGCAGTGGTGGGCACGTCAATCCGTCAGTCAACATTCCGGCATTATTCCAGGCCAGCTCATTCCAGCGCCACTGGCAACAGCCAATCAGCATCGAGAAAGTACTTACTACCTCACACGCATGCAAAAAACAACAGACACACACACACACACACAAGCGTGGTGATTGGTGAAATAAATACAATATGGGACAATGTCATTGCGGTCTGTGGGACCCAAAGCTATACAGCACAGTTTGTTTTTTTTGTTTTGTTTTTTTAACTCGAGTCTCCTTGTGCTGTGCCTGCGTGATGACTGACGTGCCCACCACTGAAAATCTACACAAACCTTTTCAAGCTTAAACAGGCTGGCGGAGAGTTCGCCAAAGATCTCGGCATCCTGGGCCATCACTGCGTTCCTGCAAAGATATTGGTGTTTTGTTTTGTAGCGAGTCATCATATTTCACGCAATAATGAAAAATCAAATTCTTGGCAATTTAGCCTTGTCTATTTTTTTTTTTTTTTTTGTGGGTCCACTTATCATAGACATGCCAAGCAAGTTACATGTTGTTCTGTGAAACTGGCTTTTGGGGCTGAATTCTAAAAAAAAAAAGCTGTCAGTTCAAATCAAAATGGAAGACTCCCTGTGGATTTTTTTCTTTTACGTGGGTCAGTGAGACTTTTTTGTGTTTTTAATTAATGGTGGACATGCCTACCAAATGTCATGTTGCTAAGCGATACCAAATTTGATGTCAGATTTGTATTTATTTTTAATTCTGGAGGATTCCTGTGTCTTTTCTGACATGGCCTCCTGAGACTTTTTTGTGGGTCTACTCATCATAGACTTGCCTACCAAATTTCATATTGCTCAGTGAAACTTGTTTTGGGGGCAGAATTCTTAAAAAAAAATACAAATCTGAAGTATGCCGGAAATGCCGCTTCAAAGAAAAATTGCATGGGTTCATGAGGCTTTTTTGTGGGTCTAGTCTTAATAGACATGCCTACCAAATTTCATCTTGTTAATTGAGACTTGTTTTGGGGACTAATTTTCATTAATTTTTTTCTTGAGGATGCTACAGAAACAAAGAAGTCTGCTCCCAACCAAAAGGGCAAACATCTTGTATATTTTCAGGCATCGCTTCTTGAGACTTTTTTGTGTGTCTACTCATGATAGACTTGCCTACCAAAATTTCATCTCGCAAAGTAAAACTGGCATTGGAGGCTGAAATCTTTAAAAAAATTCTTTTAGGATCCTCATACCCTCCACGCATACGATCCCTGGCGGACAGTATTGCGTTCAAGCGATGTTCGAGGGCCATCATTTTGAAAGCCATGTAACATGAGGACATTACCAGGACGCTGACTCTGTTTGAGGAGGAAACACAAACATCTCAAAACAACCTCGACAACAATGGCCTCTCATGTTGCATGGGGTGAACAGAGTACTCACAAGAACAAATAGATTAGCAGGACAGAGATCAGGGTCATGTGAGGCCAGGATTTATCCGTTGTCAAATTCTGGGCTGGAGGAGAGATCGCATTCATTCATACAGCGGCTATAAGAAGTCTACACACCCCTGTTCAAATGCAATGTTTTTGTCATAAAAAAATGAATACGATAAATAATTTCCAAATGTTTTCATCATTCATGCAAATGTTCAGAAGTTCTAGTAGGCTTTTTGTGACTTTTTTTTTTTTTTTGCTTTCTTGCGAAAGCCTGAAGGCTTTGTGCTGATATCTTAAACTGTTCATGATTGCCTACACCTTGATTAAGGCCCCAGTTCCAGGTGAAGAAAACAACCCCAAAGCATGATGCTGCCTGATTAATCTTTGTCTCATTATTTTTGTATCACAAAAAACTGTCATTTCAACTGTGGGTGTGTAGACTTTATAAATCCACTATAGCTCAAGCATGTGAGCTTGTGTACCCTGGACTTATCTGACTGGGTGATTTCTAGTCGCACATTGTTCAAGGTGGCGGTTTGTCATGAATAATTGAAAAGATGAACTATGGCATTAACCATATCAGAAGACCGAAAGACAAATTAGTGTGACATTACCAGTCACGGCTCGGTTCTTTTGGCCCGGCTGAAGGTGGACATCTGCGCGTACCGACACCTCTCTACTCAGAAACGTGTCGGGGAGGCCTGCAAATTCTGCTTGATGAAATGCAGAGTGAGGGAGAGAAAGAGAGAGAGAGAGAGAGCTATTGAACACAGCATCCTGCCCAGCAAAAAAGCACTGGGATCCAAAAACCGGACAAGAATAGTTCCTGCAATGGAAAATATGGTATCTATTCTAGTATACAATACAATACAAGGGTTTGACAAAAACAACAAAATAAGCACATATTGTGATTTTTTTTTTTACAGTGCAAAGGGCTCTCTTGCATAAAATTACCATTCAAGGATGGCACAAAACTGTTGAACAGAAAACCAAAATTAAGAGCAAGATCTAAGTTTGTGCATTTTTTTCACAAATCAACTCGCACAAAATGTTAATATTATTGAGGTACTTTGTTTGTCCTTCAAGTCATACCAAAGCCCCCCAAATATTATTAGATTAATTATTATAATTATTAGGCCCACTCACATTGTAGAGAAGGGCAGTGTATGACCCGATGCAAGTGCAACTAAGCTATGTCTCCTATCTAGTACTGAATGGTGATATTATAAATTATGCAGCGGAACCCCAAAAATTCACATACAATTTACGGCCATTGAAATGCACCGGGGAAAAAAAATACATTTTTCTGTAAACCCCAAATTTTCACCCCTAAAAATTGGGGTGGTGAGGTGGATTAATCAAGGGCCACTCAAAGTGTGGTCGCCAGTTGCCCATCCATGGAAAAATTAAATGTTCTTCCACTAGACAGTCTTCAACCTGTGTGTCCACCTCTGGTGACATAGTTATTGGTGGTGAACTGGGAGATTTTCTTTTTCTGATGTTCTGATGTGACACGGCCCAATCAGGGCTGGTAAACACTGAATTAGACAGGAAAGGCATTTCCAGTATGCAGCGACTCAAAAGGTGTGAAACATCTCCATGCATGTCCAATGAGGAAAGGAAGCATGTCTAAACTATTGGTTGCTATTTACTCAAACTGTTTGTCACCAAAAATGGGTGAAACCTGACACCCGCAGCACCTTCGCAACCTCAGCCATGTTCAGTCACCCACCAGCCATTTTGTCACAATCTGGAGTTTGCGATCCAGAGCTGCTACTACTCTCCACCTCCATTTCCTGCCGCCTCTGTCGCACCACGCCGTCCAGATCAGAGAAGGTCCGTGTGAAGTCCTGCCGAGCACGCACAGGAATATATACAATGGGCCTACTGCTGAGAACAAGGTCCTTGCTTTCTATAGATGTCGCCCCCCCCCCCCCCCCCCAAAAAAAGGAAAACATTCCAGACCAGAGGAAGAGATGGCAGGCGCTTGACTCCAAAGCCGTCCTCACAGGAGGAGACCACATGGCTGCTGCAGGTCTTCTCCACCTACAAAGTTGTCACATGTTGTAGTTAGCATAACCGAGATTTTTATTTTATGGATTTTTAAGTGATTTTTTAAAATAGGATTTCAAAACACAGGCAAGTCCAAATTTAGTTCCGCACCTTCAGTGTTGTACCAAATTATGCCTAACTAATATCCTAAATAATTAATCTAAAGAGCAGAGAATAATGTACATGCCTGTGAGGAGTTTAGAAGTGGTTTGAAGGTTTATAGTTATCATAACAGCCATGCTAATTTCTGTTAGCCCGTCGATGGCATTTCACATTATATGATAGGATTAAGCTAGCTGACATTTTGCCTGACAAATTCGTATGGTTTGATTGAACATGTTGGTATTAAATATACAAGAGTTTAATTGTCTTTTTCTTTATGTGTCAGCCTCCTATTTGGAGAACTATGCTAGTCTTCACTATTCCTCAAAGTGATGTTATATGACGGTCTCCCATTTGCTGACAGTGAGAGAGTGACAACATGTGTTTGAATAGGTTCATTGTGTTGTAATAATTTTAAATGTGTTTGTTTGGATGGGATTTTTAACTACATTGCTAACTTGATTACCAGAGCCGTCACACAACAGATGCTAACCCAAAAGACCAAACCTGTGCGGCTCATTTCGGACCTATATGAGCTGTTCAAATTTTGAACTGACCTCCAGATGGACGCACACGGACCTCAGGAACTTATAGGTGGTGTTCCGGGACAGGAAGGACACAAAGACATGCTGGAAAAAGAGAATGTGGGCTCAAGTTAAGATTAATTGGTACTGGGTTCATTCAAACTGTGCTCGAGCTCACTTGGCACCTAGAATCTGGTACTTTTTTGTTTTTCTTCAAGGCTCGGGTGCATACTCCAGATTGGTACATTCCACTCCCGTGGCACGCAATCACTCTGTTGTATTACCTGCTCCTGTGTGCTTTCGATCACCAGGGCGTTGGGCACCAGCAGAGCTGTTTTCGTCTTCTTGATGAATGTCACAGATGCGGCCCGGATGGCGATCTACGGACAAGTTTTTTGAGTTTTTCAGAGCCAACAACCCGCCGAGAGAGTGCGTTGTACCTTCGTATCCCTGCCAAAGACTTTGGAGTGGAAGCAGATCCAGTTTGGCGAGATGAACATTTTCCCCTGATACAAAATGTCCCTCTGCAGGGCGCATGTGTAGCCTGCCAACAAAAACGTAAAAAAATAAAGAATAAAAATACATAAAAAAGAGGGAAAAACATTCGCAAAACAAGTAGTTACTGCGGCAGCGGACATACTTTGTGTGAGCGCCTCGTCTCTGCTCACTTCCTTGAACAATTTGTGAAACTGCACATTTGTCTTGGACAGCTGAAAGAAACCAGAAAACTGGAACACTTTAGCGTCAAGCATGACGAATGCATTTATTTGTTTTCAATGTGAAGAAATTAGTTTGTTTATCAGACATTGTGCACAGTGGACTCCTGTATATATGCAAATATATTTGCAATTCAGGATATTTTGGGGGGTTAACCACCCCACCCCCATCCCACAATTATTCATTGTTTACCTTTGTACCGCAACCCCACCACTCCCACACTGATTTGTGTTTTTGCCCCATTTAAAAAAATGTAAAATATAAATGTACATCAATTATACGCAGATTTCCACTCCCTGCAAATAGAGCGGACCGGGGTCCAGTGTATTTATTTTGTTAAGTACTGTGTCACGATGCCTCCCAATGTTTGGCCAAAATGAACAGCACAATGATACGGACCGGAGCAAATACACTTGCTTTGGAAAAAATTGTAACCCCTGAAAATTCTTAAATAAGCAGGGATATGCCACCAATAAGCATTTTCCACGAAAAACGGGGTTGCCCCCGTCCAAATAAAAATCATATTATTTAATTATAAATATTTAACTTATAATATATTTTTTATTTATTAAATATTTAATATTTTATTGAAAACAAATAAGTAAGTCAGCGGGTGCTTAACCGCGAGCATGCGGGATTCCATTGGCCCCTTTTAGAATAATTCGGGAAATTCCCTGGTAGTTAGTTTGTAATACTCGTGTTCACACACAAAAAGGTTCCCGTAACTGGAAAAGTCCAACCAGGAAAACTATTTTGTAAATTCCGGAGGTTCCTGAAGGTACCGTCTGGGTGACTATGAGCTCGGCTGGTGATTGGTGGAAAAGCAGAAAGTACGGAAACACACCTGAGTGGACGGCGACTTCTTTCCCTCTGACTTTGACAGTCGGAGGTGAGTCGGCCTCCTCCAGCCAATCGGAACGTCGTTGTCCACCTCATAACTGCCACAAAATCCAAAACATTCACCCATTAAAGACATGTAAACTACTTGCAATAAACTTTTCATCGAACTCTTTGCAATAACCGAAGTGAAGAGAACCGGAGCCTCAGTTTGCATAGCACACCGTGACTTGAGCTCCAGCTGGCCCGAACTCACCTACTCCCGCCGGGGCACTCCGCTGTACGGTCAGGCGGAGACAACGGTCGCTCGGCCGGCTCGCCCATCACCACCGTGTCGTCTTCCCTCTCCTCCCCCGCCGCCGCGAGGAGGCATACGAGATGCCCCGGGGTTCCGGAGCCTTTGCACCGGGGGGACAAAATGTGGAAAAAAGTGGCTGGATGGAGGAGGAGGAACCGGGGAGGAGTCGGAGGTGAGGCCGGGAAAGGGAAAGCGAGAAGCCGAGAGCGCAAGAAAAGGAAAAAAAAACGCCTCCTTTTGATGCCAAAAGTAACTTCACAACTCCTTTCCTCGTCATTTCATTCACTAATTCTGGTAGTTTTCACAAATTCTAATCACCATAAAAAACAAAAACAACAACAAAAGAAATCCAGCCTTTTTTCTGCGTTTTGGGCCACGTCGATGTGATTGACCAAGATGTCCACCAGAGGGCAGCACCATCAATTATATATTCAATATTAATGTAGGTCATATTTAAAGAATCTAAAATTGTTCAAATAAGGTGAACCGGTAAATATTTAAACTTTATTGAGTTTCCTGTTCAATTCTGTAACAATATTGGATTGAAGGTTTCAAGACAGAACAAGAGTGTGAAGACAGGCTTGCAAAGGTTTCAAGACCTGAGCTCAAACCAGGATGGGGTTTCAAATTAGGATTTCAAACCTGGGTTAGGGTTTAAAGTAGGGATTTAAATCTTGGTCAGGGTTCCAAGACATCCTTAGGTTGTCCAAACAGGATTTTAATTAGGGGCTAGTGTTTCTAATTGGGGTTTCAAGCCTGTATTAGGTTTTCAAAGTAAGGATTTAATTCAGCGCCGGTGTTTCTGATTTGTAGTTTTAAGCCTTTGTTAGGGTTTCAAAGTAGGTCTTAAATTCAGGGCCAGTGTTTCTAAGCGGGGTTGCAAGTGTGCTAGTAGTGTTTCAAAGTAGGGCTTTAATTTAGGGTAACTAGGTTTCAAACTAGGTCTTATAGCCTGAGTTCGAGTTCTATGACAAATGTTTTCAAGGTTGGGTTAAAGCCTTGGTCAAGGTTTCCAAATAACGTTTCAAGACATGTTTTGTCAGGGCTAGGGTTTCACACTGGGGGTCCATTTCATAAGGTCCATAAGGTTTCCATTTCAGTTAAGGCTAACGTTCAGAGCCGTACTTTGCATTTTAACATAAGGTTAGTGTTTCAAGAAAGGATTATTATATTAATACAATGAAATAATTATATTATTGTTATTATTTCTAAACTCTTTTTTTTCAGTCCGGGAGCATAAGGGAGGCTGAACCACTAACGTTGACTGATATGTATCAGATACCCATGAGGAGATCCAGCTGTGATGGTCATGTGACTAACAAAGAGGCGCTTGATGAAACCTTCCCACATGTCCTTTGGAGACTAATTCATTCTTGACACACTCACAATGGAGTCGCTAGTCGCCCTCCTGAGAGGAATCTGTAATGAAAAATAGACAACAACAGAGTGGGAATCGTATTTTTGATTTATTTAACAAAATACAACTCGCTGCATTACAACCGTACAGAGCCCCTAAAGTGAGCCCCCCAACCCCCAAAAAAAGAATTTGTAAAGTAGAAGTAGTGGAAGCCCGGATACCAAATACTGTACTTTAGAAATAAGTACAGACTCTTAAATGCAATTAAGTACATAAATAACAAGCTAACTTTCCTGTTTACTTGTGACCAAAGAGAGAAGAGCGCAAAGTAGCAACCAACCTATCTACAGATGTCCATTTCGTGGACGGACCGACAGAGGACGCAAAGTCTTTTAAAAAGTAAAGACTAAGGAAGGACGGAAGTGGGTTTTCGTCCGACTATCTCTAGTCGTCTCTAACCGGATCAAGTACTGACTTATGTGTTGTGTTGGGTTATTTTAAAAAGCAAGACCACTGATCTCTTCTGCGATACCAGAGACCATGACGACTTCAAATTGTCTTCTCAAGCAAAGTAGGAACAAACAAATTTGAGAAACTTTCTGGACCCAAAACATTAAATTCCAGAGCTGGGCATCGTCCCTCCGTCCCTGAGTTTCCATCCTGCATTTAATCAACCCGCGTGGTCCCATTCGGTCGGAGTCAGCCAACCGGCGTCAAGAACGGACTTAACCTATACCACGTCACGAGTCGAGTAAGGAAAAAATTGAAAAATAACAGTGTTATGTACCTTGCAGTTCCACAGATGCAATGACATGCCGCTGCCCAATATTCTTTTTATTTCACTGATCACTACATCAGTTGTTTTTGTTTGATATTTTTTCTTCGTTTGGCCGCGTCTGCTCGTGCGGCGCCTGCGTGTGACGTGAAAATTACGTTCTCGAAGCCGATTGGCTGTTGTCGACCAGGGACGGGCCGGGACCACGAGGGTCGATTAAAGAAGTAGGACGGAAACTCTGGGATGGATGGATGACGCCCAGCTCTGTTTTCTGGAGTTACCCTCAATCTGGCAGCTAAACAGGGGCGGAGCCATGGGTGAAAAAATATATACTTTTACATTTTTTGTAAATCGTTATCAAATTATTTTTTAATTTGTGTTTTTTTTAATTTGATTGAATATTAAGAATGATATAATATGAACATAATTATGGTTGTCTCAGGAAGATCTGAACTTCATATGATTTAGTTTGCCATTTTATTTGAATATACAATGTGTCAGGACAGGAGGATTGTGCTGGGTGAGAGAAATATTCAGGCCCACCCTGATTTTTCCAGGCCCACCCACTAGCCACGTTCTGGCTCCGCCCCCGCAGCTAAAAGACTTCTGGTATCATTAGAAGCTAGCAGCTACCTACGACAAGTTTGCTACATTGTGAATTACAGGCAAAATTTGGTGCTTGTTAGCGATAAAAGTTGCCTTTGACTCGAGGATCTAGGACAAGACCATTGCATATTTGTAAGCAAAGTAGCAGAAAATCAATTTGTGGAATTTTATGGAGACTTAAACGTTATTTCCAGAGGGGTGGAACGTGTTCAGTGAATTCCAGAGAGAACCCAAATAAAAGGTGCAAAATTACAATCATTCAACTTAAATTTTTGCTGGTACATTCCGATTGCAACAGGTACCCAAAGGTTCAAATTGTATACATGGATTTCATTGGACAAATAATAATCCCAGATTCCCTGGTTATAGAGGTGCTGGAAAGCAAAGATTAACAATTCCTCAGTGAAAGCCACAAGTTGTGTCAAAATAGATCCATAAACTGCTGAGTCCCCCTTAAAAAAAAGTCCCCAGGCGGCATCATTGGTAGCCCAGAGTCGACGGTGGTCCCAGTCTTTGGTTGTAGAAGGCATAGTGTGGGTAGCATGAGCCTGTGGTAGGCAGAGATTGCAAAGACATGGCGGGTGGTCCTGAAGGCAAACGGTCCTTATTACTGTAGGGGTGATAGCGAGCTAATCCCAAACCGTGCGGCGCTCCAACAGAGCCCCCCGAGCCACTCATGTGGGACAGGTGCTGGTGACAAGGGGCAGGTGCTGAGGACGCTACCTTGGGGTCCGCCTCAATGAACAGGGCGTTGCGTGCCCGCAGGTGAGCCAGGTCAGACGCGGTGAAGCGCTTGTCACACGGACCCCTGAATGACTCCCAGTTGCACGCGTGGGGGATGGAGTCGCTTGGTAATATGTATGAGTAGAGGGGGAGCGGCGGGTGGGCAGTGTACACCAACGGAAAGCTTGACTTGAGACTGGAGGGCTCTTGGACGCAGGGGCCGCTGCTCAGGTTCGGAATGCTTGGGTAACTGAGGCAGTAAGGATCCCGGCACATGCCCTGCATGAAGAAGGGAGGCAAGGCCCCCATGAGAGGGTTGGAGCTGGGGTGCTTGGGACCCAACCGAGGCGGGTAGCCAGCGTAGGTGCCCACCACTGAGCTGTAGTAGACCACGTTGGACGGGGGTAATGGGAAGAGAGGATGCGCCGCCTTGTAGGGAGAAATGGGTGTAAGGCGCCCGGGGGCGGAGTCCGCTTTGCCGCCGTCTGAGCTGCCCGTACTGCAGTTGGTGCTGGCTCGGGTGTGGCCAGAGTTGGCGAGGTGCGGACCCTCCGAGGTCGGCCTTATTGCGTCAGTGTCGTTTTTGGACTGTACGCCACCCCCGCCACGTGCGCTATTTGTGCTGCTTGGGCTTTGAGTTTCAAGCTCGCTATTTGGCGAGGTGCCCAGCGGGTTGGGCGGCATGCCACCTGAACGTTGGGCGGATCCCTGCTCACCGCAGCTCGGTGAGAAAGGGTGGGGTGCGTATAACGGCGAGTTGGCGGTATTCCCATGAGTGCCGCCAAAGACCCTGAATCCCGCTTTTTCCGAAAAACCGCTGCTGCTAATTTCATTGTCGTCACCGCCACTGGTTCGGATGCCTCCACCGGTGCCCCCACCCCTTTTGTGGTAGGGCTTGAAACTGCACTTGTCCGCCGAAGGTTGGTGCTGTTCTCCCAGCTTCAAGCCAGAGGGAGTGGCGCTTTCCTTGGAGGACGCCGGAGGATCTGCTTTCCCGATCTGCGAGCATGTCTG
This sequence comes from Filicampus tigris, assembly GCF_054856515.1. NCBI lineage: Eukaryota > Metazoa > Chordata > Actinopteri > Syngnathiformes > Syngnathidae > Filicampus > Filicampus tigris. The sequence continues at coordinate 11,611,404 of NC_141231.1, read as the reverse complement.
GGCCAATAGGGCTAGCGGACTCTTCTTTGCGTCCAACTGAAATCAATCAAAGAGAATTGCTTTTTAAAATAGGTAGTGATTACACTGTGTATGTGCTCTTTAGCAATTTTCATTAATTCTGAAAACTTTTTTTTTTTAAATACCCCAAAAGGATGCGAACAGGTGATAGCAGTTTTAATTTGAAAGCAAACACTTTTTTTTATTATACAGTTAATATGTACAATAGCAACTTTTATTTAACTATTTAACTTTTCACTCAAAAACCACAGCAGCATTAGCTTTATTCTTAAAACAAAAACAAAACAAACAAACAAAAAAAATATATATATATACTGTGTATATATATATATATATATATACATACATATATATACATATATATATATATACATACATATATATATATATACATACATATATATATATATATACATATATATATATATATATATATATATATATATATATACATATATATATATATATATATATATATACTGTATATACATAGATAGATAGATAGATAGATAGATAGCATTTTTACTGTAGCAAGAGATTCATATACTTAGCAATTTATATAAAACAATTCAATAAAATTATAAAAATATTTTAAACGCCATTAATAAAGTACATGTACTACAGTGAACTCACTGTTTTCCTTTACCAACTATTGATTGACTTCTGAATAATACAGTGTATTCAAGTCATTGTAAATGATTTTTTAAGAGAAAAAAAGATATAATCATTGTAATGTATTTTGATTATTTGCTTGGATATTTTTAACAACAAGTTTACGTTTTCATTGAAAACCATAATTTTTTGCTGCAATCAACCAATCATTCAACCAAGTACCTCAATGGTGACAGAGGCGGGCGTGAACGGTTGCAGATATTCCGGGTGGATCAAATGCCCCGTATGCGCGCTCAACATGTTGACCACGCGCACTGCGAGCCGCCTCGCCTGCCGCACGAGGTGTCCTGAGGGGCGACGATCGTAGAGAGCACCGCGGCGCTCGGCTCGCTGCTCGGCTTCAACCGCTCAGTGGCTGACAACAACTCGGAAGATTTCATCCGGCGCGGCGTAATCCATCCACTGTCCCGCTGGTTCACTTCACTCTGTTGATATCCTCCAGTATAAGGCCGTTTGGAGGGTGGTCGTGGGTGGGGGTCTTACTTGAGGATGTTGAACGGGATGAAGTGTGAAGTTGTGCGTTCCGCGAGGTCCCTCCTCAATACGTCCGTGCTGCGTGGGATCTCTCAGTTGACAGAGGCAGAAGTAGGCAGGAGTGACTTCAAAGCACACGGTGGGCGGGTCAAGACGTAGCTCAATAATGGCGATACAAGTGTCGATATCGGTAGAGATAGTTGAATTCTGGGGCTGAAAACACGGTTTGGGGGTTGTTTGTTGACTAAATTTAGTCCGGCTGTAATTATGGTTGCACTGTACATTTTGAATCATTTTTGTTGTAATCAGCAAAATAAATCAATACAAATAAATGTAATCCACATCTAATCTAAATTACACCTTTGAAGGCTATGCAAACGCTGGTGAGACTACACACATTTGGAATATGATAACATTGTATTATTGGCCAAAATTGTCAAAAGTCAAATTACATTTAATCCAGATCTGATTCTGATTACCCATTTGGAAGCAATGTAAATTCTGTTGGGGAGGAATCCACTCATTGATGAAGTCATCAAAATTATCAAATTTAGAATAGTAAATCTGGTCAACACTTTGTCTTTATAGTAAATAATTTTAATTAGTTTGAAAATTAACAAACAGATTTTAAAAAAATTGTTTTCTGGACATCTAGTGAAAATGTTTTATTTAATTTGTTTTCGGGGGACAACCTTGTGCCAAAATAATCAAAAATCACCATAATTTTGTTTGATGTGAAAACATCCCAAAACCACTTAAAGTTTACAAATGTACATATTGCTAATAAACAAAATTTGTGACAAGATGTCAAAACAATTTCAATACCAATCTTATCCAGATTGCACATGCGGTAGCAATATAAACCAAGGTGTTAAATCCAGATCTGATCCCATTGACATCATCATAAAAATGGCCTAATTTAGGGGGGAATTTTTCCAAATAGCTACATTGGTCAAAATGTCAAAACAATTTGAATCACAATCGAATCCATTTTGCATATTTGGAAGCAATTGTAGATATATTCCTATGCTGCTCGTCTCTGAATTCCTTATACAATGTAAACCGAACATGTAACATCATGAAAATTGTTGAAAGCGGGTCTGATCAAAATGACGACGTTATAAAAACATTGAGGTGGGAAAATGTGATAAAAAGATACAATTTTCAAAACAAAAGTTAGAATTGTTTTAAACGCATTTTCAAGCAATATATATGTTGCACATTTGACCCAATTTTTAAAAATGTATTATTTGATGTGATGCCTTTCCCAAATCCCCCTTTCCACACCCAGACAAAGTTTTGGCACACGCCAACACATCCCTAGCACAACGCCGACAGGCTTTCCCCTTGCGATGAAGGGCTTTCTCTTGCGTTTTTATCACAGCTCGTAATTTTTTTTTCTTACTTCCCAAAAACAAATGGGAGCACGCTGGTGTGTATTCTCCCCGAATTGACACATTTACGACACGTTTACGAGTCGCCTGTGTTGTCGCAGCAGCGGGACACAGCGGGATGCTTTCATGTGGGAAAAAGTCTGACAGGGATAATGATGGTCTGGGCAAAAGTGGTGCGCCCTGTTTTTTTAGAAAAAGAAAAAAAACTCCCTGGTGACGCACAGTTTTTAGTGTCGGTTGAAGCCAGGTCAAGGCCATGCATCCCACAAGGGCCACTAGGAAAAAGAGGCCAACGGAAAAACAGCAGGATGAATCACAGTATCAGAATAGTAACGTTGATATCTTATTGTATCATATGGTATTGTGCCGTATTGGTTGGTATTAGGGCTGTTCGATTTTGCCTCATAAGAAATATATCATATTGTATTGTATCTTATCATATAGCACAAAATCATATCTTATTCATATTGTTTTGTATCAGTTGGTATCATTGAACTTTATTGTATATCTTCTTGTATAGTATGAGACTGTCATTTGGTGCTATAATGTATTGCGTGCTGTATAAATCTGTATCGTATCATATCATATTGTATGGTGTCATTTGTAACTCAGCATTACATAGTGTGTTGTTAGGTGTCATTTAGTGTTGTGATGTAGCATATCTTATTGTATTTTATGATATTGTATCTTCTCGTATCATACTGTTTGGTATCATTTGGTGTATTATGGTATCATATCGAACCGAATCTTATTGCAAACTGTGTCATATTGTATTGTATCATATTGTTTGGGATTATATTGTATGATATCGAACCAGACCTCACTTCAACACTTCGACATAATTGGCGCATCCCTATCGCTATCACCAAAACGTAGACAGCCCACCCCAAAAAAGTTTTTGGACAGCTGTTTTCCAAACGTTTTAAGCAACATTCCCCACTTCCACACCGCAGCAGAGTTGGCGCAAGCCCATCCGCCACAACACACCCAACCCCACCTCGCTGCTGCCAATATAAAAATCCAAATAAAGTGTGTTTAGAATATCGCTATGTTGATTTGTGTCAGAGAAGAAGACGTACTCACCGTCAGTAGATGAAGTTCGTTATTTTAGCGTACTCACCCCACCCTGGCAAAAAAAACAACAACAACAAAAAATAAATAAATTGGAAAAATACTTCTTCAGTTCACGGTTAACAGTTGAGCCATAAGCACGTCAGCCAAGTGAGATAAAATTACAAGAGCAAAACCTTCACTTAACATTTCAGCCACACACCGCCGGCGGTTTGTGAACTTTTCACTCTTTCAGGCGGCTCACTGTGAAAAGAACATCGCTAGTGTATCGTTAGCATCATGTGCTCCACATCAAAGTCAGCTCCCATGACACATCTAATCTGAATTTCTGTCATGTGCTGCTTTTGCCAATCTGTCACACTTCAGAAAACATCCAAAAACAGCTGCCAAGAAAAATAAAAGAAGAGAATCACATGGGGCGTAAAATATTGCAAGGCCGTGAAGGGCGTTTGCTGAGGGGCACAATGTGACTGGCAATCATTAATCTGGATTCAATTAGATGTCATGCTGGGTGCTAGACAGTACGCCAACTCAAGTTTATTGAAAAAAGTTTGGAAAACGTTGTTGTACGGCATTAAATAAATGTAGCGAAACATGAATATATTAGCATGTTAGCTAGCGCTGTTATTAGCATGTTCACGGGCTGCATTATGAAGGATACGTTACAAAATTTGGTGGGGATATTAGCATATTAATTAGCACAGTATTAGCATTTTTATATGGCGTATTATAAAAGGTAGAGTAGAGTATATTAGAATGTTTGGCAGGCGGAGAATAGTATGTTAACTAGCACTCTTAATTGTATTTTAAGGTGGGTAAATTCGAGTGCTTTGTGGGGGTACATTAGCATGTCAAGAAGTGCTGTTACTAGCACGTTCATCGAGGTGTAACATAAAGGGTATATTGGCACTTAACATTTTGCACTTTTGAGTTGAACCTGAGTACAACAGCGCTTTCAAATGGTCTTATTTGTGTGTGTGTGTGTGTGTTACCTCCTGCAGGGCGTGACTGAGCAGTGACCCCGCATGAAGTTCTCCCCCCTTGCCACTTTTTAAGCCCTCGCAGGAACATTTTTGCTCAGTCCTCTCAGGTGCTTCTTTGAGCTTGCACGCATGAACTCGGCAGGCATGTACCGGCTGGTAGGGTGGGGGTGGCCCTGGGGGGGTGCACAACACGGAGAGTAAATTACAGTCGTTAATACTGAAGCTTTGTGTTGGTTGGTGGGCTGCGGGTCTCCAAGCAGAAGTAAAATGTGAACCAGTGAAGTCCATTACATAAAGCACGTGACCTCTCCAACGTCTCCGACCAGATTTTCCACTTCCTGTGCCAAGATGATGCCCACACCCTTTATCTGCCTTTCCCTTTAACCCACACACATATTACTATAATGACATGAAACTTTCACACAGAGACGTGGCAATTTACTCTGGTACTACTTCCAAAGCAGGTAAACTTGCAGAAGCTTTAACGCAGAACAGTGACTAGGGGAAAGGGGAAAAGGTGATTTATTGGATAGTGTGAGGTATTCTGAACTGAGCACACACTTCTCCCACCTTGTTGCGTCAAAAGCAATTTTCACTGCCCGACAATTATTTCAAACATGGCCACTCATTTGTGGTTATACGGCTTATGACTTTTTAACTGTTTTTCTCACGTAGACAGTATAGGATGCTGTGTAAATTTTGTGGGGAGGATTTTTTAAAATTTTTTTTTACATTTTTGAATAAGGCTGTAATAAAACAAAATGGAGAAAAAAAAAAGTTAAGTGCGGTGACTACTTTCTCAATGCAATGTGTATATAAACATCGTCAAAGCATGCTCTCTCTCATACTTACACACACGCCACACACACACGCACACACAGCGTCTCTTTCTACGGCTGACCTTTTAACCCCGGCGAGGCCAAATTATACCTGCCGTGCGGTTTGATTGACAGGCGAGGCGGTGAGATGAGAGGCGGTGCGTCGTCTGTCGCTGTCAACATGTCGCCATTAGTTTACAGCTGTCTGCAAAAAATCTCCTACTTCCCACCACCGTAACCAACGAGCCCTGGTGGCATTCTTCACTCGTCTTCTGTTTGCGCGGTTATTAAAAACTACAATTGGACGATCATTATGACATTATCGTAATTATGTCTTAATTAAAATTTCTTGTATATGAAGTGCCGACTGTCGCGCCGACTTCCTAGCACTCCGACGAAATGTTCTTTGTTCGTCAAACTGCGTCGCCATCTCAGCCCACAAAAAATGCAGAATAATGAAATGCTTCTAGATTTAGCGTCAGACATTAGTCTAGTATGCACAGTTCCGAGTTTGTAGCCATCGGAATATATTTTGAATTGTAGTTAGCTTTATAAGGGAAATTGCCAACATCACCCTGGAATAGATGCTTTAATACCAAAATAGCAGACTTCCTGTGTCTTTTTCGGCATGGCTCGTTGTAACTTTTTTTGTGGGTCTCCTCATGATAGACACTTCGAAAATTTCATGTCGCTAGGTGAAACTGCGTTAAGAGGGATGATTATTTTATTTTTTTTAATTCTGGAGGGTGTTACTGAGTCATAATGGCCGCTTTAAAACAAAATGGCAGTCTACTAGTGTGTTTTCAAGCATGGCTTCTTGAGACTTTTTGTGGGTCTCCTCATGATAGACACTTTCACCAAATTTTATGTTGCTAAGTGTCTCAATAAAAAAAACTCTCAACTCACTCAAAAACGTTCACATTCACCCAAAAAACAACCCTCATAAATGCAAAAAAAAAACTCATTCACTCACTCTTTCACTCGCCAAGCACATGTGGCTCTGACGCCTCGGAGCCGATCGGTCACGCAGTACTCGAGGACCTATAAATCTATCGTGACAGGAAGCGAAGAGATTGCCGCGTAAATCAACGCCGAAAATGAGAAACAGACGAGAGGAGGCCGGACAGGAGAGAGTTCGAGGTGGGACACAAAAACATTCCAGATTGTCCGTGAAGTCCTCTGGGCACTGACTTGACACTTTAGAGCCTGACTTGGAAATATGAGGACAGTCCAACCTCGCCCACTTGTCTACTTGTGTCCTGATGTTGTAGCGTACCGGTAGTTGTGTCCTAGAATACTTGTGGACCTGTCAACTTATGTTCTGGTGGACTTGTGTTTAGATTTTTTGTTGTTTTTGTTTTTACGCTAACACCCTAGCATCCTTGTGTCCTTGTTTACTTGTGTCCTGGTGAACTTGTGTACTTGTCTAAATTGTGTGCTTTTGGAATTGTCCACTTGTGTCCCGGACCAATTCTTGCACTTGTGTATTTTTTTTCTACTTATGCCATAGAATTATTGTGTCCTACTGGACTTGTGTCCTTGTGACCTAGCGTCCTTGCATCCAACTGCACTAGCGTGCAAGAGCAGGGGGACTTCAATCCTGTTCCTCGATGGCCTGTGTCCAGCCTTTTTTCACCATCTCTCCCTGCTGCAACACACCTGATTCAAATGATCAGATCATCAGCAAGGTCTGCAGAAGCTGGATAAGGATCCGGATCATTTGAATGAGGTGTGTGTCGCAGCGGGGAGAGATGGAAAACAGGACACTGCCCTCGAGGAACAGGATTGAAGACCCCTGTCCTAGAGGATTTAGATTCTTGTGCACTTGTCTACTTGTGTCCTAACCTCCTTGCACTTGTGGGGTTTTTTTCTACTTATGTCATAGGATTAATGTGTCCTATTAGACTTGTAACTGGACCTGTGTCCGAGTGGATTCGAGTCATTGTGTACTTTCTACTCGTGTCCTGGTGGACTTGTATCCCAGTGTTCTTGTGTTCTAGTGTACTTTAATTTTTTTTTCCCCTTGTACACTTGGGCCCATGTGGACTTGTGTCCTGATGTCTTGTGTACTTTTTTCTATTTATGGCTGAGCATCCTTGTATCATAATAGACTTAGATCCTTGTGTACTTGTCCATTTGTGTCCCCGGGGACTTACGTACATGTCCTAGTGTCCTGTACTTGGGCATTTCTTTCGACTTATCCAATCCAATTCAATACTTTTGTCAAAGCAGACTTGAGTTCATGTGTACATGTGTCCTGACGGCCATCCGAGTAGGCGGCGCTAAATCACACATGAAAAAGTCGGTATGAAAGCGCATGTCCACGGACTGGAAGTGGTCATGACCTTACTTCCTGTCTGGCGCGAGTGAGAGGAAGTGGACCGAGAAGACGGCAATGGCAGCAACGCGATTCCAAGTTGTTGTCATGGAAACGGTGATGACGGCTTTGTGGGTGCCATGGCCGCTTTGCTTGAACAAAGGAAGTGGAAAGGACTTTTAACACACACACACACGCGCAACACACACACACACTTTACTCAGTTTAACATATAGCTATGTGCATTTTACTTCTGATGCAATACAATTGACTTCAATTGTAATTCTTTTTACTTAATTTACTGTAATTTTCACTTAAATTACAGTATAATTCCCTCTAGTCAAAAACTCAACGATAATATTCAACTCAGTTATGATACAATTCATTCCAATAAGGTTCTGTCAATATGATTCATTCCGACCACGATCACACCATGATACGCTTCACTCCAATGACATTGATTCACTCGAAATACAAACCAATTCAGGGATCATGATGGGATTCGAAATTATGACAAATGAAGTGATCAAACGACTCTTCGGAGGCGAAAACACGCCAACTATGCTACAATGGAGGTCAGCGCGGAGCCAAGAGGAACTAACACTCGTCACTCACCCGCCGCTGGGAGGAAGGTGGGATCTTTGGAAGCTTTGACAGAAGCCGTAGAGCCAGAAAAAGAAGAACAGCAGTGGCGACCTTGGCAGCCTGGAAGCGCCACTTTCCAGCGGAAAATCTAAGCAGGAATATTTGATCCCGCCGCAATCTTATTTTAGGAACTGTGCCTTACCACCACCACAGCTCAGAACGGGATGTTCTCAAAAGTCTGTTAGGTTACAGTTGTTTTTTTTCCCCCTGCGCAGTACTCCACAAAGTAAACAAAGTAAATGTCTTAGTCAGCAACTAATTGAGACACTGACAACTACGGTGGGGTCTAACTCCATTTTTGTCAAATTTAAGTGTACCGTAATCATTTTTCAGATGAATGCTATAACGTAATAAGTGCGGTCCATTATTGCCATCAGGGCTTTTCCTTATTGATCACTGCAACATTGGGCCAACTCCGCTTTCCAAAACGGCCACGCCGATGGTACCAGGCTTCACCTCCTGCTAAGCATCCCAGAGAGTGAGGTTCGGAGATTTATTAAAGATTGACTGAATTGTGCTTTAGCTTGAGTGCATGTACACGTTTTTAGATAGTTATTTTTCACATTTCATGAAATATAGTGATAGATTTGTGTGTTTGTACTTGGACCACTATTGCACTAAACTTGCAATCTTAAAGCACAAGCTTCCTTCAAACACTTAAAATTATGGTTTGACATTATGTATGTGATAAAATAGTAAAAAACCATCCATCCATTATCCAAACCGCTTAATAATAATATAATAAAAAATAAATAGCTATAATTATAAATAGGGGTGGGACAAAAAAGCAGGACAGTTGAATCATAAATAAACCCCCCAATATATTCTAAACAAATATAATAAAAAAAATACATAAATAATACAAAAAATAGTAAGTAATGCAATAGGAAGCTGTAAAACATAGAACATAAAATATAAATAGTACAATAAAAATGTGGACAAAATAGGATATATAAGTAACAAGAATATCAAATAATTTTAAAACTAAAATATAAGACAACAAATATCACATTGAATGAAAAAAAAACAAGTAAACATTTTAAAATAGAAATAAAAAAATGTATATAACTAATTTAAAACATTAACCCTGGAACACTAACGCCGGGTGATTTTCACCCACACAATTTTTTTCTGTGATAGTTTGTATTGGCAAATTAAAGAATACAACTTCCAATACAGTGGCATACGGTGTTGCACTTTTACATAAATTAATGAAAACTGTATTTTATCCGTGATATAATATCGGGTTAAATATACCTGACGTAAGTGATGGTGTTCCTAATTTTAACGTTAGTTTTCTAGGATCAATTGTAAATTACTCTTGGTGTACAAAATGATGGGCCACCGCTCATAAGTTTTTTAAACTTACATACAAAAGATATGCAAAAATTGATATATTGGTATTGTTATTGATTAGGACCAGGTAACAAGAGGGTGGGTCCATAACTCCTCCTCAAAATGGCAGAAGAGAATATGCGAGACATCCAGATGTCCACAAAAGTCGTTAAAGCAGGTTTGTAACGACATGTGTGTGCACGTGCATCTGTGTATGTGTGTGTGCGTGCGTGCGTGCGTGTTTGCGATTGATTTATGGCCGCTGTCTTCCTGTGCCAGCAGTTTGTCTCTCGTAGCGCGGACGATGAATAGCCCGCTGTCAGCTCTTCCTCCTCCAGTCTCAAATGACCTTTCATTCTTTCTCTTCTTCCTTTTCGCTATCTTATCTTCCCAAACCGCCTTCCCCCCGCCCACCTGCCAACCAAAATTGGCCGCTTCCATCCTGACATCTCCAGCCATCTTTTAGCCCACACCTGGATTGGCTTCATAATTTGAAAATTGTAGGTTTGGATTTTTGGATGAGGATCTGGACAAAGGCGCTGACATTCAGACAGACCAAAAGTTCTGTTCAATATACGGTGGGTACGGAAAGTATTCAGACCCCTTGGAATTTTTCACTTTGTAGCCATTTGCCAAAAAATTCATTTTATTTCTCAATAATGTACTCAGCACCCCATCTTGACAGAAAAAAACTGAAATGTACACATTTTTGCAAATTTATGAAAAAGGAAAGACTGAAATATGATACTAAGTATTCAGACCCTTTGCAGCGACCTTCATATTTAACTCACAGGCTGGCCATTTCTTCTAATCCTCCTTGACATGGTTCTGCTCCTTTATTGGAGTCCAGCTGTCTTTCATTAGGAACTTGATTAGGAAAGGTCTCTATAAGACCTTACAGCTCACAGTGCATGTCAGAGAAAATGAGAATCATGAGGTTTAAGGAACTCCATGCCCAAGGTGATCAGAGACAGAATTGTGGCAAGGCACAGATCTGGCCAAGGTTACAAAAGAATTTCTGCAGCACTCAAGGTTTCAAAGGGCACAGTGGCCTCCATGATCCTCAAATGGATGAAGTTTGGGACGACCACAAATCGTTCTCAACCTGGCCGTCCAGCCAAACTGAGCAATCGTGGGAGAAGAGCCTTGGTGAGAGAGTTAAATTATCTATTATACAGACCAAAGTCCTGACCAATTCAAAAGTAGTGCATTGGTACCACTTTGGGCATCTTGGAGCCAAGGACCTACATTGAAGCGAAGGGAGAAATGTCTATTAAACAGACCAAAGTCCTGTCTAATACACGAGTAGTGTTTTGGTGACATCTTGGTGCCAAGGAAGTAGGTTGAAGAGGAGGTGCTTCTATCAAAACAGACCAAAGCCCTGTCTAATGTAAAGTAAAGCTTTGGCGCCATCTTGTGGCATCTACAGCCAATTCAAAACATTTTGAGGGCGACAGTGCATCAAGTACTCATGGATTTTCATTATTCGTGGGGATTACTGTGCCTTGTTGCTGGGCAGAATTCAAGTATTCTCCATTGCTTCTTTGAGCTAACACATGAGTGAAAAAATGGCAATAACGCAAATGTTCACACACAAATAAAAAAAAGATAAAGTCCATGTCGGCACTTTTACAGCATGCCATAAAGCAGGACGGCACAGTTAGCGCAAACACACAACCTGCAAAAACACATTTACAGCGTCTAGTAAATGGACTATAGTGATTTTACTATTAAAAAAAAAAAAAAAAAAAAAGACGGAGTTTAATGAGGAACTTTGATGTCAAACAGACACTAGGTGATTAAGCATGGCCACCAGCTGGCCTCGTAAACGCCGCCTGGTTGCAGGGGTTCTCGTAAAGCAGACGTTACACGGACCAAACACGTCAAGACACCTGTCGTAAATGTTGGCGGCAGCTTATGAACAACGACGACCAATCGGAGCAGGAAATACACAACATCAAAGAATTTTTACCGAGAAAAACAACAATGCGGAATTTTCCAGCTAGGCCGACGACGGCCTAGAGCAGGGGTGTCCAAACCTTTTGCAAAGAGGGCCAGATTTGAGGAGGTGTCTGTGTTTGGGGGTCGACCCTTTAGCCTGACATTCTTTTTTACATGGAACACCAATAAATCCAAACATTCCTTAAAATAAATGAATCAATACACATAAATACAATAAATATATATATTTAAACTGCATTAAAAATAAAACATTTAATACGTTTACATTAAATTAAACAAAACATGAAAATACATTAAATAATAATGAAGTACATATAAATTTCAGTAAACACAATTATAAGGAATAAAAATCTATTAAACATACATAAAAATATATTGCTACTGTCCTGTGAAAAACACGTATGTCCGATGTCTTTTTTTTTGGATGTCTGTATTGCGGAAACCCCTTTAATGCAAAAATAAACAAAGTGTTTTTCACAGGACAGCGATGATATATATATTTTTTTTAAATGGAAGAGATAACGATACTTAAATGTGTACATAAAAATGAAAAAATAAAATAAAACTAGTTTACATAATTACACATAGTGTTTACAATTTTTTTAATTTAATTACAAAAAATAAATAGTATTCTTTGGGCACAATTTTATTTAACCTTTATCTTATACATTTTAAATGAATCATCATTTCAGTACTCACCCCCCCAATGTATTATGTTTTTGTGTGAAGGAGGATGTGCGATGAAAGGACCTAGGGGCCGCCATCGATTGTCCGCCATTTGTGATGGATGAAGCAATAAGTGGCGGGGGAAGAGGAGAAATGATTGATGGTTGTCAACGCGCTGACCAATCAGCAGGCGGGAGGGCACAACATGATGGAGGAGCAAGAAGTGGACAAGATGGACGGTGGGTGGGAGGGAGCTTTGAAGGGATTCTGTCTCATAATTGACCTAATGGTGGCTATCATATTAAAACCTTTATTGACTGTTCAGACAACATTTTTAAGTCAACATTTTCTGCATTTTTCATTGTCACTCTTCATTGTCACTACAATACTGAACTTTTGTTTTTTTTCAAGTCTATATAGCTCATTATAATCATTATATTAAATAAAATGCCAAGACAAGAGATACATACATCCCCTAGATTTTACCGAAAATGACAAAAATGGAGTTGGTCTGCTCTAGTTCTCTTAAAATTTGGGCATATAAGTGTGAAATTAGGTTTAAAAACTGTTATTTGCAAAACGTATAGAAACAAAGTGTTATTCTACATCGATACAGACACATTCAATGTAAAAGGAAAGCTGTAATGTTCTGAGAACAAAGTGACTATTTTGTTATGGGATGTGAGTCATGATAGAGGGGCCAATACTTTCATCCGACGACTCAATTAAAACATCAAACAAAGGTGTGATAATTACACTTATTAAGTACAATTTCATAGTGGAAAGAACAGACATTCCAGGCATAAGCCAAAAAGCTAGCACGCTTCCTGTAGCGGCGTTATGAGAAAGTTTGTTTTTTGAGAACCGACACCTGTCGAGCAAGTAAAGCTATCGCCCAAAATTGTCAACTGCAAACATGCTAATGACCCCAAATGGAATAACAATATAAGAATGAATGGGAGCAACTGTGATAAAAGATAAGCAATTACCGAAAATGTCTAGAGCAAAAATCAAACATGCCAATTGTGCTAATACTAACACAAATGTAATGGCGGGTCACAGTGGGTCACAAGAACACAGTGGCGGAGAGCGCATATAAACAAAGGAAACTGACAACTGTGACGCACGATAAAAGTTAGCGTGTAAGCTAAATGTGCTAATATGTCTAAGAATAATCACTGAGCCAGCTAAATCAGTCTTGACACTTTATGAGTTAAGTCGAGTTAAATTACCATCTATCTGGCATCACTCAACAAAAAGTGCATGAAGCTAGTCAAGACTAGAGAAAGAGCAGGATAGTGGCTCCACCGGCTGGCAAGGTTTGAAACTACCATATAAAGTTGTTGAAGCTCTTGCTCTGAAGACTGATTTTTGTTATTTTTCTGTATTATTGTATCCACTGAAAGTCATTCATTGTGGGAGATGCATCCCAGATCTACTCACAACATCAAGAGACCATTTAATACAAATTTGTTTTGATCACGTTAGTCCTCCCACATGTTTTAAACACACATTTTTAAGTATTCCTTCATTGTTGCGGACCAAATAAAGTAAATGACTCATAATAATTTATGTTTGTGCATTTTCTGCACCGTCAATCCTGTTTTCCAATAAAGTGCTGGAAATTAAAACATGTTTTTGAATCCGCTTTATTGAGTAATCACAAAAATAAGTGGCAGATTAATTACTCAGTTAAATATTTTTTAGTTTCAGCCCAAAATGTATATATTTATTAAAGTATATATTTTACAGTATTCTTTTATCTAATTTAATGACGGAGGCTCACTTTTGACGCGCCCTGTCGGGCCGTGACCGTCTTTCTCGCGACATTCCGGTTGCTGTCCGCTCTGCTGGTGTCCGAACTGGTAGAGGATCCTCAGCTCGCCCATGTGGCAGCGCGGGAGCACTTCGGGGGTCCACTCAATGACAAAGGGTCCGGGGTCCTCCGGGTCATCAGAGCCGGGCCCTGGTCCGGCCGGGGACGAAAACCTGGTCAAGCGCATGCTAACAATGCTAATGTTCATTCAAATCTGAGCGACTTACCAACTTTTAGGAAAGTCTGGAGCTCCATGGGCCGAATGGGTAGCGTCCTATCCGTCCTGATCCCATCCAGCGGCTCAGGTTCAGGTGGAGGTTGAGGACAATGAAAGCGGGAGTAGGAACCGTCCATGTTTCGGACAAAACTCTGTGTGAGCTCCAACTGGAACTGACGGTCAGACGACGGGAGTGACGAGAGGAAGGTAGAGCACGCGGGTGAGCATTTGGAGGGTGTTTACCTCAGGGGTGTCAAAGATGCGTTTGACCTGCGCGAGGTTGGTGATGTGCCAAGTGTATTTGGAGAAGGAGCCCAGAGGGACGCTGTCATTCCTCACCAGCACTGGAGCGGACATGGACACACGGGGTTTGGGCTAACCTCAGCTAGCGATTAACCTGGTGAAGAACCGCGTGGTCCCACCTGTGGTGAAGTTGGGCAGCCGCCTTTTGGAGCCCACCGACAGCCGATGCTGCAGGGCGTTGAAGAAGCGCTGCGGAATGTAGTACACCAGAGGCTCAGGTTTTCCTGTGGGGAAAGAAAACAAGCCAATAAAAGAAAAAGAATAGAAATAAAATGTAGCTTTCTGAAATTAATAAAAGACGAAGAAGACAAATGTTTCAAAGACATTACGTAATCAAAGGAATGTGACAAAAGCACCGGGATTTAAAGACATTGACTGTATACTTGGGGCTGACTTCACTTCTGTTGGCAAATTATTCTATTTGGGTGGAGCATAACTGCTAAACGTCGCTTCATTGTTTACTTTGAAATCCGGCCTCCACTAATTGACCTGAGGTCGCAGACCTCAGAGCCCTACTGGCTTTAGATTCAATTAGCATTTCCTTAACGTATTCAGAACCCAAGTCATTCAGTGATTTCTAGACCACTAGCAGAATCTTATAATCTATGTGTAGGTATAGCTAGCTGGCTAGCTAACTGTATGTCACATTCCACCAGCTAAACGCTGAGGCGAACATCATGTCATCTTCCAAACCGCTTATCCTATATAGGGTCGCGGGGAGTTGCTGGAGCCTATCCCAGCCGTCAATGGGCGAAGGCAGACTACACCCCGAACTGGTCGCCAGCCAGTCGCAGGGCACGCTGAGGCGAACAAAAGTGCTCAAATTCTCATAAAATGGTGATGCCGGGGTCGACATGCGTCACTGGGCACCGTTTTCTCCAACCACCAAAAAACAACTTTACACGTTGTCGACAATTATATTCAAACATGGACAATGTATTTACAAACAAATATCCAGAGCTGGGCGTTCCGCCCGACCTGGTCGGACGCCCATTTTGTAGACGGAGAACGAGAACTCTTTTAAAAGGGCCGGACTAAGCAAGGACATACGGAATGCAACGACAGAAGCGCTTTAAAAGGATGAGGACGGATGAGGTCGGTGGACGATCATTTTTATGAATAAGGAGGTCGCGGATGGAGGACAGACCGGCAAAAAAGCGTAAAGTGCCCAGCTCTGGAAATGTCCAAATTCACTTTACATGGTCAAAAATACCACAGGAGTGTGTCACCATCCTAAATCAAACTGGACCACCCGGTGAGGTGCGGAAATGTACTTGGTCATTTCCTACCATCGAACTGGTAGTGCATAGTCTGCTGTATCCTCTCGGTGACGCCGGCCAACCACTGGTAGAAACTCAGGGACACGGAGGCCTCGTCCACCACCTCGCCGCCACCTGAGACACAGCGGTTAAAGTACAAGGAACAAGCCAAGGAAGAAGAAACTAGTACCTGAAAGAGTCTCATCCGGGCGCTGTTTCTTGGCTTTGTGAAGGTATTTGATCACTTCCGTGGGAAGTGGAGGGGGCCTCTCGCAGGGAACGAGGACTCTGCTGCTTGTGGTAGGTAGAACACCTGAAGGACACAGGTGTGAAAGGGTCCCATCGATTTATCAGACAAAAATGATGATGTTGCATTATTAAACACAATACACGCATGGGAGATGCAGGTATTATATTTGTCCACTTGGGGTCTCCATCACATTTTACTATATTATCTGTGACTTTTGATTGTGTACAGATTAAAAAAGATGAGACCTGGTCTGGCGAGTGACGGCGATCATTTCCAATCATTACCATGGAAAGTTTCCAATTTGGAATATTTTCCTTAATTTCCTTTGCTAAACTTCACACGGAAATCTACTGGAAACCTCCGACCCCTTTTGCACCCCTCTGGACTGATCAGATGATGACTCATACCAGTTGTCGCGGAGTTGATGAAGGTGGCAAACTCTGATGCCAGTTTCTCATCACTGGCGAAGGCACAGACGCAGGCATAGAAGTGCAGGCAGGGGTGTGAAGGGTCGGCGGCGTCGGTGGCGCACGTCGCCTCACCCCTCCGCGGGCGGCAGGAGCAGCGAAACGCCACCTGCTGTTTTGTGGCGACCGCCTCCCGGGTCCTCCTGCGACCTTTGGCCACGTCGGACAGTCCCCAACCACTCCCGACGGTAAGGTGCAGAAGGCCCAGGGGGTGCGCAGAATCCGGGCGGCATTTGACCACCAAGGTGTCCCTGGACACCCGCTGCACCAGGGGGCCCGGGGACTCGGTGGCCAGGTTCCACAGCTCCTCTTTGTACTGCATGGAGGCTGTTAGCGCCTCAAGGGCGGAGCTCTTGACGCTGAGAGGAACGGCGGAGTTGCCGCACTCGATGGCAGTCTTGATGTGGACGCAGAGGGTGTCGGGTGAGCCCGACTTGGACCGGTCGGACTTCGAACCGTGCCCGCAGATCTGCATGAAGCAGCGGCCCATGTTGATCTGAGACAGTAAGGGGTCCTGCTCGCCTGTGGAGATGGCAGCGTCAGTGGGGGAGAGCTCCACGAAACCCAGCTGGGCGGATCCTCGTCCTCGGTGGCACACGGAAAAAACCTACGTTAGATGTAAAATGACAAGAGGTCAACTCAATTTAGGGTTGCGCGCTTTCACTGCAGTACCAGCACCACCTTGTGCCACAACGTGCTTTGAGAAATGTCGCATGATTATCAGTTAAGAGAAAACTGTTTGGTGTTAACACAGCACTTTTTTAATGTTTATAATTTATTTAAAAGCAATGATTAAAGCTCATAGGTACCACTGTCTTTAGGTATGTTATATTTCCCACCAACCCGAACGCCGCCCCCTCCGTCGTCATCCTGCTCCTTCCCGTCTCGCTCCTGGCTGTCGATGATCACTCGGACCACCTCCACGGCGGCCTTCCTGCCCCCCCTGGCCGCTGAGGTGGCGTTCCGGAGCGATATCCCGCACATCTTGTTCTTGCAGCTGAGCCCCCGGGTGCCGTTGTAGACGCCGCAGCGGGGACACTTGCGGATGCCACGCAGGGTGGCCCTGCCCAGGTTGGAGAGGAAGGCCGGGGTCACAGCGGACCCCGCCGCCTTGGTGCGGACATCTCTCTGTTTGGCGGCAAGCGGGGTGGCGGACAATGGTGGGATGATGGGTGATGACACACCTTCCATTTTCTGATTGGTCAAGACGGAAGTAAATGGATTCTGAATTGAGGGAGATCATAGGGGGAGTCAGAATAAACACATTTAGGCTGTTTGGTTAGGCTGTTTCACTCATCCCCTAGTCCCTAATCACTACAGTGACCCCCCCCCCCCCGCCCCCGCCCCCCCAATTTGGCAGTTGCACAATCTCAATTATTTTTTCCAATCAGTCGTCTATTTTTCTCTGATAACGTATCTATTCGTTTTTATGCACAAAGCCAAGCAATAACAGCTGTGCTTTGGCACCACCTGGTGCCATTTTGGAGGACCTTCATTCGAAAAAGGTAGTCCTTTGCCTTCAACCTGGGTCATCTATAGGCAATTAGAATATAGTATAGCCCCCTCCCCGTTTTTCGGTAACAGATATTTGTCAACTGTGGGAAGCCATCCGAGACTTTTTTGTTATTAAGAGCTACATTAGCCTATATTAATAAATTTGGCTGGACTTTCAGTCAATTACTCATGGATTTTCGTAAGCCTCTATCTCTGGTGAATAGACGGGGTTTCACCGTACGCGCTGTGATCCACGAATAATGGACCCCCCCCCCCCCCACACACACCTTAGAAAATATTGTAATTTCGGATAGATACCACAAGAGGGTAAAACACTTAAAGCAAGGACTCCCTGCTTGAAGGGTAAATGTGTACACACCTAAACCCACGTTACATGAAGTACTGTATTCAATGAGTCATGAGTCAAATCAGTAGTATTAGCTAGTAAAAATTGATGTGAAATCATAAATGTACACACTGGCTAGCACGTTAAACAAATTGTGTTTAGTCACTAAACTTACATTTTGGCACAGAAAATTGCAATGGCTACATATAACTGCACCGGCTCTTAGTCGCTGCGGAAGCCAGGCACGGCTCCGGGATGTTTTCTCTCTTGGATCTAAAGGGGGGCTTGACCGATATATTGGGGGGCTTTACATATATGTTAAATATATCTAAGAATATCAAATAAAACACAAATGACAAGTTACACAATTCTGACAGGGCTATAGCATCCCCTAGCCGTGGTGCAGCGCCATCCTCAGCGGAAGCATACTTTTGATTTCAAACTCACGCAAGAACGGAAACATGCAAATGAGATTCGAACCCAGAACCAAAAAAACGGTGAAGCAGATATGTAACTACTGGTCAAAATTCCTAAGGTAAATAGAAGCTACTTGTATAAAACAAATACACCCTAACTCCTTCTCGAGCATTTTGATTTACATACTGTAAGTACAAGCATTTCAGGTGACTAAATGAATAAATGTCGCGTTCAAGTACCTGGGAAACTTCTCTATGGTCAAACAGGGCTCCATTTCTGCCTCCAGAAGCGCTCGACTGTCGCCATTGCTCCTTACATCCAGACACCCGCATTGCGCCTGTAACGACACTCCGGACTGGTCGGAGATAGTCACGTGAGATAAAGTGGGCGGTGACTCACAAAGGGAGGCATCATGGGACTTGTAAATAGCAAAAAGGCGGGTGGCATTTATTTACTTAAGTGCTTCAAGCGCGCGACTGCCGTGTTTACTCAGCGACATTTGGTTTGGACTTACGAGCTTTAAACATGTTTACCCCACTGTTTACTTGAACTTATAATAGCAAAATGCAGCTTGCAACCACTGTTAAGATAACCCACCTGCTGATTCTTTTGCTTGGCCTTAGGACAACTAAGTGTCCAAGGATGGTGGTGACTAATATCTCAATACATAATTTAGAGGGGTCGTGCTCAAGACAACGAAAATACGCGTGGAACATTTTCACCAGGATACATATGCTTGCAAATATTATACTCAGACTCAAACACATGTAAGGTCAATGACATGCTTTGACATACACATGCTCACAATTTCAGTCCAACACGTACACTGACATTTTCACTCTTTTACATTCACTCATATGTTCACTCACTCACATACAGTACTGTATTCACTCAAGCATACATTTTTCCACACGCGTTCGCATAGGGCTGTACAATTAATCGAAATTCAATTATAATTATACAATACACGATTACAAAATTGGCATAATCGTAAAAAACGATTATGCATTTCTGTCCAACGCACTGCGTACACAAGGAAATCCTACTTGAATTTATACATTTGCACTTTTTTAATTTTATAATTAATTTTATACATTTTGTTTGGGCCAAAAGGAACTTGCATAATTATATTGTTTCAAAGAAATTGTTATATTTTTTTATGTTTAAACATTGTCTTGTTTGGTACCCAAAAAAGAAATGATCGTTTGAACAATCGTGCTTTCACTTAGCAAAATAATCGTAACATTTTTCTCATCAGCCCTACGTTCGCATACCCGTTAGAAATTCACTTTCGCTTTCTTATATCCACTCACACACACAAATTCACTCACAATCACTTGCTTACTTTGACACACGCATTCTCACATTAATTCTCATATTCACACACAAATGTCCTGAATGAACATCATGTCTTTATACAGATACAATTGAACAGAGCGCTCAGTTATTTACAATAAGACTTCCAAAATGATATTACAAAAGAAGGTGGAATGCAAAAACTAAATAAAAACACTTCAAATTGAGTCAATTTCTTTTAAGGTAGTTGTGCAATATTTGTCTGCCTGGTAAGTAAAGAAGAGCATGGCAGTTGTTTTCCCTGCGAGACATTGTTGAAAATCCAATTTAAAAGATACAAAATAAAGTCTGCAGCCGCTCGATGCTTTTGAACAAAAAAACAAAAACATGGTATGACTGCACAGTCAAGTCCTTCGAAATGAAAGACAAAAGAAAGGCAAAAAGCTCTTTACATAAACCGAGAAATAAGAAAAATGAGTAAATTAAAAGCGGTGTAGTCCTTTTTTCGGATCAAGAGGGGTGTAGGAGGGGGTAGGAGGGGGGTCAATAAGAACCCGAATTGTGTGTCAAAGTGTCAAGTTTCATGCACACAAAATCGTTCAGGTTGCTCAGTCCGTACTCTTCCTCAGTGATTTCCTACGTTTCACAGAATGACTTCAACACCCTGAGAACTGGCCAGGACGAACGGGAGGGACGAGACAACATGGATCGGGGGGGAATAAAAATGAAGATCTCTTTGGCTCTGCAAACAAAACCTGGCGACAGGAAAGACCTTGTCCAACGTCGCCTTTTGCTAATCTAAATGGTAGCTGTGCTCAACTTGTCATGTACATGTTGGCCGGTGATGCCGTAAAGGACGCGAGGTGCTCGTTTTTTTCCCTCGACCAAACCAAGTAGATTAAAAAAAAAAAAAAAAGAAAAAAAAAATATTGCCGAATCGGTGTCCCTAACAGAGTGTAATGAGTGCTGTCCAGCAGACGAGATCAGTGTGTGTGGAAGCCAGCCGTGCCAGCCATGCCGGCCTGGTTGGCGAGCATGGTGCCATTGACGCCCTGGCCGGGTTCCACCATGCCGCCGTTGCTGACGGCGCCTACGCCGGTCCACCCAGCCGCGGAAGCAAGAGGACTGAACACAAGCAGAAATAGAGAGGACTTCATAATGTACACAAGTCAAGGTTAAGGAAGCCATTTTGAGATTTAATATTCACAATATTTAGCTGAAATATAAATGTCTTTTGTATCTGAGCTTCATGTATTTCATGCCCAATTTATAAATGTGTCTAAATTGAGGTGATTTTGAATGTTCATTACATTTTATAGATATATATTCTACTTTATATGTATAACATATGAAATGTACATTCAGATTTTTTAAATCTATTACTCAACAATGATATATTTTCATATATTTATTCAAATGCTATATATCTTATACATACATTTTGTGCTGTTTTACTACATTTAATACACTTATTGTGCATTTACTAAGCTTATTTAAAAAAAAAAATACATTGCTTGTTACAATATGCAGTACAAATACAGAACAAATACATACATAAATATATGAAATTAAAAATACGTACAAATATCCTAAAAACATCAACTATAAATCCTTCTTTAATTGAAAGCGTCTACACTAAACAAATAAAGAAAAAAATCATTCATTGTGATCTGAAAATGTTGCATGCAAACAAACTGGGAGCTTCTTTTTTTTTTTTGTTGAAATTGTTTGTTTTTTTTTTCACAAAAATGTTGAAAAAAAACAAAACAAACCATGCTATCAGGCAACACCGGCAGGAGTAAAGGTGGCACCCAAGCACTCACTTGTAGCACTGCTGATCCCAGCTCTGACCGTAGACGCCGTAGCTGGGTACCTGCCAACCGTTGGGCACATACTGGCCGATCTGCTGCGTGTTGCCATACCACTGCCCCCACTGGTTGTATGGCTGCGCAGCGAAGCTCACTGTGCTCTGAGGCAATTGGACCTGCTGGATGGGGCTGATCATGTCTGTAGTCTCCTTGCCCCAGTAGCACTTGACCACAAAGCCCTCCACCGACGTGCCGTTAACAGAGACGATGGCGTGGGCAGCCGCCTCGTGCGAGTTGAACCTGTGCAGTCAAGTCTCACTCTTGATAAAAGGTCACCAGACACTAAAGCTGGGCGACATGGCCTTCACGTTGAGGTCAGTTGTAATTGCATATCAATGACACAAGATGGCAGCAAAGCACTTTAAAGAGTTAGACCAGTGTTTTTCAAACTGTGTGCCTCGAGATATTGTCAGGTGTGCCGTGGGGAATTATCTAATTTGTGTGCCTATGCCGTCTAGTGCCTGGCAGCATAATCATCTCTTTACTACATTGTAGTACTCTTCCATACCAGCAGGTGGCAGCAGCAGCAGGTAGCCAATTGTCTTTGTTTAGGGACAGGCGAATTAGTGACGCGTGTTTATCCAAACAGGCCCATGTTTCACACTGAGTAAGTATCAATATGAAACATTATAAAATACTTTTTTCCTTGTGTTTATTTAATTCCTATTCAAGACGTTATAACGTCATTCTTCGATGTTAAAAAATGCTTGTCTAAGCAATATAACACTATAAAAGCTTTTTTCTCTCTCCACAATTTCAGATGCTGGTGTGCCGCAGTATTTTTTCAATGAAATAAATGTGCCTTGACTCAAAAAAGTTTGAAAAACACCGAGTTTGACTATCACGACTCCATAAGTTACCATTATTCAACACAACCTGCACATGATGCTCATCCATAGAATTAGCTTGCATACGAGCCTGAATAAAATCCTAGTTCTAACTGACGTGACATCATACATTGGCGACACTGACTATGCGTTTGTAAAGTAGCTCAGCTGATCACAGCCATGTTGTTAGTCAAAGTAGTGCCTTAAAAATCGATACACTTCATCTTCAAGACTGACCTCACAAACGAGTAGCCCTTGTCCGGGAAAACACGGATTTCCATGATTTGTCCAAAAGGCGAGAAGGTCTGTCTCATGATTTGCTCTGCGAAGAAACAAGCAATTGAATGTTGATATCGAAAGGAGATAGTGCTTTTTTTTTTTTAATTTGCCATTATTTTAGCTCACTGAACTATGTAAGCTTGATGTTTTTGTCAAGGTCACCGTTCACTGCACATACTTCAAAAGTCCATTCCTCATAATACTGTAGATCCTCACCAGTGAGACCTGCCGTGACTCCGCCGCAGTAGACGGTACAGTTACTGAGACTGGACTGGTTCACCACCTCGTCGAAGGACAGCTGCTTTGCGGTGCTCGCTGCCAGACACAACATGGCACTGACTTTCTTTTTGGACTTTTATGAGGGTTAAGAATGTTAAAATGTCACTTAAAACATCCATCCATCCATCCATGATCCAAACCGCTTATCCTTTCCTGTGCAATTGAGAAAATGTGCAACTTTTCTTTTATCTTGGATCATAGTTCAATTTTTTTTTTTTTTTTTAAATGTGCTAATAATAGCAATGGAATCTGATTGCTGACGAGTTTGCACAGCTAAAATGTTGAATTTGGCTGACCTTTTTCACATTCACACATATTAAAATGTGACACGTTTAGCAATTAAATTTAGGCAGACATCATTTGCAAAGGTGGAATCTGTAAAGCTGAGTTATTACACGGCACTAAATGGCTTTAAAAATACAAACAACAATAAAAAAAACACAGGACGTATGTTCATTCGGAGCAGATGCCCGAACATCAAAGCACCTATGCTGTGAAACGCACAGTTGGGCGTCCATTTTAGGCTTTAGTTGTCTATGTATTTAATGACTTTCTACTCTTTCCCCATTGATCACAAATTCACAACAATTACAAATCGTAACTGTTCAGTAAATTCAGGAACTATTTTCCACATTCCCCAAATTCCCATATTGTGTTCATTATTCCACATTGTGCAAATTGACCTAATCCTTCCAACTTTCTTAACCGAATCAAACCATTTCAACTTCAAACTATTCAGGTGCATCTTGTAAACTTCTAATGCATTTCCCAAATTCACACATCTTTCAGTATTCCACATTTTCCATGACAACAATCCAAATAGATGCAGACATTTGACATATTGAACTCCTCCTCCCACATTTTCTCAACAAATTAAAACTGTTCCAAATCTCATTGCACCATTTCAATTCTACATCAGCCTTTTTATCAATTCACATACAATTCCTACAGAAATCACATTTTCTAGATCTTGCGAAACGTACTTTCATTGGTGGTTTTGGGTGTGGGCTTCCGTGTAGCCCAGTTGGTCCTGATCTGCCGTCCTCCCAGCCATTGGCCTCCCATCTGCTGGATGGCGTTCTCCGCGTCCTGAACGCAGCAACAACAACCGTGTCAGGCTGGCGGCTCCGCAAGTCGTCCGCGGTTTGAAGCGAACCAGACGAGATGGAGCGCTCACCCATTTGTTGAAGAAGGACACAAAGCCGTAGCCTTTGGACTTTCCGGTGGCCATGTCCTTCACCACCCGGCAATCACTGCAGACAAATGCACACATGAGCACAAGGCGACATCAATTGCTGTACGTGACCGCAAACATAAGCTCCAATAGTCACACCACAGAGCAGAGAGAATCAATGCCTCAGAGTATTTTGGGATGCTCTGTTTGTATGTGTTGTTGCTCCGTGTGTTTAAGTAGCATTTGTGTAATAGTTTAGCATTATCGGCATATCACTATATATGTTAGCATTAAGCTAGAGGGACTAACATGGCAAAGCACTAAAAAGTTGAAAATGCACAAGATGATTCACTTACGATATTTTCCCAAAGGGGCCGAAAGCCGCCTTGATGTCATCTGTGGTGATCTCAGGACTTAGATCTCCGACAAAAACGTGGAAGTGACCTAAAACGCATTTTCAGCATTTGCGCATTTACAAAGCACACGCAAATCAAACAAGTAGGGAAGGGCTTTGAACAAAATTTGCTTGGAGCGCCAGATCAGCAATCGCTACTTAAATTAAACCGAGTCAATCTTTTGTTTGCTGAAAATGTCTGTGAGCAAGCCGTTCTGGATTTTGATCGAACAGTGGGGCTCATTTATAAACACGCCCCATAAAGTCTCTCCGCCTATGATTTGAAAGCTAGGCTGGGTGAAGATCCACTACTTTCAAGCCACAACCTGACTACACTGTCTAAAACATTATCATTTCAACGCCAAAGGGCAAGCAGAATTGCACCAAGCTTTCTGACTGAACAGATTAGCCTGTAGCAATGAAGTGCTGCCTCAATCACTGAAAATCTTTTTAGTGTCTTTACGATCGCTCAATTGTCTTTTCCCATTGATTCGTTTCAATGCCCATCCCTAAACACAATCTTGGTATCTTATTCATGGTGTTTATTTGCACATACTGCTCGTGTCCTTCTTTTGGCTGGTCGGCGTGGTGGCCCAGTTGACCTTGACTTCCTGTAAAGAGACACAACATGGCGAGGGAGAGTGTGTGAGACATGATCAAGGAGGTGGAGGGTGCTTATGTTCTGATTAGACCACTTGTCACACACCACTTTTACTTCTATTTGCTGATTTTGAGGTTGTTCTTTTCAATGTGGTGACTTCTGTTCTGCATCATTACACACCACTGCTGATTTATGTAATCGTACATACCTTTTCAGAAACTAAACACACAGTAAGTATTTAATAATGGGATATCAAGATGTCACACCCTCATAAATCAGGAAAAATGGCAGTCAAAAAATTTCGGAGCAAAAAAAAAAAAAAAAAAAAAAAAAAAACTGAAGGAAGTAAGGTCCAAATAACAAGGGACTTACAAACAAGTGAATTTTACGAACTTGTTATACTCCTCAAACGCTCCTTCAATACCTGTTGAGGAATAGAATATTTTCAACTGATTGTTTGTCTTGCTACAAGTGTGGCGTCTAATGGAAAGAAGGTGGTACAGCAAATAAATAAAAGACAACACACACACCAGAAAGAGGCAGAAGAGCATCATCATCCTTCGCCCAATACAATAAAACACTTGGGGATTTTAAGCTTGAAAATATTTTTTCTTTGTGGGCGTTACACGTCAAGAATGGCACACCCAGCCCGGTCCGAGAGGCCCACGCCAAAGAAGATAAGATCGCTTACCTTACCCAGAATTTTCCGACCGTTCATGGCCGCAATGGTGGCCATGGCGTGTCTATGCTCATAGAATTCCACAAAGCAGTAGGGATCGTGACCCGCCGTCTGGAGTCGACAAGAGAGACAATAAATATGTTGAGACGTGTTGTACACCGTAGTATCTATGACTTTGAGTGTACGAGGCTTTAGAAAATATATTTTCGCTTGGTAAAAGAACAGTTCTGAATACATAAGGGCAAATAAGACATTTCACTTAATAATATAAAACAACTAATTTTCTTTATTAGATAATGAATAATTTTCCTTAAAGGGAGGCAACCCAGCCCCCCCCCCAAAAATGCAATATGGTCTATGCACCTTCACTAGTGTGAACTGGTTTGTTAAAAATGGATCAGTGGGAAGTGCAACTTTGTCAGTCTTTCAGCATAAAAACTAAATGCTGACGGCGCAAACCAAATAACCGGTAACCCGAGGCAGAAAAAAAATCCTCCATCAATTTTCTTAAACCAAGATACCTGAATTACTCGAGGATTGGTTTCACACCATGTAGCATGTGTGTGGATGTGCTTATTACGTGTTTGCTATCTTACCATTTGTTCAATAAAATTAAATCATACATTTAAGTGCACTGGCAACAGTTTCTATCGTCGAGCACTTACGTGGGAATCACAATATGTTGTGGTACATGTTGCACTTAATCACATAATCATGTTGATCTCATATATTTATATTGTGTGAAAACTGAGCCAGTTTAGTTTATGAAGAAAAAAGGGGATGGGTACACAGGGTAATGGTACCTCCTGCCATCTAGCAGAACAGCAGTTAATTGTTCTGCCTGTCACTTTTTCACTGGCATAAATTAATGAACAAATAAACATTACTTACACTTTTTTCTGCCTAATTAAGTGAAATTGGAAGATTTCACATTGCACACCCAATAATCTCTCACAGATTTGGTTGGGAATCGCTGTCAGAACGTATCATATTTCCTCACACAGTGGTCGGGCTCAGTATTCACTCAACTGCAAAGGGTACTAAGCATGTATAAGCAGCTATTCCGTATAAAAGCAATATACAACTATAAAGAAAAGTGTCAATCAGAAAAGTTAGCATGTGCTTTTTTTCGTGAGAGGGAAAAAAAACAGAGTTTATTCAAGGAGGACAACGCACCCTCGCCATAATTTGAGAGCACGGTGTCAATTACAGTCACTATTTGGGGAAATACGGTCTACAACTCCTGCCCCACCCGCTCAACCAACAGTTACACAGCACAAAAATTATTCCACATTTGAACTCCAGTACAGGATTTTACCGATAGAATAGGCTACTTGAGAGAAAATAACGAGTGAATAAATGAACTCACATCTACGATCATTTTACAACTCTTGCAGGGTCCGATCTGGCCAAATAACTCCAGGATAAGTGCTTCCGTCACATCCCGAGACAGGTTCCCCACATACCTGTGCACAAGAAAACAACAGATGGAAAAGTCAGATGGAAAAATAGCTTTTTTTTAAATTGATGGCTGATGATGATGGAGTTATAGTGTAGGCCAGGGGTACCCACCAAATGAGCAGTGCTGACAGACTGAACAAAAAATAATTTAGAAACGCCACCGCCTGTGTGTTACATAAATTGGTGTTGGAGTTCAGATTGTCTGCGAGGCGGTGAAGGTGTCAAAATTGGAGAGTATGAGCAAGTCTTGCGGGGTGTACAAAAAGAAGTCAGGAGGAGCCTTTTGGGGGGG
This sequence comes from Filicampus tigris, assembly GCF_054856515.1. Lineage (NCBI taxonomy): Eukaryota > Metazoa > Chordata > Actinopteri > Syngnathiformes > Syngnathidae > Filicampus > Filicampus tigris. The sequence goes on along the minus strand of NC_141231.1, from coordinate 11,583,330 downwards.
GCGGGGGGGCATGTTTATTGCTAGATGACTTGCACACACCAAACTGGCTCTGTATAATTCTGTATGTGGTGACAGGCTTGCAAATGAGACAATGAAGACATACAAATTGCTTCTGGAGCACAAGCACCCATTATTAAAAGACAACCGACAAGCCTTTGGATTTTTTTTCCAAATAAAGATTACCCCACGATGGGACCAGCTCGAAGAAAAACAAGCACTTGGCTCCTACGAATTATAAGAACTACACACAGTATAATGGTGATTAGTATATTTAATTAATCATTTGTTTTCCTGCGTGAAAAACGGGGGTTTACACGAGTCCGATCTATGTCTGAAAATTGGACTTTTAAGAAAGGCACTAGACAAGTTTGATGTATTATTAAAAGTATTCATTTGTTTGGTTTGCAAAGCAGTGATAAAATCATCTGTACGCCATTTATGTCAAAAGGTGATCGAAGACGAGTTTTTAATTGTCAAGTGTTTGAGTTTAACACATGAATACAGACATTTTTTTACAAGTTTTAGACATGATTACAGACATTTTAAAGGTGGCGTATATCATTTGATTAACTTCTCGGCGGCTCTCGGTCCCTATCTGCCACGAATAGCGAGTCTTAAATTTACTCTATGCTTCTAATTTGACCTGAACTTACCTCGAGCTGCTAGCTTTTAAAATAGCATCGAGCTAATCTTAAACCAGGAAATAACGTGCAAGCAACCGGTTTTCACCGTGAGCATCGCTTATCCGTCTGTTATGTAAAAGAATTTAACCGCGCATAAATGAAGGAGCAAATATTAAAGAGATGTAGACATAAAAAGAAATATCAAGGCCCACAATGCTCGATTTTTAATTGGTCGCTTGTTGAAATTAGCTTTTTAGCACACAACATTGTCCATACTGCTGGAGTAAAAATGTGCATGTTCTTTCCATCTCATCAGGAAAATCCTTTAATCTAAATAAAACACATTATTTATGCTTGTTGTGTTATTTTAATTAGCTTCAGTATGCGTTTTGAGTCCCCCGGTTGATTGGTTTCATTAGCACGTTAGCTCTCTGTTACGTGTGCAACACAAGTGAGCTAAGCTAACAAGATAACCGAAGCACACTCACAGGGTTTTGGGCTGGTCATCGTCCATCCTGTTTCAAACTTGCTGGCCAAGGCCAAGACGCAAACGCGGGGCGGAGGGCAAGTCCACGACCGTCGCGGGCAGCTGCCGGTGACACCGTGTCCGCTTGTGTTTTTGTGGCGCAGTACGAAGACGATAATGCCGCCGAGACTGGGGGCGGAGGGGGATACGAGCTCCGGAGCGAACAATGGGCCAGCCGACAAAGATGGCGGAACGCAGGGCCCTAGGCTGTCGAGCAAGGCGCACGCGCGACACTGACAAAAAAAATAAAAATAAACATCACTAAAATTTGTCGTTAAAGATATATAAAAACACATTTCACTTTCTTATCAAATTTATCCAGGTAAATAAAATGGACCAATACGTTTTTTGTTTTTTTTGGTGGTTCCAGACCACATTAACAGATATGGAGCGCCTTGTAGCAGGCCGACGTGACTGACGTGACTGTCGTGCCTACGTAGCGGTCATGTTGGCAGGGGCGAAATCACGATCAACTGCAACGCAAGGACATTTGTAACAGATTTTCGTTGTTAAATTTTTAGTCAATGTCAAAACCTGTGCTATCGATGCATTAAATTAGAAATTAAAGACAGAAACGACAAAAAATATATTTACAGATACGTTCCCTTGTCGTAATTGTGTGGCGTTTCACGAAATGGTATGCAGCACAATTTAGTGTCCAATTACATGCATACATATACATTACGTACATACACAGTCATATACACACACACACACAAATACATATACATTGCCACTTGCTGTCAACTGAAAATCACATCACAGTTGCTCAGGGAATAACCAATCGTGGCTCAGCTTCAGAATATAGGCCTGAGCAACTGTGATGTCATTTTCAGGTGCCAGAAGTGACAAATGGCCACCCCCTGAGCTGGCTAAAAACGGGTGGATTTTGCTGTTTAAATCATATTCCACAAACAGAACATTAATCAGAATGCCATGTTTTGACAAGTGGGGGCTTTTCGAACATATTTTTGTAAGCACTTCTTTTGAGTTGACTTCCTCTTTAAGCCAAAGTTGGTTGTCTTGAATAAACAATGTGCTAAATTTGATGCAGGTCAATGTCAAATGTTCATTTTAGTCTATGCTGCGGGCCGCCACAAAAAAAAACATGAATCATTCAAATCCAAACAATGGCCAACCCTTATGAACAGCCTTTCTTTTTTGTGCTTTTTTTTTTTTTTTAAACCCTATGGAGACACCTAGTAAAGTGTACAAAATACAAGCAGGAACGTTTAAAAGTGCTATTAAAACACGATTTATTCACATTAAATAAATCAACATCAAATTAGAAAAAAATCCTAGAAATAAAAAAAGTGTCCCTTCAAAAATGAACCAAAAAGATTGTCTGTTAGCCTGATAACATGGTTCATACGTGATCATCTCAGCAGGCAGTTGCGGTCGGTCACAAGCTTCTCCAGCCTCTTGATCTTGCGCTTGTTCTTGGGCATGGTTTTGTCGTACATGCCGTTCTTCAGCAGGTGCTCTTTGCTGTGGTGGACCTGAGCGCCGTGCTCTAGCTGGAAAGAGCACAGGGCCTTCAGCGGCCTCAGCAGCACCTGCGGTACGCAACGGGAAGAACATGGACTCGTTTGAATCCAAACTTGATAATTTGCCGTTTGGGTGTTACGAACTTGCATCACCGCGGAAATAAGAGGGAAAAAAATGCAGCACCTTGACTTTTGAGTTCAATTTATTCCATCGCCAAGCTCCAACCTCAAATTACTTCCAATAACAAATGAATTTTTACCATTGAAATGAACCATTCCAACCATAACCATTAATCCGTTCCAGCCCCTAAAAATCCACCAAAAATTTTTCTCATGCGTTTTTCATCATGAAAATAGCCCTGCATGGTAAAAAAAAAAAAAACGTAATGTCATGGATTAATAAAGCGTAATTACTTTATACACTATGACCGATTAATTAATAATTAGGTTATTTAAAATCGGCAAAAATTGTGACGACGATTAACATAAATAAATAAATAATAAAAACAAGTCAACCTCTACTTCACATTTTTTCACCTATCGCGGGGAATTCTGGTCCCCATTAACCAACCGCGATAAACGAGGGCTTACTGTATTGAGCTGCAGAAGACTCAAAACAAAATCATTTCTATCAAATCTACTCAAACTAATGGTCCATCCCTATTTGTGATGAACTGTACCTCTTGGAAAATGTCATTGCACTCCAGGATGGACAGAGCGACAGCAGCGCACTCCAGCGTGGACAGGCAGATGTTGGTGGGCTGCGTGCGGATCACATACTGGCTCGAAAGACTTCTATTGAGCTGCACCTGATGGACATAAACTGGCATTGACCACAAGGACGACAAACAAAGGCTGTGTTTGGAATCATTCGCTCATTCCCGTCTCCCCAATCAATTGTGCATTGTACCTCTCGATTCATCGTTTGCACCCTGCAGATTTTCAAGCAATGATGTTATGGAATACAGTTGCGCGCTCAACTCACTATTTGAACCCAAAAGGTGGAGCAACACATCTAGACAGCCAATTTAACAATACCCGCAGCCATATATTCTTTATCTTCTGCGAAGAACAACTATATTCTGAGACCGTCTCCATATATAATTCTGCCTTTATCATACGGCGCCCAGGTGGCCAAGGTGCACACACGAGAAGGAGCAGTACAATGTCCATTGAATTGAAGCAAAACATGTTTAATTCTTTATATTATATTTGTGTCATTTCTGTATGTTTTTATGAAGTGGGAGACTTTAAGGGCACTAAATATGGCATAACCTGTACTCACCAAACATTCAAACAGCACCACAAAAGTGTAAACTTATCATGCAGTGGAGTGATTCCAAACGGAGCTTCATTGTTATCATATTCACTCCACCCACCTGCTTGGGGAGGTGCAACATGCTGTTTTTGAGAAAAATGTTCTTGGCCTGGCTCCAGGTGCCATCGATAAGGATGATGTTATGTGTCTTGGCCCCCTCTTCTGAGCGCTGTATCAGCTCCTCCAGATTCTGGGAGTTGGGGCCCGGGTACAGGATCAGAGTCCGGCTGTCTCTGCACACTTCGGCCAGCTCAGGGTTCCTGGGAGTGAGACAGACAGAGACAGAGAGACAGACAGAAAGAAAGCAAAAAAAGCTGAAACTCTTGTATGTGCTCAAGGATAAATAATATCAACCCCTCTCACCATACCTTGAAAAACCTGCATTTTTGTGAAACTCGGACCAGGGCGGAAATTTCCAGAACTCGTCTTCACTGTTCGTAAGATCTGGTGTGGGCAAAATTTTGTGCTCCAGGGCCACATTTGATTTTAAAAACAGACAGAAGGGCCTGGCATTTATAGATGAGGTACTGAATAAATTACGTTAAAATGTTTATGTAAAATGTATTTTTTAAATTGGATTATTTTGAATTAATTAACCAATTATCTAAAGTGAAAAAATAAATGTATCTGAAATACATGCTTACATACAATACATATGCAAAACTGTTTATTTGACGAACATTGTTTCTTTTATTATTTACAGCAAATTAATGAACCAATTATTTTAATAATAATGTATGTGTTAAAACTTCTGAACCGCCAATGACATAAAACTGTTTAAATGGTTTTATAATTTAAAATATATAAATTAGACACTCAATCATTCAATACAATAAATTATTAAATCTATTTCTATAAACCAGCTTTAGGATTTTATTTCATTTTTTACCGCTTCCTCAAAATAACACAGATTAATGTCTACTCTGCTGGCAACAAAGGTGAGTACACCCCCCAAGTGAAAATGTACAAATTAGACCCAAATCGCTATTTTCCCAACCTAGTGTCATGTGACTTCTTGGTGCTTGAAGGTGTGTTAAATTCACAGTTTTGCTCTCTCACACTATAGGTTCTATGTTAAAGGCGCAGGTGAATAAAAGATGTACTACTGTTCTAGCTTTAATGTCTCCAGTTTTGCAGGTTCTCTGTGTGAAAGAGGTTCAAGTGGGTGCTGCTTACTTTGCCTCATTAAAGCGCCTCCCGATAATGACGTTGCACTTTCCTGGTGGTAAACATGCGTCGAGAAGAGGTACTGTGCGAAGAACTCTGCTCTCCTGAAAGCAAAGCGCACATATAACACTATCCGTACAATAATCCATAATTTTCAACAAGTTTCATGCCAAGAACCATTTGATGTTGCGAACCACGAAACAGGAACACCTACTGAGACATGGAACCAATCAGAGGTGAATAATATCATGACAACATAGTAAACAATTAAAACAATACATCATACTCACCAAAGGTAGTGAATATCAAAAGTATTGGTGTGTGTGTGTAGATTGCAACAGGCGCGTTTTGCTAGTTGAACTATTCTTGCCATAATGCAGACGTTATTGTGAGCCAGCTAGTTGGCCCCGAGTGAACGAATTTGAAATCTGTTTGGTTAAAGAAACATTCACTTTACTGATATAGTTTTAATGCTCACCGCAGACCGAGCAACATGACCAACTGTATTATTTTCAATTGACCTATATTTGAACAATTCTGAAGGCAGATTAGAATGACATGGCAACACATAGAGGCTGAGATCTGATTGAGCAAGAAAAGAATATCATCAACAAATAGGCAAACCAGGAGAACAACTCGGAGAAAAGACTCCATGAAATTAATGTATACAATTTCATGGAACAAATATTAGCATTTAGACTGTAAATAGACAGAGAACCGACCGCACGCCGCTGAAATAATGGAGGTAAAGGGCTCACCTCTGCGGGGTGCTGTACGATGTAAAGACATGTGGACACGTCCAGAGGTTGTGCGGGAAGAAAGGGACACAGACACACCTTCTGGGGGCGACTACATAATGGGAGTTGGAAAAATCATTTAACCAGCCTCTATTTCTTCTCGTTAGTTTCACTACTACAGTAAACACGTGGTTGAATGGTTTTCCCGCGTTTAAAGCGAGCGTTTCAAAAAACAAAACCAAGAAGAAAAACAAGCCAATGGCGTCTTTGCTCTGCTGGGGGCTCCATTAACTTAGCATTAGCTTAGCTTCAGGCAGTGTCATAATTCTGCTCACCGGCACCGTAAACACGTCGGTCTTCGCTCGCTAACCTCGACCGGCAGCGCCGCCAGGTCGCCGAACGCGTCGTCCAAGCCGTCGTCTTCACTCGAAGTGTCAGGGTGATCGTCGTCGTCGTCGTCGTCTTTCGAGCGGGAGCGTGGCGGGCTGGAGGAGGCATGCTCCATCGCGACTAGCTAGCTTTTCATCGAGGCAACAAACAAGCGAGGTGGTTGTGAGCGGCTGAGCGCTACTACAGCCCAGGGAGGCACCTCCTCTCCCAGTGTTTATTTACTTGGTGGGGGGGGTCAACTCTGGAATTGTAAAGACTTTTGAGGCTTTTCGTGAGGGCTATACAAATACGACTTGATTTGATTTCATTCGATTAAATGCACATTCACACTTATTTGTACAGTAACTTCCCTCGTGGGCTTAATCTGTTTCTCTGCATGAGGTTTACTGTATTATTTGCGGGGCCAAATAAAACATGTCGTGGGACCGTCCACATCCTTGTGTTGCAAAGATTTTGAATGGTAATCATAAACTAAAATGTGTGAATTTGAGGAAATTTGATTTCCTGAGCTAGATAAAGGCCATATAAAGAAGACCCGGCATAATGATTCCAGACATTTGTTTTTATATCCATTTTCCATGCAGGCATGGCTCAAGGGGGGTTAAGGGCTGGGAAAAAATTTAATATATTTTAGAATATCAAATAAAATACTGTAGGGCTTAACTGGGGCTATACAGATTTCCGACCCATAGATGTTTCAAGGTAATTGCTGAAAACGTGAAAAGACAAAGAACTAGTACTCAGTTATTGAGATATAGGGTTAAATTGTGTTTCACGATTTCAATTTTCTTAGTTTGGGGGGGGCATGGCTAAAACGTCACCAGTGACGTCACTGCGCCATTCCTTCTGCATACCTGTATTTGTTTTTCGCCAACAGACAAACAATCACCTGTTATAAAACTGCATACTTCACACTCAACAATTCAAACGATTCAAATTTTAAAAGATTCACAAAACTCAGGACATCTCAGAAACTAGTTTTCACATTACGGAAAAAAAAACCCCAACACTTTCAACCGCTATTACACATTCCAAAAATGATCACATTCCCTACAAATCCACATTTTCCATACCAAAAAATAGTCAAGTTCAACAAAAAAAAAAATCCTCATCATTTCCATTCTAATTTAAATCATTGGGTTCATTCAGGACATCTTGAACTTCTTTTCACATGCCTTAGATTACCACAATTTTCATTATTCAATATATTGCATGACAACATTCCTAAATCACTGCAGGTATTTAAAATTTTGACCATCCCACTTAACCAATTCAAACCATTTCAATCTCAAACTGTCCAACTGACGAAGGAAATATGCAGCAGAATTTGGAACGTTTCCGAAATTCCCACATTTTCATGATAAAATTCCTAAATTAGCTACATGATATTTTTACATATTTACCTCCTTCCACATTTCTTGATGGATTCAAACCATTCCTACTTCTAGGTCTACAATTCCACATTTCAACAACCAAATCAGTCTGTAAAAGATTCCCCAAGATAAACTGAGTATGAATCATGATTTTAAGAATGTGAGGCTAAAGAATTATACAAGTTGTTTTTGCTGGCTTGACTGGCAAAGTCGTCACATGATCTTGTTTCTCGGGATCAACCATTTCTGACTCGGATGCTTCAGGTAGTGTTTGTGGCAAAGTTACTTCAATGTCCTCTTCCTCCACAGGTTTCTCATCAGGAGCGTCGTTGGCGGATGGGTTGCCCAGCTGAGGAACGTCGGAAGGGAACTGGACCTCCTGATCTCCGTCCCCTTCTTTGCCGGTTTTGGCAGGTGCCTCTGTCACTTCCGCTTGCTGTTCTTCCTCTAGCTGTACTTTCCCAGTAAGTCTATCCTCTGCCGGGGTCAGAGGTGCTAGGGCCAGACGCTCCTTCAGGGGGGACCTAGTTTTTCTCCTGGGAGGAGGGCATGGTTTTGCTACTTCGGAGTCTTGGAACCACATCTGTTGACTGGAATGCAACAGAGCATCAATGTCCTCTGAAGTTATGTAGTCAACATCCATCCCTTCCCAATCAGGCTCAGAGGAGGTCTCTAAGACGGCAACGGGACCTTCTGGAATTCCGGTATCTATTGCACCCCTTCCTGTGGCACATTTCACGGTTGACGGACTGTCGTTGTCTTCTTGCGAAATAACAAAATTGATGTCACATGGTGAAGAGCTGGCACTTGACCGAAAGAAATCCGTAATTTCCTCCTCTGGCTTTGGCATTTCACCCTGGGGGGACATGGAGGAGAAATCAGCAAAATCTTGGGATAAAATTTGAGGTCTGTCCTCGAGGACTGGTTGGACCTCCATCACAGGTGTCTCATCTATGAGGACATATTTCTCCAGGTATCCCCTGGCTTCCAGATCCGAATGCCTGCTGTGGAACGACTTTTCAGAGGCCACACTTTCTGTATCTTCTTCCCTTTTCCGACTTCCAGTTGCCTCCTCATACAGGTCATTGTAGAGGAAGGCCATGGCTTTGGGTTCTTCTAACAAAACAGGGTCGATAACCTTGGGTGGCCCTTCAGGTAGAAAGACCGGAGTCAAGACATCCTCTTGGCTTCCAAACAAAGTCGATCCATTGAGTTTTGAAGGAGGCGGAGAGCGTTTGCCCTCTCCAAGTGCTTCCTCCATGTCCAGGTGGGTTGTTGTGAGGCAGTGCTCTGTACCGCCATAGAAGAATTCCTCTAAAGCCTCGCTGGTGAGTGCCCCTGGACAGGTGACATCTGGTCTTTCATGATCCTCGCCTGTTGCGGTGTCTTCTCCCTGGGCTGGTTTCTCTGTGGAAGTCTTGCGGTCGGAAAGTCCAAGCTTAGGTGTAACCACAGCGGGACTTCCTGGGGCATGGTCATCAGTCAAGGAGAATGCTTCAAAGTAGTCCGCATTACAAGCATCTTCTTTTCCTGGAGGCCTCACCACAGGGGCTCCTGGTGGCTCCGTGACACTTGAACCGCCCAGCGGTGTAGGATGGATTTGTGCAACTGATCCCGCTGAAACATCTGCCCTCGGCTTGCTGGCCTGCTCAAATAATTTGTCACAGGTCTCTTCTTCTTTGTCGTCAGCTTTAGAAGCAGAGCACTCCTCCAGATAGGACAGGTTGTCCACCATCCCCTTGCTCTCCTCTTCATCCACAGTCGCCAGCTTGCGAGGAACAATTATGTTGAGGATTTCTGAGCCTTCAGACACCAAACTAAATAGCCTTTGCTCCGTATCTTGATGAGGAACCCCATGTTCGTCTTCATCTCCCCCGTGTTTCATGTGTAACGGCGCAAGGCCCACTAAATCTGGCCTCTCTGACATGTCGCTTCTCTCTTGCTTTTGTCCTGCTTTAGATTTCTTCCGCCTTGACATTAACTCCTCGTCCATAACGAAGATAATCCTTCCTGCTGGAGGGCCAAATTCCTTGGTGGGTTCCTCAGCTTCAGGTGCCCGGGACGTGGGGCTGCGACTCGGCGTGGTCTCCCAGGCGATCCCGCTGTCCTCGTCTTGCATGGTCACCATGGAGAAGGAGTTGTCCATGACCAAACACTGCATCTTTGGACGGACGTTATCATCGTGGACAGCTTCACGTAAACTGAAGGACAGAATGTAACATTGCTGATGAGTCGTTGAGAAGTTTGGACAATTTTTTAAACCCTCACACACTTCTCATTTCCCATGCACACATTGTACATTGTACATCCCAACTATCCAGGGCTCGGGTAACGACCAATCACGGCTCAGCTTTAGAAAACAGGCGAGCTGTGATTGGTCGTTACCTGAGCCCTGGGTAGTTGGGATGTCATTTTCAGTTGACAGAAGTGACAAAATGGCTGCCCCCATAGATGGCTAAAAATGAGTGGGTTAATTCTTATTCCAAAAACACAATACTTATCAGAATGCCTTGTTTCAATTAGTGGGCCTGCTGGGAACACATTCTTGAGAAAAATATGTTTGGGTTGTTTTCCACTTTAAACACTGTTCCCAATGTCAAAAAATACACACATTTTTCTACAGTTTTCAGTTACATGATTCTCACCACTCTGACCAATTTTGTTGATTTTAGAAACACTGGTAGGTAAATCTAAAAGTCATTTTAGTAGGCAGGGGTCACGTTTTACCCCAAACAGTCTCAGTGTACATAAATGTTGTATTGCCTGTACAAACGACCTGTTTTGAAGGTTCTCTACTTCATCGGTAGCATCTCGGTCCGGCTTGGCGATGTCATCGGGCGTCAGAATTTGCATCTCGGTGTCAACGTCATCGTCCCCTGTCAAAGCCTCCATCGTTGAACTTTCCCAATGATGTTTTTGCTTCACTGCCTCTCCTCTGCTCTGCTTGTCACGTTGCAAACACGCTCACTCAAGTTTTCCTGCTCAGCGTAATCTTGAAATAGAAAACCAGTCTTCCTGTGTTTCATGCGAGGCATTCGGCTACATGTCGGACGTGACTGGAGCCTGTGACTTATTTTGCCAATTGACCTTTTGCTAAAAACAACCACCCCACTACAACCATCTTAGTTGCGTCAGACAAATTTATAGTGTTAATATGTTACTTTATTGCAGTTTTCCCACCCTTACATAGCTTTGTCTATTTTCTAAAAGTCCTGTGGCACACCACCAAACAAGTGTCCCAAAAAGTGTGTGTGTGTGTGTGTGTGTGTGTGTGTGTGTGTGTGTGTGTGTGTGTGTGTATATATATATATATATATATATATATATATATATATATATATATATATATATATATAAATAAATAATGACCTTGTCTCAATTTACTCACAAATTTACTAACACAAGTGTGAAATCTGAGCCTTGCTGATGAATATTCACGCCCAGGCGATTATACCTTGGAGAACAGATTAAGGAAGACTAGGAAATGGCTTGCCTAAAAGTTTTTACAATTACCATCAGATTACAATTGCTTCATTATAAATGGCAATGCGGATTTATCTGACATATCTGTTTAGCTCAACCATATTTTCTTGATACTTGTGTTCAGTGCCATCAAAAGGGGGCTTTGATACATTGTCTTTGGGAGCTGCCAAAGATTTTTTTTTGGGGGGGGGATTTGTTAAATTGTCTGTCCCACTGATGCCGAATATGCATCCTCAGAATGTACCCCTGAGATTTTAAATCCAAACACATGAAAGTTATTTACTTTGGAGTTCTTCACAGAAGAAGAATGATCACCTTTGACAGACAGTATATTGTCAGAGGCAAACAGGAATAGTTTGTCTATTTTTGGAACTCACTTATGTGCTTTTTTGGGGGGAAAATGAAACAAAGCACACTGAGTAAATATATTCTGCTTTGTACATATTTTTAATGTAGCTTGTATATGAGAGGACAACATGTATGCATGTATTGCTATGTAAAAAAAACAGTTGAAAACAAAATAGTTGTACTGTAATAAATCAAACAGGTGGATACATGTCACTCGAGTTTTTTTTTTAATTCTTTTTTTTGGTGATCGACAACATTCAACCATCGCGTGCAATGTAAATTGTACGTCATGACGTCACTGCCATACCTCTCTCCACTATAAATAACAAACACGAATGATATAGCGAGTTTACTCGGAGAAGATTTTAAAAAACAAAACATTAAATAATCCTAATAATAAACTCGTTTGATTTTATTCCGCATCAACTCCTAAGAAAGGTGAGTTTTAATTTGGTCACAGCCGAGTGGCGATTTAATGACACGAGCCTACCCGAGCCGAGCCGACCCGAGCCGAGCGATGCTAGCAGGTGTTAGCAAGTATTAGCCGGGCGGCAGAGGAGGAGGGTTTGCGGTCATCATCATCATGCGCGTCCGGGCACGCATGCACTCACGGCCGCCAACACGTCAGGCCATGTCGGAGTGAACCGTGGGAGTGAGGACAGAAGCAAGAGGACCAGCGGGGAGGGCGGCGGCTGGAGGGAAGCGTCTTCGGGACCACTTGGACTACACTAGCAACCATGGGGTACGTTTTATTACTTGTTTTTTGCAGTGCGATGCTAATGCCAAAGCGTCAGCGCGGTTTGTTGTCGCGCGCCTTCGCACATTCCTGCGCGTCACTGTCAAACTCGTAAACGCACACCACTAGGCAGCGCAGATAGCCTTTGCTAGCCCATCCTAGCCTAACTGGTTAGCCACCGCTTGCTCGCTAATAAACGCTCACAGGAGATTAAAGCCGCTCGTGAGGACAGCAGCTGTCAATAATTCCACTGGCACATTTTGTCGTGTGTCAATTCTGTAACACAGGGTTCGCGTCCGGGTTGTGGTTGGAAACGCACTGACAGGGATGTTTATGTTTTTGTCATAAAAGTCAGAAATTTGGTTTTTTTCCCCTGTCTAATTCAGTGAACCCCCTTTTATCGCAGAGGATACGTTCCAGAGCCACCCGGAGTAAGATAAAACCCACGATTGAGAAAATATAATAAGAGCATTTATTTTAGTTTTGACCCCTCCCGCACGCTTTAACATGTTATCCGATTAAAACACTTAACATGATTAAAACACACTTTTTAGTGTATTGTTTAGCGCCTGTTCTCACTTATGCGTAATTCTCCAAACGAGAGGCAGAGTGTGTTTGCTTCAAGCCAGCTCTTTGTTTATCACTCCCAGTTGAAGTTTTCTGACACACAAAACAAAAGAGAATTAAATATTGTATATGCAAACAACAGAATGTTCAATCATCCACCCACTAACCGAACCGCTTATCCTCTCGAGGGATGTGGGCACACTGGAGTATTCCAGCTGTCTTTGTACAATGTCTTGGTACAGTAGATGGGTTACACCCTGAACTGGTTTCCAGCAGGGTACACAAAGACAAACAACCAGAGATGGGCATTCCGTCCCTGGGACGGAGCCGTCTGGATGGATGCCCATTTTGGAGACGAAGGATGGAGGATGAGGATTTTTTTTTTTAAAAAGGATAGCTAGGACGGAAGTGGATTTTCGTCCGTCCCTGTAACCGTAACTAACCGGGTCAAGTACCGACTGACATGTTGTGTTGGGTTCTGTTAACAAAAAAAAGACCACTTTTCTCTTCTGCGATAAAATGGAGCCGCCATTACTACAGCTTGGACAACACGGTAGAGTGCTCTTTTTCATGCCCATTCCCTGTAGTAAGATTGTCCTCACAGGCATAGTCTGCCCTCTAGTGGTTCGGCACATGTAATGCCATGGATTACGCCATAGGACAACCATTTCACTCAGGAGGAAGAAGGTGCATAGCAATTTTGTTTTGTTAACTAACTGTTAACATTTAGTACATACCTTATCCATTAGCATGCAAAGTATGTCCTTGTCTGGGACATCTCTAGAGCGTAAAACTAGCCGGCAATGTAATGCACGGACACTTTTTACAAATTTTTTGGGGCGGTGGGATTTGAAAGTGTACATCACCATAACAAAAACTTAACAAAACTGTACATATGTACATAAAAAGCAATTGAACAAAAGCATCAAAACAAGCCCATATACTTAAAGTTGATCAAATCAGACTGGCTGAGTGAGTTTTTGTGGAAGGGTAAGCAAGGGGTGACAGTGAGAGAGCGAGAGAAATGCGGTCACGTGGCCTGATGCCTTGTTGCCACGGCGACGCGGCATCTAAGTAAGTAATGCCGGTTTATGGCTGCCAAAACGGCCGCGTGTTTTGCAGTCAGATTATTTAGAATTACGCTGGTGAAGAGCCCATCATGTGCGCATCTTTTATTGACGGAATCATTCACTCTGAATCACAGGAAGGTTTTTACGACAGTGTCACCGTGACCAGGAAATTGCTTTCGTCTTTTGAAAGCGTCTCTCGCCGCAACAGACCCCGTACTCGCGCTGCCGGGAATGCTTTTTCCCCCCAAAATTTGGCCTGGCCCACTCATCCCCAGCACTCGTCACATCCCATCCTGTGGATTCCTGAACATGTTGTTGCTTTTCATTTGGGCGGTGAAAAGGGATTATGCTTGAACAATGGCCACATGCAAACCACAAGGTCACATTTGGATCCAGACTGTGCTGGAAACATGACATCATCTGACACACTACTTGTCTTGTCACATAATAGTAATACTACTCCAACCCCTTTAGATATTACAGTTAATATACCAAAAGAGTGTGTGTGTACTTTATTGACACATTTCACAGCCAGACGCAAATTTTGTAAAATGTCCTCATGCACTCCTTGTAGTCCAGGGCAGAATTATCCCTAAAAAATTATTACAATAAAGCATTTTTAAGGACTGAAACAATTAATTGAATAAGTCAAGTAGTTCGATGACAAAAAAGTTAAATATCTTAGGATATCAAAATATCTGCAAGAATATTTTCACAAGCAATAAAGTTACTGCAGATTCACGCACCATTCCAACGAAATAAGTTAACACGATGGCAGCGAACCAGGTGGCAAGAGTGCATAAAAGAGAGGATGTCCAAAGTTTTGCTTCAGTTCACATTTAAAAAAAAAAAAAAAAAAAAAAGATCAGAACAATGTGTATGTCTACTTTCAGTAAATGCTACTGAATACACAAAAGGCCAAGGGTAGACACAGCCACCGGTGTACTTTTAGTCTCTTTAGAGTAGGGATGGACCGATTATTGGCCGGGCCGATTATCGGCACTGATATTTGGCTTTTTGACGGATATCGGCATCTGCCTTTTTTTCAAACTCTGATGGCCGATAATAAATGAACTTAAAACTGTGGAAATAAAACCAAAGATATGTGAAAGTTTAACATTTCTGTCATTTTGAAATTTTAATTTACTGTAGTAAACTACATGGAGCTATTGTTTACGTTTTCCTTTATCCTTTTTAAGACATGCTGACAATCCTGGGTGCTCCCTGAACTTTTTGTTAGAATTTTATAATAGAGATGTATACTGTCAAAAATGTAATAAAAAAAAAAAAATCACCATTATGCTAACCTGAAACATTGTTCAATAAACATGCTTAAAGACATTACAACAAAGTTGAGAGTAATTTTTTCTTTTCACTGAAAATGAATATCGGCTCCAAGTATCGGTTATCGGCCTCCTTGACTACTAATAATCGGGATCGGTATCGGCCCTGAAAAAAGCATATCGGTCTCTCTCTACTTTAGAGATTAAACGGTAACAAAATAAACATGAAAGAAGTACCTGCATACACAAGCTGCCACGGCCACAACTGGTGCTCAAGCATTTAACACACAGACTAGCTAACGGTTAGCTGGTTAGCAGACAGCCGCTAACTTGATCTCACAATAGCCAACTCTAGACTCTCGCCTTTTAAAGCCACACACACTCAAAACTCACAAATATATAGTGTGGAACTTGAGGATAGCGATCTCAAGTGGTTGGCACAATATCATTTCTATTCTTTTAAAACTCACCTCTGTCTGTCCCCATGCAGTGAGCAGCCCATCTTCAGCACGCGGGCGCACATCTTCCAGATCGACCCGACCACCAAGAAGAACTGGCTTCCCACCAGCAATCACGCCGTCACCGTCTCTTACTTCTTTGACAGCACCAGGAACGTCTACCGCATCATCAGCCTGGATGGATCCAAGGTCTGTATTCACCAAATGTAGACGCACACGTCCTAGGCCTAATAGCAGAAGTTGCTTACAGAGGATTTCAAGATTCAAAATTCTTAAAGCAGAACCCAGACATAATTTTTTCCAGAATGTTCTATGCAGGCCCACTAGTTGAAACAAGACATTCTGATTAATATTGTGTTTGTGGAATATGAGTTAAGCAGCAAAATCCACCCGTTTTTAGCCATGTCAGAGGGCGGCCATTTTGTCACTTCTGTCGACTGAAAATGACATCACAGTTGCTCAGGGCTCAGGTAACAGCCAATCACAGCTCACCTGTTCTCTGAAGCTGAGACATAAAGTAAAATCTTTAAATGTTTACAACAATCCAACTTGTGATTTTAATAAATCCCCTTCCGCTTCACTGCAAAAAAACAAACAACTGACATTCAGAAGAAGAAGGAGGGGTTGGAAAAGTCGATAAGTTGGCAACACTGACTTTGCTTTTGTAAACTCGTGATTGTAAGCATGTTGTTTGTGTAAGCAGTGCACATGGTCGGGGATGATCGGGGAAATCAAATTCACCTTAAATCACACATGGACTCAGACTTGTAGTGCAATATTGGCGTTAGCTTGAAGCTGAATATGTCGACTGGTGCGCCAGGCCGTCATCAACAGCACCATCACCCCCAACATGACCTTCACCAAGACCTCACAGAAGTTTGGCCAGTGGGCCGACAGCCGCGCCAACACCGTCTACGGGCTGGGCTTCTCGTGCGAGAGCCACCTGAGCAAGGTCTTTGATTGTCTTATTTGTTAGTACTGCTAGTTCGTTAGCATGACGCTAACTGAGTTATGCTTCTCCTTGGTTTTTGTTTCCAGTTTGCGGAAAAATTTGCAGAGTTCAAGGAGGCGGCACGACTCGCCAAGGAGAAGTCTCAAGAGAAGGTGGAGCTCACCAGCGCGCCCTCGCAGGTAGATTTTATTCAGTCGAAGCACATTTCATCAACATCAACATTTAAAAGATTCAATAATTGAACATAAAATGATCGGTGAAATCTCATGTACATCTGATTGACTCCACTGCTTTTTTCTTGTCATATGGGCAACATGTTGTCTGTTTCTTAGCGGGAATTCAAGTTGCATTTTTTTTTTCTGTCAGAGGGGTTGGAGAAGTTCCCAAATCATCATAATCGTTAAGCTGGCTACGCTGACTCTTTTGTGAACTACCTTCTGTTAGCAGCCGTGCTATTTTAGCGAAGATGCGCTACAGAAGCCTCTGAAAAGTTTTATTGCCCCCCCAAATCGTCATGAGCAATAAACTCGATTAATCGATAAAATCGTATAATCACCCAGCTCCAAAGTAAAGTTATTTCATCATTACTTGAACATACGATCTGTGCGACAATTGAGCTAACGGCTAACCCAACAACTAAGCTAGACTTCAACTTCGACTAGTGTAACCACCTCTGCTCTGCCCGACAACTCCGCAGGGTGGCACTGTCAGAAGGAATGTGTTGCCCACCAACAAACCCGCGTTCAAGAAGGTAAATGTGACATGAACCTCCTCCGTGTTGACCCTTTCTCCTCACTCTTACATCAACTCCCCAAACCACTGCAATATCTTCCCATTTGGTGGACTGGCACCATTGCTCTCATATTATTCACCGTCACATTTCCTCGGACAACCCCCTGTGCTCTTTTTGAGGCTGTGTGTACCCATGGCCATGGAGACAAGTTGTCGTCATTTAAAGGGATATACATATATATGAATAGCATATTTACAAATGTATTTTTTTTAATGTGTAAATGATTTTTGTTCAGGAGTCCACCAGCTGCCCTTTGCCGTCCCCACTGACGCCGGAGAGCGTGAATGGTACCGAAGACGAGAGAGCGGCGGCGGACACACCTCAGCCTGCAGAGGCCCGAGCCGAACCTTCCCACAATGCACTTCCATTCTCACACAGGTGACGCCTCTTCAAATTCAACAACTGTATTTCACACCTGACCAATGCAAGCACCAATAACACATAACATAGCACACACAACACATATTTAGCTAGCTCAGGGGGCGGCTGACAATGACACCTAAGTTGCTCAGGGCTCAGATGACGACCAATCATAGCTCAGCTTTAGAAAACAGGTGAGCCGTGATTGGTTGTTATCCGAGCCCTGAGCAACTTCGATGTCAAAGTGACAAAATGGCCGCCTCCCTGAGCTAGCTAAAAATGGCTGGATTTCTCATATTCCACGAATGCAATATTAACCAGAATGCAGTGTTTAGACTAGTGGGCCTGCATAGAACATATTCTGGAAAGAAATGTGCTGGGGTTGCCTTCCGCTTTAAATTATTCAACACAACCACCTTCACGTGTGGCTCAACAAAATATTAACTTGCATGCAAAGAGCACAAAAACGGCGAATAGTTGAACTCCTGAATAGTGAACCGCAAATAGGCGGGGATTCACGTCATGCTCAAATTAATCGCTTCAATCGATTAATCGGCCACCCCTTGATGATAGCACGGTGACCGTCCATTAATGGTGCTAATAGTGCTGTCGCCTCTTTTCCAACGGCTGTAGTTCCTCCAACATCGGCAAGCACTTGGAGGCGGAGTTGGCGGCGTTGAAGGGCAACAACGCTAAGCTAACGGCGGCGCTGCTGGAGTCCACGGCCAACGTCAAGCAGTGGAAGCAGCAGCTGGCCGCCTACCAGGAGGAAGCAGAGCGGCTACACAAACGGGTAGGCACACGCACTGCTCCTCAAACGGGATCCGTAGGTAGTAGCTTTTGGTATTATCGCTTTATGATAATTTTTTTTCCTCAAAAATGGGCCGAGTTTTACTTCCAATGGTATTTAGGGTGGATGATACTACAATAATGTTGGGATCACTGGATAAAATGTTCCCCATTACACCCAAAAGGTTTGAGAAGCCCTAGGCTAAATTTCCACATTTGTTGTCATTGTTTTTTTTCTCCTCATAACTGTTTTATATGGCGTCAAAGGTGACGGAGCTTGAGTGCGTGAGCGGCCAAACCACGGCGGTGAAATCGGAGAAAACGGAGCTGAACCGCACCATCGAGGAGCTGGAGGCGGCACTGAAGGCCAAGGAGGATGTGCGTGCACCGCGATCATGCCTCATGCCTCAACTTCTGACCTTTAACCTCAGCTATACCACCTCTTGTCTCTCGCGACAGGAGTTGGAGTGTCTCAAAGTAGAGGTGCAGAGTGCCAACCAGTTTCAGTTCCAAAGAGACTCGCTCACGCAGAAGCTACAGGTGAGCATTGGAATGTAATTGCAAAATGGCGGCTTCAACTCAAAATGGCTGACTGTTCAGGTTCTAACCTAAATGATTGACTTCCTGTTCAATATTTAACCAAAATGGCTGACTTCCTGTGCAGGTTCGAACCAAAATAAGACAGTTGAATTACAGATCTAATACGATGTCTCAAAAGTGCTGAATTGTACTGTCAAATAATCTGGATTTCTACTGTGCTCTGTACCAAAAAAAATGCACGAAAGCGTCAGTGTGATTTGATATTGTTTTGTTTTTTTGTTTTTCCTTCCCAGGAAGTGGAGCGTCGTAACGAGGCGCTGGAGGTGCAGCTGGGCGAGCTGGAGCAGCGCGTGGATGCCAATCGGCGGGAGCGCGAGGTCTTCCGCCAGAGTCTGCGCTCGCTGCTGCAGCTGCTCGACGGCAAGATCTTTGAGTTGACCCAGCTGCGGGACGCTCTCGCCAAGCTGCTCGAGTGCAGTTAGGGTTCGATTGCAGCTCAGATACACCTGCGAGGTAGTTTGATTGCAGCTCAAATGCACCTGGGAATCAACTGGGGAGCAACTCTAATGCAGCTCAGGTGCACCTTGGGGGGGGGCGATTTGGATCCAACTGGAACATAGTTCGATTGCGTCTCGAACGCCACTTTTCACTGCCGCCATCACGTCGCCATGACACGGGACCACAACGTCTCCAGATGTTTACACGCTTTCTACGCATTTATGGTACTCGCTCACTTTTTTGCCACACCCACTCGGATCGTTTACAACACCCAAGTGAACCGCCGGGATCATGATGATGCCTTTACAGCCGTCACACGGGACCTTTTTTTTTTTTTTTTTTTTTTTTTTTTTTTTTTTTTTTTTTTTTTTTTTTTTTTTCCCTTCTTCTTGCTTATTCAATCATCAAACTTGGAGGGCTCGCTCCCGCCTTTATTTCCTTTTTTCGAACGACATCATCAGCCAAATGAACCAATGGTGCAAGGAATTGACAATGGTACGCTGTTGTCTCATTGGACTTGGGAGGGCGACGGTGAGGCGCCAAGCAGCAATACAAAGACGACGACGCGGCCGAGGGTTTAGCCCAAGCTCCGTCACTTTCAGGTACTTTGCTTTTCAACTTTGTGGTGAAAATTTTGAGTGAATTTGAAAAATAATTATTTAAAAACTGGCAATATTTTTGAACTATTTATCAAGTAACTAAAGCTTGTTTGGATAATTTTTTTTTTTTTTTTTGCCAAATGTTTTTTTTTTTTTTCCTCTACATTATTTTTCTTTTTGCTGACGTTGCCTTTTAGTCAGTTGAATTGTTGCCAAAAAAACAACAAAAAAACAGAAACACGTTGCGACTTTAAGGGCTTGTCGTCAGAAGTATTTGAATTAAAATGTTGATGCTGACTAATTGTTATTTTGGAATTTCTAAGTAAAAAGTCAATCAGATTTGAGATGTATGCATTTTTTTCCCACATTTAACTCATTCAGTGCCAGACATTTTCAGACCCTTCACATAATGTTTGAAAAATATTTTAAAATGTATAAATAAGTTCCTGGGATTTAATGGCTGGACTGTGAAAAGACAAAAAAATACTGTATCTCCTTGGCAGTGAATGAGTTAAATAAATATTGATTGAATAACTCATTCAATCACAACTCATTCAAGACATACAAAAAAGTCTTCTGCACTGAATGAGTTAAAATACAGAAAAAGTAATTATTAGGACATTAGACATATTTTGGAAAATTGTTTTACGAGTGCAGATGTGTATTTTTAAAAAGTTACATTTGAAGAAAAAAGCCCATAATCGCAAAGTTAAAAAAAACATAGTTAAACATTTTCAAGAAAAAAAGGCTCATATTTGGGGGAAATATTAGTAGCATATTATTATGAGTGCTGAATTAAAGAGACCTGCCAACAACTTCATGGCACAATCAAGCAGAGGTGGGCATTGTCTATCCGTCACTAAGTTCGCGTCTGTATTTCCGTCTCTCGTCGACGACAGCCAATCTATCTTGAGAACATACTTTTCACGTCACATGCAGGTGCCCCACGAAGACACGGCCCCAAATAAAAAATATCAAATAAAAACATGACACACAATCACAGCGTGGTGATCGGTGAAATAAAAACAATATGGGGAACATATCATTGCGTCTGCGGGACCGAAAGGTATACAGCACTGTTTTATTTATTTTTTCCTTTATTTGGCTGTGTGTCAAAAGTGCAGCACCTGGGTGTGACCTGGTACCGAAGTCTGTTCTCGATGGAGACGGACTAAAGCACTGATGAATGTCCACCTCTGCAATCAAGTGCTGCATTTCATCACCAAGCCACCCAAACGGAATTTGTCAATAAATTCAGCGGTCTTTGATAATGAATGCAGCGGTCTGACATATCCAAAACAAATAGCCTGCAAACATCTATCAACAATTTTGCCCAACATTATCGTCATGAGCTACGGGGAGCACTGTTAACTGTGCTTCAGCTCTGCTTACTTTTTGGCTGTGACCTGATGCTGTGATTCAGATGCCAAATCAAAGTGGTTCTTTTACTCCGTAACTTTGACTGACAAACTAGGTTGGTTATACATCGGTGCCTTGAGATATGAGCAATCAATCAGCCAATTAGTTTTTTTTTTTTTTTAACTTCCAAGCAAAAAAATGTTGTTGGAAGCAGTGAATTATAGTCACTGAACCGGCAATAATTTGGCATCTATTGAACAATTCTTAAAAATATTCATCATGTTATCAATTATAATATTAAGTGCTATATTAAAAGCAACATTTTTTGTAGTCTCGGATCAAATTAAACGATCTCAAGGCACCCCATACATGTCCCATTTGAAATAAAATATAAAACAATAATTGTTAAATTTACTGACTCAACTTTTTTTTTAAAGTATGTTTATTTTTAAAGAAAAGCAAAAAGGAAGGAGGAATGTCAGGAGAGCATTAAAAAAAACAAATATACAAATCTTTTTAAAATTTGAAGCATCAATAAATACTTGAATACACATAGGCATGCAGATATATAATTTTTGGACGTGTACAATGACACGTGGCTTAGTATTATTGCACGTCTGCTGCGAGGTCCGAGTATAAACTGTGTCAAACTTAAAAATAAAAACCATCACAAAAGACTTATTCCTTAGAATTTAGAAACAAACAAAAAAGAAATGTGTAGCAACACGCTAGCATCTTTTGGGGGGAAAAAAATAACCCCAATCCCAGAAGTTAAATTTAACATTTCAGTCTGGATTGACCATTTCTGTTACTGTTGTGATGCCAATGCTAAACTAACTTCCGTTATATTTGTTAGCACTGTGATGCTAAGATAACGCGACCCTAAAATTTCTGTTAGAGCTGTGATACTAATGCTAAAATAACTCAAGCCTCGACTTTCCCGCGGATGCTAGCGTGTTGCTAGCGGTTGAAACAGTGCGTTTGACACATTTCATACGTGATGGACATTAATAATAAAATCGCGCACGCACACACAAACACACACACACACTTAATATATCTAAAAAAAAAAAAAAAAAACACACACCTCAAAAAAGAAAACGTAGGGTACAAAAATCAATAGAAAACGAAATATCTGAATTGGCATAAAGGGCCAAGGCAGTGTGTTGGGGAATAGCTGTATTAAATTGAGCTCCAGAAAGCTTGTATTGTTGCTTTAAACAGCCGATTAATACCAAACAACCAAACGTGCAATTGTTGTTTCCAAAATAGCTGATCAAAGTTGCATAATGTCAGTTTAAATTACTGACAAAATAAGGTTAAAAGCTACTTTTCAAATGGCTGATTAAAATGAGCTCTGAAACTTGTATTGTTCCTTTAAAATGGCTGATAACTGAGCTCCCAAATTCGCATATTTTTGCTTTAACTAGATAAGAAACTCAGCTCTAGAATTTACTGATCATTGCTTTGAAACGGCTGATAAGAGTCCCAGAACTCTAGTTGCTTAAAATGGCTATCAAAATGAGCACCAAAATTGCTTTACTATGGCTGATAAATGAGCTTCAAAACACAAATGAGGCTCCATAACTTCCATATCATTGCTTTAAAATGGCTGACAACTAAGTTCCACACTTGGCGTATTGTTCCTTAAAACTGCCATTAGCCCACATAACACAAAAGCTAAAATAATTACAAAACATTTTGAATTTCATGATATAAGATGGTGGGAAAAAAAGATTAGAAAAAAACAAAAACAAAACGAGAATACTTGGGAGCGATGTGCATTTCCATGTGGACCTCCTTCAAGGAAAGTACAGTACAACAGTAAACATCAAAGTACACAGGTGACAAACGTGTGCAGTGGTCCACTTGTACAAAACCCACTTCGGATACAAAAAAGTTTTTTTTTTTTTGTTCAAATTGCACTAAAAATGACGGCCGGCTGGGCGTTTTAGTTCTCCCAGTCGGCACAGGGCAGGCCCTCATCCTCCGACTCGGACTCGGGCGATGCCTCCTTGATCCTGCGCAGGGCCTCGTGGATGCTTCGTGTCAGGGCGTCGGCTGAGTGTGCGAAGCGATCGGTGCGGCGCGGCCGCTCTGGCAGTGCGCGCACCTGCCGTAGACGCACGCCCTGTCGGATCTGCGCCAGGATGTTCTCGCCATCGTCGTCCGGATCGGGGCCGAGGACGCGCAATTCGGCTTTGCGCAGGTGGAAGCTGCCGCGCTTCAGGGATGCCAGGACCTCGTCCATCGGGGAGCTCGCTGACCACACCAGATACAAAAAATGGCAATTGCTTACAACCATATGCCGGTACGCCTTTTTTTACTTCAACAGTCCTGGAATATTTTGTGGCATTCAAGTTTTTTTTTTTTTCCCTAAAATTGGATCATTACAATGTATCTATTTATTTCTTACTCGGTTACCTCATTAAATCAAATAACAAAAAAAAAAAAAAAAAGACTAAAGTACAATTGTTATTACTTAAAAAAATTAAAATTGGTTCATTTAGTGTATGAAAATTTAAAAAAAAATTAAAGCAAGCAATTTTGCATTTAAAGTTTCAAGTCAGTATTTTAAATGTCAATAATAAAATACAATTCATGTTAATTGTTACTAAATTAAAAATATAATTCAATCATTACAAATACATTCATTTTTCATTTTCTAAAATGTTATTTCGTCTACAAACATTTGTAAAAAGAAAAATTAATGCAATTTTTTATACTAATTGCTTCATTTAATGTAAATACAAACTTAAATTTATAAAAACTGTGTTCATTTAATGAAATTATTGGTTATTTTATTGTGTTGTAGATAAAATGAAAGACTATTTGACATTTAAATTGGTTTAATTCTAGGGGTGTAACACGTGGGGGTGTATTAATACGTTTCGGTATGACATGTTCAGTTCGGTCCACTTATTTGCGCGAGCTTACGCACGGGCGCTATTGACTGTTGCACGCGGGAGAGGAGGACGGCGGCACTAAAGAGGAGCCAGGACGCCAGAAGCCGCGATAAATCATAAATGCATGGACAAATGGCATTATAATGGCATACGCAAACAAGCCAGAGCTCAAAGGTCCCCCGTACACTGCGGTCTCCTGTTTGGGAACATTCTAGCTTTTCTGTTAAAATCGCCGATGGGGAAAGGTACGCATATAAGTCTCAAAGTTGTGTGCCGACATTGCTAAATGAGATTGGCAGCTATTATAACAAATATCCGACTTTGAATGTTTCTTAGACGACGAGGAAGCAAGCAGTATTTTTAGCCAAAAACAAAATACAACAGCTCTGTTATTCGTTCTCCGCTGCTTCTCTCGCTCGCCGTACGATGCATTCATGAACCTCGGAAACATCACAACTCACCAAAACACAAATCCGACCACAACACAGATAACACAATTCGTTACAATATGCTATTGAAAATTCAGAGATTTCAATGCCTAAAAAGCGTAAATAATTTCATAAAGACTTTAAAAAACTGTATTTCATTATAAAAAAGAGTTTTACTGCAGTTAGCAATAATTGTAATTGTTATTGTATGTATTTTTTTGCATCACAAAAATTGTATATGTACTGTAATGACAACTTGTGTCATAGGCATGAAATGCGCTATATAAATAAAATTGTATTGTATATTTTACGAAATCTTATTTAGATTTAACATTTTTTTATTGCATTACATAATTGGTTAATTTGATGGAATACATTTATTTACATTAATCCAAAAAACAGTAAAGATTTTTTTTTTTTGTGGGCTTAAACTGGGATTTCAATTCATTTCAATTGTCTTGCACGTTACAACACAACAGAAGCCACAAGATTGAGTTTGTGTTTCTCACCTCTCCTCCACTGTGTAGTGTCCTCAGCCGAAGTCTTCCTAAGCTTTTTCCTGGCCGTCAACAGCTGGCTGCTGTCGAAGAAGCGGGGCGAGATCGGACCCAGGGGGAGCGAGGCGGGCTTGGGCTCACGCGGCAACGCCGGATGCGGCTCGACGGATATGGATGGAGGAGGAGGAGGAGGAGGAGGAGGGAGCGGAGGTGGAGGAGGAGGGCACGGCGGAGGGGCTCCACCCAGGGTCAGAACAGACGGCAGGGAGAGGAACGGAGAAGACGAGTCCAGGTTGCCCAGGTGGATGGCGGGTAAAGACTCGCAGGTGTCCCCCGGCGGAGGCACAGAGAGTTCCGGCAGGTCCGAGGTGACGTGGTCGGTCTGGACGCCGGCCGCTTGTGTGCAGTGTGGCTGACTCGCTAGCCGCCGCGTCTGAAGTAGCCTTAGACGACTGGACTTCAGCGTCACGTGACCTGGAAAACGCTGAGTGGACACAGGTGCAGGAATTATTTGACACGGGTGCAAGACTTTGAAGAATCGCTTGATTAAAAACAAAAACGCAAGGAAGAATTTGACACGGGTGCTAGAGCACACGGAGGCATCATTTGAAACAGATGCAGGGATATAAGGAATCATTTGGCACCAGGACAAGAATCTAGTTGAAACGGGTAGATGACAGGTACAGGGGATGGGCATTTGTTTGAAGTTGACAAAGACTCTCAACACAAGGACATGAGGCTTCCGTGTACAAATGTACAAAGACAGACGGAGTGGAGACTCTTTACCTGATTGAGGCTGCGAAGTCGGTCCAGAGTTCTCTGCCTCTCCAGACTAACTCGCGCATTCCGCTCTGCTTCCTCTTCCTCCGTTTCCCGCACCTGTAGCGCAGTGGAGCAACCATCACGTTCGGCTACAAACTACAAGTTTATCAGGACGCTGGGTCGCCGTCGGTCATACCTGCAGGGACATGTTATGGGTGAGGACGCCCTGACGCGCTTCGATTTTCTGCTTGTGATTGGAGATGCAGATTTCCTGTTCCGCGAGGAATAAAATCATTCAGAAAGGACAACTTGTAAGCCACGGCTTCACAAACATTTTGGATCCAGGGAGAAATGATCTGCATGACCTCTTGCCAATTAACCAAAACTACCTTCTTATTTTTGAGGTAGACTTTCTTGGTGGTGATGCGTCCCCTGCGGGCTTCCAGCTGCCGAGTCCTCTGCCGCAGGATACCCAATTCTTCATCACAACGGAGCGGCGGCAGAGGTGGAGGTCCGGCCGGGTCCTCGGCCCCCGTCATGGCGTCGGGGCTCTCGAAGGCATCGTAGTACACCACCTCGTCCTGCCTCTCTGCAGGGAAAACAAAAATGGTCCGTCCTATTTTCTAAGAGTGTGGAAGTACGACCGTATTTTATGGAATATGCGTCGCTCTGACGCCTAAGTCGTGTCAGTCACAAATCATGAAAAAAAACAAAAAAACAAGATGCATATTTTTGGGGGGGAATTATTATTTTTTTTTTTCAAAAACAGCTCAGACTTGGTTCCAAAATTCCCGTTCCTGAAATTGTGTTGACTTTCTGTGCATTGCCTATACGTTCTTTCAACCGGCGATAAAGTACCGAATGTATTTTACTTTTAATAATATACAAGTCGCACCTGAGTAAACTATGAAAAAAAAGTGCAAGGACATGAGGGTTCAATGAATACATATGCAAGAACTCAAGCGCTGAGTGAACACAAGTGTGAGGAATCCTTGGACATGGATGCAAAGACAAATTTTGGCCAACTCATATGCAAGGGCAATTTTAGTCGTCAGAAACACTCTGATAGAATGCTTGCGTCGACACAGGTGCAAGGATGGGAGGGTTCTGGGCATGTATGCAATGACAGTTTTTTTGACAAAGATACAAGGGCAAGGAAAATAGTGTTTTACTTTGCAAAAACGTTCAGACATACAGATTGGCGACGAGTGGTCGTCTCACCTGTAATCTGTCTGCGCAGGCTCTGCAACTGCGCGGTGAGCAGCAGCTCTTCGCAGCGCAGCACCTCAGCCTGGATGTCGAACAGCTGCAGCTGGAGTTCGTAGTAGAGCGCCTCCAGCTGGTCCAGGTGCAGCATGGCGTCCTCGCCGCCCTGCAGGTTTCGCATCTGGGGGAAAAAAAACCACCAACAACAAAAAACACACAGGTGAGGCTCTTGTAATTTCTAATTAATTATTAATTAAAAATGAGACCACTTGCAAGGAGGGACTCCAGCTCATAATGTCACTCTCTTGGCCATGTTTGTGGCAAAATGTGGTACCACACTAAAGGTGGGCAACACAAAACTACCTCTAGTTACGAACGTCTCTTCATCCGAAATTTTCAAGTTACGAAACGCCTCAACAGGAAAATATTGCCTCTAGTTACGAAAGAAATTTCAGGATACGAAAGGTAAAAGTATGGGCCGATATTCGCAGTATGGGATGCGACTCGCAGCGCCGGAGTTTCCTGAACGCAACATACTCATAGCTGCTCTGCCACTGGCTAGCCTAGCATCTTCCTGGCATCCCATTGGCTAAGAGGGACCTCTATTGTATGTGTCTGTGTGCAGATAGATATGTCTATGCAGCGTCCTCGTCATTCGCCCCTCGGGCCATGAGGTCTTCCGATAGTTTTACGTGAATTAGAAACGAGGAAAAGGAGAAAATCGTTTTTTTTGTCCATACAAACAAAGCAAGAGATAATAGAAAAGTATGAAAGGGGGATGCGTTTGGTTGCTCTCGCCAAAGAATATGACCGTAATGTAGCGACAGTCGCCACGTTATTGAATCAGTTGTTTACAAAACGCCAGGCAAAAACCACTTCTGAGTGAGAACATGAACCAAAGAGGGCAAAAAGCGATGAGGACAGCAATTAAAAGGTAAATGACCATCATTTTTATTTTTTACTCTATTCTTTGTTTTTTTTTACATTATGCACAACTCTCATTTATTGTGCAATAATCTAATTCTAACATTTATTTGTTACATGTTTTCATGCATTTTTATGCTTTATAAAACATTTATGTCTGAATATTGGGGAGCTTGGAACGGATTGGGGCATTTACATGGAAAACGTGTCCCTACTTACAAAATTTTCTACTTAAGAAATTTCTTCCAGAACCAATTAATTTCGGAAATAGAGGTACCACTGTATACTGTAAAGTATAATGTACGAAACTCTCAGCCCTTTTCCTTTTTTTTTTTTAAAGCCATATACGCACGTTATTGATGTCGCCACAGCATGGTTGAGTTATGAGGTTGTTTTTTTTAAAAACATTTTTATTTTATTTTTTTTTTTAGTCACAACCCACTGCTTGTTTTGGTGTGACACACACATACTCTACCTCCTCCTTGAGGCCGTGCTTCCTCTGTTCAAGGCAGATTTCCTTGGCCCGCATCAGCTGTAGCGTTTCCTTAGAGACGGAGTACTGCAGCTGCTCCATGCGCTCCACCGCCGCCGCCCATGCCGACTTGCCAAGCCTCCGCTGGTCGGCGCGCATACGCTCGTACAGCGCTGAAACGCACACACGCACGAGAGACCCATTGTGTGCGCTATACAGCGGCAGGGCTCACTCTACCCGAATGCGGTTTACCTTTCTGCGCTCGACTGGTGGTTTCGAAGAACTTGACGGTCAGGTCCTGGATGGCGAGGACGGCGGCGTGCGCCTTCTTCTGCCACTCTTCGTCCTCCCTCCTCAGGCTGTCCACCCGGCGAGGACCCAGGCGCTCAGTCTCGAGTGAGATCTGACCGGAGAGAAATAAGCAGGTACAAGTCAGGCAGGTGTAATGTACGCAGCGAGCAGCAGATGGCGCCAAAAGTGAGGGAGAGGTTGCAGGTATAAAAAAAAAAAAAGCTGGTATTTAATATTAGCTTTTACAACAGGAAGCTGTTAACTGGTGCACAGTTTTGCTTCATTAGTTGTCCCAGTAGAATGCCAAAGTTGCCCTACTAATGACGACAAAGAGCACACTAGTAGCCTACATGGATATCAAGGATAAGCAATAAATGCTCAAACGTCTTCCCATGAACCACCATCCCCCTCCGTCTCTCCACAACGCCTCACCCTCGCCTGACACGCGTTAAAGGAGGAAAATGTCCACAGAGGAACTCCCAGCCAGGGCCTAAATGTAAA
Organism: Filicampus tigris; assembly: GCF_054856515.1. Taxonomy (NCBI): domain Eukaryota; kingdom Metazoa; phylum Chordata; class Actinopteri; order Syngnathiformes; family Syngnathidae; genus Filicampus; species Filicampus tigris. Next base: position 11,553,887 of record NC_141231.1, on the reverse strand, counting down.
GCAGATGTGTGTGTACAGTCTGTACCACAACCAGCGAGTGTGTGCGCACGTGAGGCACTCAAGTAGTGTGAAGTTAGGAACAAGCAAGGGAGATTACATCATTGACCAGAAACGTGTACAACTTCTAAACCACGAGAACACAAAGATGTCTCAGGGCAATGTAGCCATGATGTGCCTGCAAATAAAATCTCAGCTTTAAAAAAAAACAACAAATCTGCTTTTAAATTTTTGATCATATTGTACCTCGCTTGCTTATATTGCAAATGATGTTATACAAAACCGTTTTGCTTCAAACCTACTATACTACTACTGTACGACTGTAATAATAGTTATAATTACTATAGTGATTTTCATCAATTTCTCGCCAATTTCCACTATTCGCAGACTCATTCGAGATTCTTCTCATCCTAGCGTTCAGCATTCACACGTTAGCAAGCAGGCCAAAGGCGCTAGCTCTGCTAAATTTAACGACTAGATTTTTACGTCCACCGTGTTTCCTTTTCACAGCCATCGTACTTTGGCTTCGCGGCAGCTCGCGACGAAATGCAGACGCGTCGCAAGCTAGGAAACATGGCGTCTCCCTTATCTGCCGCTGGAAGAAGAGAGCTCGTTTATTTTTGCTTAGTTGACTCCGCCCACAAGGCTGAGATAAGCAGCTGGAGCAGACATCCTACACTTGAAAAACTGAAGGCACAATTTGGGGGTCTGTCTGGGAGCTTTTTCTTTGGCTTTGTCCAACATGCTTATTTAAAATTTTTTAAAAAACTCAGTGAGGGCTGTTAAAAGAAGTAGGTTGTGATTTGCTATTACGAATGTTACGAATGTTTTGTTTTGCTCAGAATGTTGATTGTCACTCCTTTTTAAAGTTGTCCATATGACAAGGAAGGGTGCGAGTGTAAGTTTAGTCGGAATCACCGACGGACGCCCGTTTGAAAAGAGAGGCGGACCAGCCGAAAGATGGGTACTATTTTTTACCCCCGGGAAAAAAAAGGCGAATGACGGACAACGGAAGGGTACTACCCACGCACGCTGCAGACGGATGACGAAAAACTGCTGCTCAATTTTTAGTAAAATACCCAGCTCGGATAAATTCCTCCATTTTTGTCACCTGTCCAGGCCATATTGGATTTTAAAAACTGACAGACGGGCCAGGTAGAAAAAAAATGCATTTGTAAGAGTCTATTTTAATCCAATTCAAATATATTTATAGAGCACATTTAATTGTTTTACATGAATGCCACTCACACCGTGTTGGAAAACAGTTCTAAAACAGCTCTACGGGTTTAAATGTAAATGAACTTTAGTATACCGAATTGCACTGGATTAAAATGTTATTCTAGTCTTCTTATGACAATACAAAATGTCTATATTTATGCTTGGAGATGATACCTTTTCAAAATTCCCCATCTTAAATTTCCCCTGGAGCCAAATTCCACCCAGGAGTCATTTGCATACAGGTTTGCCTCCAGAGGCCAGCAAGCAGGTGCTAGCCCTTATTTGGCTCCAAATCTTACAAACAGCTCTGAGTGACACATAATATCGGACATTGTGACTAATACTTTTTTTTTTGTCCTCCTACCGGGAAAAGAACAGGAACAAAGATTCATTGAAATTCTTGCTAACAACAACAGCAGTGAAGTGTGGCATCTTAGCAGGTGCACATACAGATGAGTATTATTTGCACATTTATTTTTGAATTCAATTCCTTTTTAGATTTCATTTTTCTGGTGAAAAGTTACATTTCAACACTCTTTTTTTTTCAGCTATGTTAAAATCTTTAAGATGTTTAGCTATTTTTTTGTTATAATTAAATGTTCATTTTTAGGATACAGTATAAGCAAAAAAAAAAAACTTTTACTAGTGTTGTACTAATATGCCATTGTATCGATATTACGGTGCGCATGCCCGCAGCGTCCACCGCCCGGCTCGCACTCTACATGCAGCGCAGCCTACCCGGCAGGTAGCCTCCAGCAGTCAGGAAAGCCCTCACTGTGACTCCGCTTGCAGTTAGACGTTTTACTGCTGCTAAATTTGGCCATTGCGACGGCAACAGGAGGGCCAAACCAACCTGTCTTGTTCATGTTAATAAATATATTTTTTATGCCTTTTTAAAGTGTTTGTTAGTTTTTTTTTAACTCCGTGGCATCGAATATGGTGGTATCCTGCGTATCGATATCGAGTTTGAAATTTTAGTATCGTGACAACCCAGCTTTTTTCTGTCCGATAATTTTTTTATTGTTTATGTATTGTTATAAGTAATAACTAATTTTCAAAGTTTTATCGATTTCTTATTTTGTCGTTTTTTTTTTATGTATAATTGTTGAATTTGCAGTTATATTACAAATACAAATATTTTAACATACAACATACATACATTACATACTATAGTTTATTAAAATGTTCCCGTTTCAATCAAATTAAAATATAGTTTGAAACTTTTTTTTTTTTAAATTAACTCTCATTACATCATTCATTATTTGAAGTTATAACTAACATTTTTACACTTTTTTTTTTTAAGTTTGATGCAGAAAATGTGAATGTCAATGAATTTTTGTGGTCAATTTAGCAGATTTTTTTACAATAAAACACAGAGATACCATATTAAAAAAAAAAAAAAAACTGTTTGTATTTGGCTTTGGGCTTTGCTCCGGGACAAACTAGTTAGTCGTAGCCCCTACTAAGCCTTAAAACAGATGGCCTTTGGATCCGTGTGTGTGTGTGTGTAGTCAAGTGTGTGTACCACCTTAATCTGCTGCCGTCTGAGCATAGCCAGCTCCCTCATGTCCCTGAAAGGCTGCAGCAGGTAGTGGTAGAGCTGCGTGGCGGCCTCCAGCAACTGGCCGTACGCCCCGTCTTCCTCTTGGTAGACCTGCAGCAGCTCCACCATGCTGTCCGAGGCCCGGTGCTTGTCCAGCACCTGCCGGCAGACGTGACAGGTTAAGAAATCTTCTGGGCTGGACATCTGGTTACATTTTTATTTAAACTTTTTTTTTTTTTTTTTAAATTACAGTAATTTTTTTTAATCAAATATTCCAATTTATAGTGACTACTCACAACTCTGAGACAAGAAAAACTGTAGACTTAATAATGCTTTTCTGATAGAGGAGCATGGTGGTGCGTGCGAGACAGGCAAGCAACGTGTCAAATGCCAACCAGTACTGTACAACACAAAGACTTGTGCCTCTCCTTGTCTACTTCCAGTGAGCACTACTACTACGCTACACTATACTGTTGAGCTGCACTAAGAGTTCCGGCCACAGATTCTCTTTAATCCCAGATTACCGAGGGTGGGATTTATGATTGGGATTGGAGCGGTTTTTCACATTCAGCAAGTTTGTGTATGTTATAGTCATAATAATAAAAGTATATTTAAAAATGCATATATTATAAACATGGAAGAAAGGCGCTTTTATGAGCAGTAGACCGGGCTGAGGGTCTCGCCACAGTGAACCATTCAGGCGAGGTAACACTGCTCCTACTGTTTACGGCCATGCACCCTCTCCATGGCAACCAATCGCCCCGTGTGTGAATGTGTGTGTGTGTGTGTGGAAAGGGAATGCTGGACAGGCGGGTCAAGGATGGTCATTCAGTGGTAAAAGCAACCGTCGCCATCTGACAACTATTTCATGTCACACTACAATAACCCCCAGTTTATCGCGGGAGCTACCTCGCCTATTCCTGCTGACTCGTGCGAGAGTCAGGGGTACACCCGGCACTGGTTCGCCAGTCAATCATAGGGCACAACCACTCACATTCAGAATCATACCTAAGGACAATTTATAGCCTTGACTGAACCTAACAAGCAAGTGATTGGAACATAGGAGGAAGCCGGAGTACCTAGAGTAAAGACACACAGTAGACCGTCGCCGACTCTTGTTCTTATTCCCAGCGGTGAGATTCCTATTTCTGCGCCAGTGTAACACAAAGCGCAACAATGCTGCCCATAGTGGATGTTCCTCAAAATGTGAAACTTTAGAAGGTACATTTTCCCCTATCAATGGGTTGAAGCAAAGAAAAAAAAATGGGAGTCCAAGTCTTGCCTCATTTTGTGCATTACAGGCTTCCAAGGAGCTCTCACGTGCTGAATTTAGCAGCAACGGCTCTGCGTGTAATTACAGGACCATGTTCCGGCCACCACAGCAGTAGCAAACCAGTCATCAACGACATACTCTACCAGTTTGCTCAGAACCGGAGCTGCTGCTCAGGCTTGCGAGAGCACTTATTTTTTTACTCTCTAGAAACAACACACCCCGCTGCCAGGTTGGTTTTGTTTGAAACAAAAAAAAACAATGTGACAATGTGTCACCAAGCAGGTTTGCTACTTGTTGCCAGGCAGAATTGACAGTTGCCCAACAAGATGGAGAATGAACATTTTTGTAAACATCAAAGTTTTTATAAACCTTAAAGAACATTTTCAATGCACTACTCATAAAAAGTTGAATGGGAAGTCAGGTCAAAAATGTTCTTTATGAAGCAGCAAAATCCACCCGTTTTTATTCTTCTTAGGGAGCGGCCATTTTGCCACTTGTCGTTTGAAAATGACGTCACGGTTGCTCAGGTAACAACCAATCATGGCTTAGCTTGCGATCGTCAGATGACCAAACTCCGAAACTGAAGTCTTGTACGATGGTCATTTAAGATGATCCTGTGGTCTGAGGTGTGTTAAGAGTGGATTTGATAATAGGGTCCTAAACGGGTTGGCGCTGACAAACCTAAACTCATTCAACATTTACTAGGGCCCGACCAATGAATCGACTGTTATCAGCTCTATCAAAAGACCTTTTCTTAAAAAAAAAAAAAAAATTGCGATGGGAAAAAATTTCGGATTGCGATGTATCGTGATACTTTTCATGCCGATACCAAGTATCGAGATGTTGATGAAATATTGACACTTTCGATACCTTTGTTATGTTTTGCACATTCTATAACATATTTTTGGAACATATGAGGTCCTTAAAGCTGAGCTTTGTCAATTGAGTTTTATTTATTGCGCTCCTGTGTATCAGGAACAGTTTCTGCGCTTTCCAATCGTGACACTTCAATGAATGTCAAATGGGACTTAGTTAAAACTTTGGAAACACAAGCCTCAGTTTTTTTAAATTATATATATATATATATATATATATATATATATATATATATATATATTTATATATACACACCCTATCGATCAGGCTCTAATATTTTAATACTAACAACAACAAATCTTCGTGTATGGAGAAAGCAGACTGCTCTGCAGTCATTTCATTTATTCATTTATTTTTTTTACAATGCTGCCACCACTGGTCCTCTTTGGAAACATCGGGTAACATTGGCGCATATCCAGGAGTGTCTTCTGTTCTCCTTTTTTATGAGATCACGTGTGATCATGCGAGATTCCTGCCTCTGAGGACTTTGTTTTGAGACGAAAAGTTGAACAGAATCTTCATGTGTGTGTCTGTTTTGAGACCATCGGAACAGACTGCAAACAATACAACCAAAAGCCTGATTATCTTATCTTTATGTGTGGGGGCTGTAACAGCTAAGAGAGGTAGGTGATTGAGCCTTGAAAATTCCCAAGGACATCCGTTTCTATGCTTGTCTGTGACTTTTCCGGTCTCTCTATCCCCATTTGCAACCTATTAATGTCAGTCTGTGACATTCTAAGATCCGTTGCCACTTCCCTCTCAGAACATCCTGTTGGAAATTGCAAACAGAACATTCACACCCGACACCCAAACATTTGTTATTTGTGAGACGGGACTTGCCAACCACACACACCACCGTTTGGCTCGAGTTCAACAAAGTTATCTCGTCTGGTCTGTGGTCAATATTTGACAGTCACGCTTGACGTGCGTCAAGTGTTTGCCTTGCCAGGTGTCACACGGTGATCACCACGAACAAACACGTCTGAGATTTCAAGCGGCGTCACTGAGATTCTCAGTCACGGCAATTTTTTTATTCCTCCAAATATTTGTTAATGCAAAGGGTGGGTGGAGCGCTTACTGGAAAATACATTATTCTGTCTGTGACATCATTGGCAACTGCAAGTAACACCCTCCTTGTGCTTATTTTAGTGACCAGTTGAGTCGGACTCGCCGACGGATGGCCGTTTAAAATTAGAGGCGGACCGGCCTATAGATGGGAACTACTTTTTCTCCCGGGTAAAAAGCCGAATGACGGACGACGGAAGGGTACCCACGTTGCATACGGATGACGAATAACGGACTCTCAATTTTGAGTAAAATGTCCAGCTCTGGAAATCAACAAGATGACTGGAAATAATCCATGTCACAAAAGATGTAGTATAATATATTTATGCATTAACTGTCCCTATCAAATGTAATATTTAGGAAAAAAAATACAACATTTTTACATGTTTATTTACTTCCTGTAGCAAAAATCCATGTATAATTGATGGTCATTATAAATGTATTGGGATTTTTTTTTCTTTCTTGGTAGGTTCGGTGCAAATATTCGGAGAGTTTTAAAAGACCACTGAACTGACAGTGATTGTTCTGACTTCATGTTTTTCTTCTTTTTTTTTTTTTTTTTTAGAATGGATGCACAGAAAGGCTGCACTGGCAACACAAACCAGTTGCACGTTTTGACCCAGGCTACTTCCATGAGAAGACTACAAATTTCGTTGGTAAGAACGGCATCAACTTTTTCCAGGAAAGAGTTGATTCTCGAGAAGGGAGTCGTTACGTGACTGTCACTTGCATGTGCCATGCGTGTGACGTTTGTCGCTTCCTGGGAGGAGGTTGACAGCTGCCGTAACCCGAGCTCCAATTGTTGTCTTTTACCTCCGGTAACACCCTTCCAACGGCGGCCCGATGTGTGACCCCCCAGTCGGATCTGGTTACAGGCGCGGGGAAGTGCGGCAACAGATGGGAGGTGACGGCGCTTGGGGGAGGTTGCAGCGGTGGGATAAAGGAAGAGGAGGAGATTTTGGGACAATTGGAAAAAGTGCACAGCTCTGTGGAGATCGCTAGTGCAAAGTGATGACGCCCACCAAAAAACATGTTGGATAAACGTCATATTACCATGTGCCTGCCACTTTAAAAACAATAGCGAGCAGACAGGTTTTATCCAACGGGAGGAAGTGTGATCCGACTACTGAGCCTTTTCTGTTGGTAGACAAGTCAAGTCGTGAGGATAAGCGGTTCGGAAAAAGGAGGAACGCATTTTGTTTTGAACTTGGCCTTCTCACCACTTTGCTGCCCTGATTCCATCATGCATAGCATGGTCAACTGTTAATGCGGCTGGCTTGACTGTCTTCCCGATCATGTACAGTACACCAAATAAAGGGGTACCCGAGACAGAAAAAAAATCCTTGAGCGTTTGATCAAGGTACTCAAGGACTCATTTAACCCAAGGTACTCAATATTGGAACAAGGTCAGTCAGAATACTTGAAATAGTAACCAGTCAACGAAAGGTACTAGAAATAATATCAGATTAATCAACCTACTATAAACTGTTCCAGGTCATTTTTACCTAGGAGGAATATTACCAGTAAACCAAGGTAGTGGAAAATAATACAATTTTAAGCAACTACTTCTAGTGGAAAGGTTAAGTAGTACCTTGTCAACTTGGACTTATGTGAAATCATTTCTAGTACCCTGGCTGACTGGTCCTAGAAAGTAGTTGCCTGTCAACCAAGTATCTAGAAATAGTATCAGGTCTGTCAAATAATACTAAGTCAAGGTATCTCATCAGTCAAGGTACTACAAAAACATTTATGTCAAAGCAAAAAAACAAACAAACAAAGGTCCCGGTCATAACACTAGAGAAAAAGTAACATCAATTAAGGTTCAAGTTGTCAGTCAAGTTGTATATGGTTGTGCAAGGTACTAAAGTGCCTAGACAACCAAAACACTAGAAACTAGTAGCAGGTCAGTTAATATGATAACAAAAGGTAGTAAATCATGAACTTTGTTGTTGATTTGTACCACGTTAAATCTGTGCCCTGACCTCCTGCAAGCGCCTTTTGGCTCTGTCCAGGCCGTCCTCGTAGCCTTTCCTGCGCAGCTCGCTTAGACTCTCGTAGTACTCCTCCGTGTCGTCGCTGTCGGTGAACAGCACCTGCGAGAAGATCTTCCAGCCGCAGGTATCCAGAGCGTGGCCCAGGTACACCTGTAACTGGTAGCACAGCGCCTCCATCTCCCGCTCCGTCGACGACGACGCGGCCGAGGCGCCGAACAGCACCGACCAGACGCCGGACGGCTCCTCCGGGAAAGCTGGAAGGCAGGGCTCCAGATCGGCGTTGACAGAACACAGCAGGAGGTGAGCCGCCCGGAGCTCCTGGAACGAGAAGAGGCCGGCCCAGCTGAAGTCCTGGCGGCCGTCTGCCTCGCGGTCCTCCGCTGGGGATTGCGGCGCCCCCAGAGGGTCCACAAACTCCATGTCGGTGACCTTGGGCGACACTAAATCCCAACTGTCAACTTTTCCCTTCGGCCGAACTTTCGCCGGACGACCGCCATCTTTCGTCGACGCCGCGTCAAGATGCCTTTCATCCGCGGTCGGGCTCCATTCTAGGAGCGGGTCGAGGAAGGTGGTCCGCTTCTGTACCGTCCTGTTGTGGCAGGTTATGGCGAACTTTCCGTCGATGTCGTTCCAGGCCACAATAAAAGCGAATTTGTGTCGTTCCTTCTCGTCAAACGCTTTGGGCCGGACGGACACCCAGCCGGTTTCCAAGTTGTCCTCCATGGCGAAGGACATCGAAGCCGAAGCTTGACAACGAGCAGACGGTTACCGCGAGGGGGGGTACGAGTCTGTCAAAGCTAAGTGCTAATGCTAACTAGCTGGAAATGTACAATTAGAAACAAGCTAACAAGCCGATTAGCACGAAACGAGCGGCCGAAACAAAGGCTCTCGGCTCGGTCCGCCGGACACGCGAGCCAACGGCTGCCTGGAACGAAGGCAGGCCCGAACGACGCACGTCCAGTCAGCTGTCATGACCCGCTCGGCTAGGTTCAGTCCATTGGCTTCTTTCGAACCTTTTCTCGGTAGTTTTCTTTTGTTGTGTCCGTGACGACGACGTGGACGAATCAGCTCAGCTCAGATCCAACACCGTCACGTGTGAGCTTGTGTTTACAAGCCGAGCGCGTGCACGCCAAATCCGGGGGAGGGCTGCGCTGTGTTCAGGAGCCAACGAGAAAATTGTAGACGTAGAGAAGGTATCACAAATGGCAACTGGTTAGTCGACGGACTAGAAGTCAAGTTAGTACTTTGTAAGCCTAGTATTGTTAGGCTGACATACTAGAATTTAATACCTGATCAGCCAAGGTAATAAAAACGAGTACCTATTTAGTTAACGTACTAGAAAGTAAGTAGTAACTGCTTAGCCAAGGACTTGAAATCGTAGCTTGTAGTCAAGAGACTAGAAATTAGTACCCAATCAACCGAAGTACTAGAAAAAAAAATGGTTAGCTAAGGTACCAGTCAGTCAAGGTACTAGAAATGAAATCCGGGCAGTCTTTTGTTTCAAGGCGAGCGCGTGCATGTTCAATCCGGAGGAGGGCTGCTGCGTTCAGAGACATCAAGGGAAATAGTACATTTCCATTTTACTTTCAACTAGTTGCTGCAACAAAGCAGGATTCACATCAGTCAGTCATCGAATACGTCTTCTCGTTCGAAGTTATTTTATTATGTGTTGCCTATTAAATGAATAAATATGTTTAGTAAAGGAGACGTGTGTCTGGTGTGTCCATTTGTGTCGCCTCTCTCTTGACATCTCGACCAGCACGAGGAGCATAAACATCTGCACGTGGGAAAATACATGACGTCATCATGTCGCTGGGACTGCGGGGCTGAGAGGGCGGTGTTTACGGCGCAGGACATTCTACGGTAAGCCAAGAAGTTCTAAATACATGGTAAACAAAGCTTTTCTTTCATTTCGCTCGCGAGCGGAGAAAACGAGGCAACAAACAGGGTTTCAACCAAGCGCCTGAGAACTGTTGAATAATATTTAATAAACTGGTTGATATTGTAAGATACATGCAAGGCGTTTAACTTTATTTTAACACTTAAATTAAATTATACATCACCCAATGGCTGTTGAACAAACAAAGTTGTTTTTGGCTAGCCACTTATGTACTTAATTTAAATAGAGCCTGGCCCAGCAGGGAACTACAAAACGTAGTCAGCAAGGGTACTAAAAATACTACCCAGTCAGTCAAATAGTTATTTCTCAAGCAATTTACAATACTAGATATTGATTCCAGTAAGGCATTGCACTAGGTTTTGTACCCAGACAGAGAATTAGTACCCGGTCATTCAAGATACTTAAAATAGTACCTGGTCAGCCGACAGACTAGTAAATAAAGTAGTACTCGATCAGTCAAGGTACTAAGTACTAGACAAGGTCAGACGACATACTTTAAAATTACTTGGTCACCCAAGAGACTACAAATAAAGTAGTACCAACCAGCTCAGGCAACTTTTCAAAGGTCCACTAGATGTCAGCATAGTTTTCTTTAGCAGGCCCATTTTAGGTTAGACTATAGTGCCATGAGTTGGGACGAGGAACAATAATTAATGTAAAATGAAGCCAGAAGACGTGAAAATGAAATTTTTGTATATATTTAATGTTGTTGTTGTAAAAATAACAATTCCACATGTGACTGGTTCTCACTGGCCTTTGTCGGCCTTGTGGAACAGAACCTGAAGCTGCTCTTTGCTGGTGGCTTCCTTCTGCTGCATGAGGTCAGCGTGACCTTTTGTGACCCCCCAGCCGTCCGGTGTGGACATAGAAGGACACAGGGGGCGACCCGACGCCGGCTTCAGCTTCTCCCAGTAGTCTCGGCGGGCCCTGAAGTGATAACGTTAAGGTGGGGCACAATGGGGTTTAATGCAACTTAAACCTAAAGTAATACCCGGTCAGCCAAGAGACTAGAAAATGTTACTTTGGTCGATCAAGGTACCAGCTAGTAGTACCCGGTCTTCCAAGGTAACAGAAACGTTACTTAGATTAGTCAACATACAAGAAATTACAAGCCAAAGTACTAGAAATAATACCAGGTCAGCCGAGGTACTAGAAATCAGTATTTACTCAACCAAGATATTACAAACAATACCCAGCCAACTAGTCTGGTGTATTGATACTGTACTGCAGCAACATCAATATTTTGTCTTTAGTGTGTGTCGTTCCAATAAGTAGTGGTGATAGTGATGAACATACAGTATACAATGTTGAGGCATCGTAGAGCGACAATATACATATTTGTACTTCCCACACCAGTTGGCAGTACAATATTATTTAGATACATCATTTTGAAAGTAGTGCGTGTGATGACATCCGACAGTGACAATATCGATATTTGGTCGGGTGTAGCGTTACTGTATCGTAGCGATATCGTGTATTTTTTAATTCCACCCTTTGTCATTACTCCATCATTTTGATACAAGGTGTTGTAAATAAAGCATGTTTTGACATCACTATTGATATTAGAGCTGGTGAATAGATTGGTATTAGAGTGATATCAATATTTTATTTCACCCTTTGCCATGACTGTATCGTTTAGCTAGTGTTGAAAACACACTGTGTTGTGACATCAGACAGTGGCAATAATGTTATTTGACTGGTGTATCACCACTATTGCAGCGATATAGTTATGATGATGACGATAAATGTATGATTGCCTTATATTATCACATATACTGTGCATAACAGATTGATGGATAACTAGTTAGGAAATCAGAAGCCAGTTAATAATTTTTTCAACTATTTTCAATGTATTTTAAAGGAGGAACTGGTAACAAATGCTTGCAATATCTCATATGTTGTGTTAAGAGTTAAGAGAATTTCAAATAAACATGTCAAGTCAACACATGTGATTTGCTTTCACGGGCCACATAAAATGATGTCGCGGGCCGGATCTGGACCCCAGGCCTTGAGTTTGAGACCTGTGTTTTACCTCAACCGCAGCCATGTCGTTTTGATATGCAGTGATGCGTTGTGCCATTCGGATAATGGATGTCGCCGTGCCGTAATATCGTACCTGGCTCTGCACCAGGGCTTGGTGTGCATCTCCAGGCCGCTGCCCCACAGGCCGTGTTTGCCGGAGCCCGCAGGCAGGAAGCCCCTCTCGGGAGCCAGCTCCTCAGCCAGGGCGCGCACATGGTAGGGCTCAAAGCCACAGCAGCCGCCGATGAAGCGGATGCCGGCGGCATACGCTTCCCGGGCGTACTTCTGCATGTCCCAGCGGGTGAGGATCCTTGGCTCCAGACCTGGTGGGGGACATTTTGTCAAGGTGCTGCCGTAGAACTAGAAATAGTGAGTTCTCAATATCACTCAATATAAACAAGTTTTTTCCTAGAAAACAATAATGTTACTCTCTTAATACGTTGTATTTTTTCTAAAATTCCTACTTTATTCTTGTAATATTACTCCTTTTCCTGAAAATGAACACTTAGAAAAGATGTGTTTTGGGGGGATTTGCATGAGTAGGTAAGTACTGGTGGATTGGTACGTACTGAAGGGGAACTCGGGCAGGTCAATGAATCCCTGTTTGTTGCAGTCGGGCGTGTGATAAGCGAGCGGTTGGCACATGTAGTGTGCCTTCAGGCCAGCCTTCTCCACTCCCGCCTTCATCATGGCTACCGTGCGCACGCAGGTGGCCGGGTCGAAGTGGCAGTTGACACCCACGATGTCCGCACCTGCGATCAAGGAGGGAAAATGACGAGTTGAAAACTGGTATCAAATTTTGCAAATTTTCGCATAATGTTTTCGTACCGGCTTTGACAAGGCGGACAGCGCACTCTCCTGGGCTGACTCCGTTCAGGTCGCCCTCGGGTCCGATGCACAGCGTGGCCGCCACCGGCTTGCCTGTGCTTTTCAGGACCTCCACCGCCCACTCGGCCTCCTCCACGTGCTCAAAGTACTGCAAAAATTACAGCAGAATTAAAAAAAATGTATGTATGTATATATTTCGTGATAAATGTTTATATTATTGTGTTTTTTATTAATTTATTATTAGAGTTGAGGCATTCATTTTTATTTTCTTTGTGCGTGTGTATTTATGCACATATATATGCAGTACTGAATGTGTATATCGTTTATCATCATCATATATAAATTATGTGTGTAAATGTTTCATAACAAATGTTTAGATTCTAATAGTGTGTACAGACATGTTTGGGGGTTTCATTTAGTATTTAGTATTTTAATATTCTATTTTTATGTACTTATGCATACATATGTGCCTGAATGTATTGCAGCCACATAGTGGTATGCCTGGAGGCGTTTTAATGAAGTGAGGCATTCATTAGCCAGATCCGGTGTACCTAATGTTGGGTCCGCTTCAATACCTCAGCGATCAAGAAGTCAACGTTCTTGCGCACGAAGACATCCATCTGCTTCTTGAAGATGGCCTTGACGTCGTCCTGGCTTTTGCAACTGAGGTATGAGGGTGTCTGGGACACGCCGCCCGCCACCAGGGCATCGCCCTCATCGGCCACCTGTCTCGCCAGGTCGCATGCCGCTTCGTTGATTTGTTGCCCCTGCAGGCGGGAAAGAAAAGAGCAGGAGTGGGTACATCTGACATGATATCCCCACACACGAGGCTGACTGGCAGCTGCAGATATAAACAGAACAACGGTGGTAAGAGGAGCTAGTGGGTCAGAGAGACTTAACTACTTAATTTTGGTTTGTTGTGGGAGATCTGCGGTGGAGGCTACTTGACACCAAGTGCTCCACTAATCAATATCAATCATGCTAAAGGAATCGGCACTCACGGTGAAGTGCTGGGTGTGGCCCCTGTTCTCCAGCTTGTCGTCGCTGGCATAGAAGGTAAAAGTCTGCATGACGTTGGATCCCGCCCTGAGGAACTCCCTGTGCAGCTGCCGCACTGAAAGCCCACAAGATAGCAGTGAAAACAAAACAAGACGATATTCAATATTTGATTTACAGCTTAAGGTCCATGTACTAGGACGCTCGTTGTCGTCACTACTAGAAAGACAAGTTAGCCCATTAGTAGCACGACATGGGTGGACAAGATTGACGACTGTAACTAACTACTACTAATAAATGCTCAAACGGCTTTTCATAGGAACAGGATACCCGCTTCAGGGTGCTCAGAGGCGGCCTCGGGCGTCCAAGGCCCCGCCTTGACGTAGCCTCGCTTCTCGAGGGCGAAGACGAAGCCACCATCACCGATGACCACCTCGCCAGCTTCCAGACGCTCCAGGATTCCCTAGATAGCCGTTGGTCACAAAGTCGGCATCAGAGGTGACAAAAGTACTCACAAACTAAGTAGAAGTAGAGTTACTTTGTGTACATCCTGAATGTCCTGTATATGCAGTATTACTTTGAGGAAATACAGGATATATTGTATTTTTTTGAGGAAATACAGTTGTGATGACATTTTCAGTCGACAGAAGTGACAAAATGGCTGCCCCCAGAGATGGCTAAAAACGGGTGGATTAACTCTTACTCCACAAATGCAATATTTATCAGAATCCCTTGTTTCAACTAGTGGGCTTGCGTAGAACATATTCTTGAAAAAAAATATACGTTACATATTGCAAACATGCTCTCAAAGCAAAATGTGCACATAGCTTTGCAACAAAAAATGCTAAATTCGCTAATGATAACTTAAATGATGCATCATACTTGTATGTGTTTTTCAGATTAGACAGAAATTATTTTTCCGGTCTTTTTTAGTCTAGCAAAAGACACAATGCGATCCTCCATGTCACTGCTCTCCATCATTTTTTCTGCCTTACAAATTCACTAAATCTCAATCAATTATTTTTATGTTGTCTCGTTATCCGCCAAGGTTGAAAAAAGTAACCAGCCCATTTTGACAAAGCAAGGAGTAGAAAGTACAGAAACATATTTTCATTTTTTTTTCTATTTTCACAGCTAGTAGGAGTAAAAAGTTGACAGAAAATTAATACTCAAGGACAATACAGATCTGAAACATCTCCTGAAGGACACTAACATCACATGATGTCACACATATTACACAGTAAGAACTTGATGCTTGGCTGTACCTTCTTTGTCCCTGCCGGTGCCATGGTTCCGTTTCCGCTTTGTCTTCGAGATGGGGAAGGGCTCTCTTCAGGCGGCCGGGGATCTTTTATACCCTCCGAGGGGGATGAGAGGGAAAGGGGTGCAGTTTCACATTTAGAACAGTGAGCCTTACACACTCTCATGTTTCAACCTCCTCCTGTCACACTTTGCTCACCAAGTGTCAACCAGCGATTCTCGAACTTTTTAGGCCCAGGGTTCCCTTACAGGAGGGATTCATTTTTTTTCCAAAGAACCCCTCATAATCTTAACGTATAATATAATAATCATAATCCTAGGAGTCAAAAACATTGAACCTAAATATTGCTGGCCTGTTGAAGAGAAAATAACGTAATCAAAATAAATTCAATCGACTGCTTACACTATCGACCAGTCTGCAAACAGATAGTAGCTAGTTTACCAAAGCATGTGTTACCAACTTGCCATTTGGTCACTATATTTAACAACCTTTTCGACCACTCTAACCAGATCCGAGCATGTGCGACGT
Organism: Filicampus tigris; assembly: GCF_054856515.1. Lineage (NCBI taxonomy): Eukaryota > Metazoa > Chordata > Actinopteri > Syngnathiformes > Syngnathidae > Filicampus > Filicampus tigris. The sequence goes on along the minus strand of NC_141231.1, from coordinate 11,538,386 downwards.
GTGCAGCCACACAAGGCGGCATTACTCAAAGATGGGGGGGACAGTCAACACGCCACCACCACACCCCAAAAATATTTGTTGCCTGAAATTATTCTCTGTGCCATAATTGCATGACCTGATAAACATTGTCATTTAGTATATGGAAAATTAGCATCCCTTGTGAATTGCTGTTGCAGTTAATCATATAGACCAACTCTACATACAAATTATTATTCCATAAACTGATGTTAATAATTCAGAACAAGCCATACGCTTTTATTTCCATCCATTAATGCAAAGTAGGTGGGTACCAAACCGAATACTAATCTTACTCACGGCAAAAACAAAGTGAGAGCAGGACAAGTATGTAAATCACACATAACTATGTGGGAACTACAAACAAATAATTTAAAAATAAACGCATACTGTAATTTCTATCACTATTTTACCAATTGCCGCTGGCCATGCTGGGAAATGCAGCTTCAATTCTTGCTGTTGCATTGGGGAAGCTGACGCTAGGTATCCCAGCATTTGTAAAATGTTGTAGCAAGCTAGTTACGTGTTTCGTCCTTAATGTTATATGTTTGTATTTCCTTGTAGCGTAATAGTAATTATATGCGTTTTCTACTTATGGTGAAGCTTAGTTTGTTAAGGTTCTGTTTAATGACAACCCTTTTGGTTTCTTTCTTACAAGCTAACTGTTGGTTTGCTAGCTTAGAACGCATTCTCTGGAAAAGATGAATAAAGAGGAGTTCATGTTTCAAGCAAGACTGTATAGTAGCCATTCATTACATAAGTTGCTCATCAACATCACTGACACATAATACCAGGTTGGGGAGAAGTGAGACCCGTCTTGATATTCTTGATAACCTCTCATGGCACAGTAAGCCATTCATTTCAGGACTGTCACAGCTTGGAGTGACTATTTTTCAAAAGAGAGTTTAATTTCTGCTGAGAAACAGACAACATGAGTGGAATTATTTCCACTTACTGTAATGGACATTGTGCTGCTCCTTTTGGTGTATAAGCCTTGTCCACATGGGGGCAGTAGAATACAGACATATTACTAGATACAGTACATGGAGACTGTCATAGCTAAACTCAGTAAGCTGCAATAACATGAGTTGTTCTTCACAGAGGACAAAGAATATATGTCTTCACCTATTTGAGATTTATTTTTCAACATTTTTTTAAATGTTTTTTTAATATTTGAAATTTTTTATTTTTTTTTTGGGAGCCATAAACATAAATGTCTTGCGGGGCATCCATAGCAATCGTGGCCTGTCACGTATGCCCAGTCCCTTGTCCCCACGTTGTCTCACGACCATTCCATTTTGTCTACGGTGGCCTGAAATGAGGCTGCTGTGGCCGCCGGGACCTTAGTGTAAACATAGCCTAAAAAGAGGACAAATGGCCACCGATGTGCTGTTACGCAACTTTACACTGTAGATCTCAAAACACTCATAGTGAAGAGCAACAATGTCAGTGTCTTGCTTTGTCATTGTAATAAAGCCAAACAAAGAAAAAGTAAAATTGTTTTCATATATGTTTGCTTGTTTAAAGCCGTTATCAGGAGCAGTGTCCCCACCACTTCAGACTCGCCGCAGCCGTTACAAGCAGGTTCGCCGTTCCAAGCGATAAAAAAAAGGCTCAAGGAGCACAAAGATAAAATGCGTCTCTGTGGGAACTCAATGTCAATCAGCCCGTGTAGACCATTAACTAGTTTTGCTCCGCGTGAGTCGTTTTTGATATAAACGTCCTGTGAGATTCAGAAAGGAGATGCTTGCTTTTTTCATGTAAATTTAATTTTTCTCAAATTTCAATTGGTACTGTTATGTTATGTAATTTATCTATAAGCCCCAGTTTAATTTAATTATTCATTTTTGTAATGATTTCCAGGCTGCATTTTTATTCTAATTAAATTATTGAGCAGTAGTTTATATAATTTTAGTTACCACAAAATCTTGTCTATAATACACACCTGTGTATAAAACACCCCACCAGAATCAACCTAATTCAGTTACAATTGATTAAAGTTCATTTTGTGTCTTATTTGTAATTGAAATCGTTGGTTCTTTTATCTCAGACAGGTTATTAGGTTAATTTGTAATGTTGTACTGCTTATTTTGCTATTCAAGCATTATTTTTTTTTACCACTTGAAATCAATTCAGTCTTTAATTTTTTTAATTTTCTAACAACAAATCCTGCCATTTATATACAACCAATTATTTTACAACAACATTATTACATTACATACTGTAATCATTATCTATCTGGTAAATGAATTAAAATGTATTTACTTACATTTTTAAAAAATTTTGAATTAACGTTCCACCATTTCATTTCATTGTTTTTAATCATTTACTTTTGAAAGTTTAAAAATATATATTAAAAAAATTATGTTAATGATTTCATTCATTCATTCATTTTCAGAAAGTAATATTCTATATCCTGTTTATTTAAAACAGAATCATAAAGAGTGTTCCAGTGGTGTGAGTGTGACCTACATTGGAGAGGGCTCATGGGGAGAGTTAAAGTTATGTCCTCAGACGCCTGACGACCCCGTGGGGCGGGTCCAGAGTCCATTTGGAGGGCCAGTGAGGCATTTATAACTTCACCGTCAACTTTTCCAGCCGGTGGCTTTTTTTGCTTTTGGGAGTCATGTCTACTCGCATGTTAAAGCTGGTCAAGGTGCACCTACGATCCAGTAGGCAATTCTGCTCTCTTCCCCTTCTTCATCCTTCACGGACGTTTGGCTGCACAGCGAGAAGACAAGATGAGCAAAGGTGAGAAAATATACTAGTTGACTGGCTTACTTTTGTAAACACACACACAAAGAGCTTCAGTGCAAGCGAAAATGACACCAAATGGTGATGTTTAGCAAGGAATACATGCAAATGTATGCTATTGCTCAGCTGCAACCAGCAGAGGCGCTGTTGTTGATTCACTCTTTGTTTGCGTTTTATAGAAGAACAACAAAACTAGCTTTGACAAGTTGAGCTCAAGCAGCGCTACGCATGACAATTTCATTCTCATCGAAACAAATCACTTACACAGAATTAATACTAATATATTTTGAAAACATATTTTTTAGTGTTTAATTCATTTTAACTCATTTTCTGAATTAACAGACAAAAGAAAAAAGAATTTAGTTAAAGCATTTTTCGACAATTTATCTGGCTATTTTTCCTCCCTGGTGTCTTGTTGTGTCTTACAAGGTCTTAGGTGTTAATGGGGAGCAGGTGTTGAAATTTGATTAACATTTAATTGCTCCCATACTCTTATACTGTATAAGTTCAATATGGCAACTCATACCAAAGACGTCTCTGAGGTGCTCACAAAAAATAATTGTTCTCTGTAAAGATGGCCTGACCCATAAGATTTCCAAAACTGTGAATCTGGACTGCAGCATGGTGGCCAAGACCATATTGCGGTTTTGGCGGCAGTAAATTGAAAAACTTCTACAATCGATTTACTTTAGAACACTATTGGAGCATGTACTAGTACACCAAAAGTAGGCCAAGTACTGAAAAAAACGTTACTAGTAGCACACAGTCGTTCTACTAGTGGGCCATAGTCATTCTAGTACATTGGCCTATCTATTTATATGTGCTGCGGCACAGTGGGGGGGTAATAACTACTCCAATGGATGGAAAATCCCATGAAATCATGTGGAAGCGTGTCTGCTTCTCATTTCATTGCATAAAAAGATCGACGCTACCTTTTTTCCCAATTTCTGTCAGTGATGCGTCTTCCGTGTTGGGCAAACGATGGAAGGACACAGCTGAGACAGTGGTCATTGGAGGGGGCTGCGTGGGCACAAGTGTGGCCTACCACCTGGCCAAAAGCGGCATGAAGGATGTGGTGCTGCTGGAGAAGTCCGAACTGACTGCCGGATCCACTTGGCATGCGGTACTTCGGTTGTCATTTTGCGTTGCTTTCATGACTCGACTTGACTTAGACTTGAACTACAGGAATTGCCAAGTCTTGCTAGTTTAAAATCAGCATCTCTGAGGTAAAATTCCTTTTGTTTCATTTTTGAAAAAGGAGTTATTTTTTATGTTGGGTGTTTGAACCTTGCAACCCACCAGTATGCTTTGATGTGGAACTTGGCAATAAGACTTGAGACTTATGACTTGCACATGTGTGACTTACTTCAACATCTGCTATTAATAAACAGTGCTAACTGTGTCTTATTACCATCTTTACATGCATCAGGTGTCAGCCACAGCAACGGTAAGTGACAGAGTTCACTTTTCTTTTTTTTTCGTCATCATAGGCCGGGTTGACCACCTATTACCATCCAGGCATCAACCTCAAGAAAGTCCACTATGACAGCATTAAACTGTATGAGCGGCTGGAAGCAGAGACTGGACAGGTGAGCTCCCCAAGTCTTGTTTGGTCTGTCTGAAGATGCTAAATAGTGGCACTCAGCAATAATTGAATCGAGGTAAAGGTGAAGACATTTCACCTACAATCTTAGAGGCTCTTCAGTTCTAAATTTTAGGTGTTAAGTGCCCCTATTGTAAATACATTCAACTTTTGTAGATCTCGATGACTTGAGAATCTTCGCAGACAAATCCAGGCAAGTTTGGTTTCTGTGTGAGCAGGCAGTCGGCTTCCACCAGCCCGGAAGCGTCCGCATCGCGTCGACGGCTGCCCGTGTGGATGAAATGAGGTACCAGATGACCCGCACCCACTGGCACGTGACGGAGCAGTACATGATCGGCCCCGAGAAGGTCCAGGAGCTCTTCCCTCTGCTCAACATGGACAAGGTAGAGTCTGAACGTGAGTCAAGATTAGACTTACGTGCATGTGTGATGAATCCTGTCAAGTCTTTGACCTGATAGTCTCGGTAGTCTCTGTGGGCTGATTAAGTCTACTTTGACGGGTTTACCGTGCGACCCAGAAGACGAGATTTGCTAACTATGCCACATAGCCCAAACCTAACCATCTTCACCGAGACATAACCTAACGATCCTAACTCTAACTCCAATCAAACACAACCCTCCTAGCCTTGATAAATCTTTCCCTTGAACCTTTTGCGGTCCATGTCCACTGGTTTTAGGTCTTGTCTGGTCTGTACACTCCGGGAGACGGCCACATCGACCCTTACTCTCTGACCATGGCGCTGGCAGCAGGCGCTCGCATGTACGGTGCTCAGATTTACAATCCCGCCCCAGTCACGGGCCTCACACCCACAGCCGACGGCAAATGGGATGTGCAGACGCCTCACGGAACCATCCGGGCCAATCGCGTCGTCAATGCAACAGGTTTGAACACAATCGTACTCCATCTGAAAATTTCGGGCTCAATTATGTATTGGCAGAGCGGATATACACCACAGTGAAGCCCTGTTTGTGGCTTTTGCGGGGCTACAAACAGGATGTTCTCAGAAGGAAGTGTCCACTGACCTTAAAGTGTCACATAGTGTCATCAGCAGGTTGCAACAGAAAGATTGCAAAAGTCCCAGAAAGGAATCAATCAATCAATCAATCACATTTTATTTATATAGCACTTTTCATACATAAGAATGCAACTCAAAGTGCTTTAAAACATTTAAAGCAAAACATAGAATTATCTTCAATCAAAAGAAAAGATAAATTATTTAAAAGTTGTTGAAAGCCAAACTAAAAAGGTGTGTCTTGAGCTTCCTCTTAAAAATATCAACAGTCTTTGCAGACCTGACATCCTCTGGCAGGCTATTCCAAAGGTGAGGACCAAAACGGCTGAATGCAGCCTCGCCATGCAGTTTGGTCCTCACCCTTGGAATAAATAAAAGGCCCGCGCCAGAGGACCTCAGGATCCGCGAGGGCTGGTATGATAAAAGCAAATCAGATAAATAAGATGGCCCAAGACCATTAACACATTTATAAACTAATAAAAGTACTTTAAAATCGATCCTGAAACACACAGGGAGCCAATGCAGCAATTTCAAAACTGGCGTAATGTGCTCCCGCCCTCTGGTTCTCGTCAGCACCCGAGCGGCTGAATTCTGCAGTAGTTGCAGTGGTGAAATGCTCTTTTTCGGGAGGCCAGAGAGCAGGGCATTACAGTAATCTAAACGACAGGAAATAAAGGCATGCATCAGCACTTCCGTGTTAGCCTGAGAGAGAAACGGGCGGACTCTGGCGATATTCTTAAGGTGATAAAAACCAATCTTGGTTACATTTTTAATATGAGGAATAAAACTGAGCTCAGAGTCAAAAATGACGCCAAGGTTCTTCACACAGTGTGAGGGATTAAAAATGTGTAGTTTTGGTAAAAGCTTCTCTCTAGAAGTGGACATCCTTGGAAATGTATAAAACAGCTGTGGTGAATTTTGCCGTTCAGCTCCTGTGTTAGAGAACAGCAAGTTGTGTGGAAAAATATGTGCAATGTAAAATATTGAGATGGTCAAATTATGTTCACCTGTAAAGGCTATAGTGCATTTTAGGTTCATCCTGAAATGTTACCTGGAAGCCCACTATCTTGAACTTTTTGTGAGTAGTGTACCTGCTTATGCTCTCTACTAAAGCTTTACTTATTGAGTTTGTGGGGACAATGCAATTGACACATTTTCAGCCAGTATTCAATAAAACGTTTTATCTAACTCTTAGACCTTTGCACACACAGACCACTACTGGTAGAGTTCAGGGAAAACTAGCTTGAACTGGGTCAGAGTAGTTTTTGGAAGGGATTTTGTTAGCATGTTTGTTTTTCAGTAGGCATTTTCCGTAACCTACTTGCTTGCATACCTTAGACACATTGTCCAATAATTAACATCAAAGTAAACCATCTATAACAGCACTGGCCTACCTAGATTACAAGGATGACTAGGCTCAGCTATGCTAGGCTAGGTTGGTAGCTTCACTGTAGCAAGCAGCACAAATATCATATGATAGCATGAAGTATCTGAAACAAGGCTCTGCTAAACTAAGATGAGATTTTGCTAGTGCTAATAGGAGTTAGTTACCGGTAGATTCCTGTATAAATGCTTTGGTAAAAAACAACAGCCAAATCAGAGCTAGTATTAACTGGACCGCAATTAAAAAGGTTGGTCAAACTAAAACATGGATAGAATTATCTTGACAGAGCCATTGGGGCAAGGTAAGGCAGGGCAGCTTTGTTTACTGTATACTGTATAGCACATTTCATACACAAGGTAATTCAAAGTGCTTCATGTAATTAAAATACATTTAAAGGCATTTACAAACAAAATAATGTAAGAATTTTAAAAGCATAGAAAATACACCCAAACAGAGGAATTTAGGAATTTAATTTAGGATTTAGAAGCAAAGTAAATTTTAAAAATGTAGTTTACTACCATCTACCAACGTATCTAAGCATTACCCTGAGCTGGCAGCTAAACAAAGTCTTTGGTAGATTACCAAACAAATTGTAACTCACAAAGCTTGAGCAGGCCATACAGCCACTTGTGTAAAGTAGTCACCAAAATGTAGGAAGCACGAGCCAAAGTTGCTATAGGAGGTGAGCTGACAACCTGTGTAATACAAAGTTAGCCCTCATAAACGAGTGCCCATAACATCCCCTGCTATGTGATCCAATAAGATCAGTTTCAACATATGTGCCTGGTAACCGCTGACCATGATAAATATAACTTCATCAACTGGACTGAAATTAACAGCTGGTTACTGGACATGCACAAGTTTTATTTTCCTGAGATTTTATCAGTCTTGTGGACATTTACTCAGTAATCCAGTGTGCAGGTGGCAGGTACACATGGACCTTGGACTACTTATATTTTTGAATTACATAACACAACAGCGACTCATTACCTCAAGATACTTTTCACACATTGAGCAAATATGAGCATTGGTAGAAGTAATCCCAAGCATATTTTGCAGAGTAAACAGCAGAGATACTCATTAATAGTACGCATACAGTGTACTTTGGAAGAATTACACATACTTTTGTAAAAAAACACTAATGAAAGAAGTACTGATTAAACTCCTACTTAAGTAAAAATGAAAAAGCACAGACTGAAATACACTTAAGGAATAGTTTCTCTCTCTTATTAATTTACATTGAGGTTAAAAAATAAATCACACTACATGCCTCTACACGTCTTTTTTTTTTTTAAAGAGCAAAATACACTTTACTTGTATATTATTGTTTGACAATCAATTTGCCACAAATCCCTCTTGAAGCTGACAACATTAAACACACAATGACCATGCAATAGGTGACTGATAGTTTCCTCCCATCCATGTTTGTCGTTTCAGGTTTCTGGGCCCGTGAGGTGGGAAAATTAATTGGTTTTGAGCATCCGACCATCCCAGTTCACCACCAGTACGTGGTGACCGCGACTGTGCCAGAGGTAAAGGCCCTGAAGAAGGAGCTGGCTGTCATCCGAGACCTGGAGGGCTCTTACTACTTGCGCCAGGAAAGGGATGGCCTTCTGTTTGGACCCTACGAAAAGATGGATAAGATGGTCCTGCAAGACTCTTGGGTTCGAGATGGCGTACCCCCAGGTCTGTGTGGTAGCCATAAACATCTGTTGATTTGTTTTCTTAGGCTTATCTGGTTACAGTCCGAGCAGGGAGGCCTGGACCTCTCTGGTCAATGGTTGCAAAAATTCTAGAATTTTTCTAAGTTGGAAACTTTACAGGTATTTAAGGGAAATTAATAGGAATAAACAGCAGTAAACCAGAAATGTATCAAATTTAAGGTTGTCTCTTAATGGTGAACTTAAGTACAGTTTATATTTTACACTGAATACATCGAGACATTCCCTCGCTAGCTGTGAGACCCCATAGCTCTAGAGTGTCCTAGTCTACCCTGAGTCTCCTCCCCACTCCCTTAGTTTAGAATTGGTCTGCCATTAACAGGCAGGGGAATGTTAAGTAATTTAAAGCTTCTGTCCCATCTTGCCCCCTGTTCTACTGCTACAGGTTTTGGCAAGGAGCTATTTGAGTCAGACTTGGACCGGATCATGGAACACGTGGAAATGGCCATGGAGATGGTCCCCGTGCTAAAGAAAGCCGACATCATCAATATTGTGTCTGGCCCGATCACATACACCCCAGACCTACTGCCCATGGTTGGACCACATCAAGGAGTTCATAACTACTGGACGGCCATCGGATTCGGGTATGGGCGTGAGAGACAGGATTTCAGGAACAACAGCAATGTCCATTCCCACTGCCTTGTGTGCTCAGGTATGGAGTGATCCACGCTGGCGGAATCGGAAAATTCCTGAGCGACTGGATCAGAAATGGCGAGCCTCCATATGACCTGATTGAATGTGACCCCAACCGCTACGGAAGCTGGGTCGACGTGCCTTTCCTGTGCGCCAAAGCCAGAGAATCTTACGGCTTCAATAATGTGGGTAAGAACAATAGAGAGGAAAATGGGGCACTCACACTTGTGCTTCTGATCACTTTCGCTGAATTTTGAACGCTACATGAACAAGTGTTGAAATGACAGACCCAGCAGAGGCAAATTCAAAAGGTTTGTAAACAACAGGTTCAGTGATACTTCCATGTGGACGATCGCAAGTAACTACCACTGACCCGAAGAGATCCAGCCAGCTACTGTAGAGGTAGTGAAAAACATTGGTTTTGTTTTTTGGGGGCCTTTCCTTCAACAAAATCTAAATGAACCCACTGGAACCTGTGGGTGAAAAGCATAAAATGAGTAACCATGGTAAATATTTGTGCAAAGAAGGTAGCAAGATAATGGTGTAGAGTAGCCACTTCCAAAGGGAAAAACTGGGAACCAAACCTCAGTCATTGAGTTTATCGAAGACATTTTGCGCTGGTAAGTATGAAATGTTTGGTAGGTTGTTTTTGAGTCCTGAATTAATGAGCCATTACCTCAATGATCATGTTAACTATGTTTATTTCTGAATCAACTTACCAGTTGAAATGTAAATTACGGCCAGTGTTGGGTCCCTCTTCCAAGCAGTTTACCCTAAGTATCTTCTTTTTGACTGATATTTAGAACATTCTATCTATGGCAGAAGAGAAGAAGACGAGTCAATCAGAGACCAGCTCCCTTTGTACCACCTCACAAGAAGAAAATCATTCATTCAAGCCATTGACTCTGTTTCATTCATCACTTTGCTTTGGCCCAATCAAATGAAAAAACACTTCGGCTTTTGTCACCTAGAAGAACATACATTATTGTTTTGACGTAATGGTAAATTGTTGAATCTGGTTTGGTCCAGACCAGAAACAAAATGACACAGGCCTAAACTCCTTGTGTCCCTAGTCGGCTACCCCAAGGAGGAGCGCTTTGCTGGCCGACCAACCTACCGGAAGAGTGGAATTTATGATCTTCTCAAGGACAAAGCATCCATGGGCTTCCATGCTGGCTGGGAACAACCTCACTGGTTTTATAAACCGGGAGACGACACTGAATACAAGTAAACCGGCAATTAATCTGGAATCCGAGATAAGATAAGTGCTGATTTTCTTTGCGTCCGTTGCCAGGCCCAGTTTTAGGCGCACAAACTGGTTTGAACCCGTCGGCAGAGAGTGCAAGCTCGTGATGGAGAAGGTGGGCGTGATAGACCTGACCCCTTTTGGCAAGTTCATTGTGAAAGGCAAGGATTCTCTCAAGTTGCTGGATCGCTTGTTTGCGAACACCATGCCCAAGGTGAGAGGCCTCGTACAACAGTGTGCAACACTGGACTACTGAGGTCACTTAAAATGTCCTGGATGTCACACACTTGTGGTTTCAGGTGGGCCAGACAAACATCAGCCACATGTTGACACCCGCTGGGAGAGTCTACGCTGAAGTCACCATTACCCAGTTGACGCCAGGAGAGTTTCTGCTCATCACTGGCTCAGGATCAGAGCTACATGACCTCAGGTGAAATACTCCCTCACGCAAAACAGCACCCTGTTGAAAAGATAGTGCTTGACAGGTGGTGTCTCATGTTTTCCTTATATTATTTTGGGTTATTGTTGTCCCCAGCTTTGATAGGCAGTGTGAAATCAGCAAATATTGAGTGTGAACAAATGAATTATTTGAATGTTATGCAATTGAAAAAGTTGTACAAGACCATAAAGAACATTAATTTGAAAGCTTCATTGAAGCCACTTAAAATGATTGAACATAAAACTCTACTGCAATGGTTGAAACCCAAAGCTTTCCAGCAGCTGCTAGTACAACTCCGCCTTTGGCTGCAAACAGCAGGCCATAAATTAAAGCCTTCATTTGGAATCCTTCAACCAATATCAGTTTCATGTAGCAGCCTCTATAGTGGCAATTTGGCCAAACCTCTACATGCCAAGAGTCAGTGCAAATGCAGTATTATACTGTACTGCACATAGACGTGATGATGATGATGATGATGATGATAATAATTTGTAGAGGTGGGCGTTTTATAAAATTTTGGTTGTCCGTCATTTGTCAGCGGCCAGGGTACCAATCCGTCATTCGTCAGTCCGTCATGTATCGCGCCGAACTGAATTTTTAGCGTCAGTTCGTCAATCAGTTCATCATTTAAGTTCATCAGTTAGTCCGTCAGAAGTCTGTTGTTCCGTCAGTCGGTCCCCCCAAAAAAACATCAGAAAAACAGGCGTCCGCCAATGACGGACTAACGGTCTGTCAGTGATGGACGCAGCAACAGGTTTTATGTATACATCTCTCTGGCTGGGGTGACGTCACTATGAAATTTTTTTTTTTTTTTTGAACAGGTGGATCGAGACAGAAGTGGCCGTCGGCAGCTACGATGTTGACATCACCAACGTGACGGAAGAAATTGGCGTGCTGGGGGTCGCCGGGCCCAACTCGCGGAAGGTCCTTCAAAAGCTCACCCAAGAGGACATGAGCCATTCAGGGTTTAAATTTCTCCAGTGCAAGTCGATCCAGTTAGCCGGTGTTATGCTCCGAGCCATCAGGATCTCCTACACTGGTATGCAACACGTTGTCTATGGATTATTTTCTTTTGTTGTATTGTGTTGATGATTTTGTGTTGATTTTATTTCATGTTTGATGTTTTGTGTGCCGCATTGTTTTTATTTTGTGTTTCTGTGGTATTTTTCATGTTTTGGCGTCTCTTGTGTTGGTGATGCATTGGTGTTGGTTCTCGTCATGTTTTTGTTTTGTTGTCTTTATTTTGTTGATTTCCTTGTTTTAATTGTTTGCATTGTTTTGATGTTGTGTTTTTTTTATGTTTTGTATTCTTGTAGTACTGTATTTTGTTGCATTTGTTGTTGGGGGTATTGTTGATGGTGTTGTTCTCATTTCTATTGATGTTTATTTTATAATTTTCACTTGTTTTGATTTAGGTTGTTGTTGTTTTGTTTGTTGTTGTTTTGTTTTTTATGTTGATTTCATGTGTTTTGTGAGTTATGTTTTATCGGTCCTGTTTTTGTGATGAGCTGCTGATGAATTACACTGGTCAACAACCAAGTTTAAATCACAGATAGCTTTATGTGTCCCTAAACCTATTTTGGGCGCAGATTTAAAAAAACAAAACAATCTTTACTTTTTTCTAGCACATCATGTTTTTGAGATATTTTCATTTTTTGTTTTTAAGTTTGACCTATGAAAGCTTGCACAACACAGATCTTATCACGCGTTGTAATTTATAGCTGTGATGTTTCAGAAAACAATTCCACCTGTTACTGAGGCTAACCCTTAATTCATAAATATATTACTATAATACTTGTGAAAACCTGTTGTGCTAGAAAAAAAAAACGAGGGCAGATTTGGAATGCAAACACAAACTTTGCTGACCAATGTTATTTCCCATGGTTGTGTTGTCGTTGCTTTTGTGTTATTAGTTTGTGTTGTTATGTTTCTTGTGTTGTTTTTATAATGCTTCTGTTGTGTAGTTTTGTGTTTTCACGTTAATTCCAGGTTGTTTTTTTTTAATGTGGTGTTCTTCTGTTTTGCCTTGTTGTTGACCTCTCTGGTGCATATGCTGCTCAGGCGAACTGGGATGGGAGCTGTACATCAACCAAAAGGACATGGCAGCAGTGTACCAGGCTATAATGGAAGCGGGAATAGAGGAAGGCATTGACAACTTCGGCACCTACGCCATGGCCTCCCTCAGGCTGGAGAAAGGCTTCAGAGGATGGGGAGCTGAGGTACAAATACTGATGCGCGCAACGTTTCAAAAGCATTCAAGGATTTTTCATAACTCTTTTGTTTCTCTTGATAGATGAACTGTGACACCAACCCCCTGGAGGCAGGCTTAGATTACTTCATCAAACTAAACAAGGTAACAATGTTAAACCCTAGCTTGGTTAGCAAGCTGCTCTGCAGGCGATTATTCTGTCTTCCTCTTTGTCGTAGCAATTTCACGCATCTGTCAGCTTTCCTCAGACTGTCTTGTATTAAACAACATGTGATTGAAATGTATGTAATGTAGCTAGCCGTTCCGCTGCCAACTCTTCTGCTTCCGTCCTCATGGTGTGTCTTCCTGTTTCCATCCATTTGTTCGCCTGCAACACAAAGCTGCTGAACCCCCGTTTATGGCGGGGATTTGTTCCAGACCCATCCGCGATTTTTGAAAATCTATGATATCCAAACACCAGATTAAAAAAATAAATGCAATAAAAATAAATGCAATAAGGTGGAGTTCACTGTCACTACACTTTGAACTACAACATCTTTTTTTTGAGCAGCCCGCTGACTTCATCGGCAAGGCGGCACTTAAGCAGATAAAAGCCAATGGCCTGAAGAGGAAGTTGTCCTACCTTGCGGTGGAGACGCACGACGTCGACCCTGAGGGCAACGAGACGGTGTGGCACGACGGAAAGGTTAGCCACCACCACCGCTGTCATCTGCTACTTGCTGAATCCTTTGCATTTTCAAAGTTAAAAACTTTTCAAGGAAACACCAAACAGAATGGCTCTTAATAAGGAATTTACAGTGTTTATAAAAAGTCTACACACTTCTGTTCAAATACCACGTTTTTGTGATATGAAAAAATTACATGAATCAATCAGTCTATCATTACTGTGAAATTTTTGCAATAACGATTTTGTTTTTTACAAAATCTTGACATCTCCCAAACACGTGGTAAAATGTGTTATGGTGCAATGAAACCCAAGTTGAACTTTTCGGCCGTGATTTTAAAAGCTATGTTTGGAGAAAACACAACACTGCTTATCAACAAGAGAACGCCATAGCTACAGTAAAGCATGTTCATTGGCACCATCACGCTAAGGCTGCTTTTCTTCAGCTGGGCATGGGGCCTTAGACAAGGTGTAAGGAAGTATGAACAGTTCACAGCCATATCCCCAATTATAAGAGGGTGTGCACACTTCTGGAACCATTATCTCAGTTGTTTACTTGCACATGTGGGCAAGAAGCATTATCTTTGCGTAGATGCCTGCTAATGGCAACAAAATGTTTATATTTAGATACATATACATATGATAACATCAGTTTGAGGAAAGGAAAAGAAGACTCTTGCTCACACTGTTCTCCAAATAAGAATTAGATATATTCATATAAATTGCCATGGAAAATGTTCATTTTGGAATATTTTCAAAATTCCCCATCTTAATTCCCCATGAAAATTTACTGGAAAATTTCCCACCCCTTTGCAACCTTAGCTGTTCTTTGCACTTCCCCATTTTCCCCCCGCCATCTCACTCACCTGCGTCTCCTCAACCAGGTGGTGGGCAACACCACGTCGGGGGCCTATAGTTACAGCGCCCACCACAGCCTGGCGTTCGCCTACCTGCCTGTGGAGCTGTCCTCGGTAGGCCACAAAGTGGAGGTAGAGCTGCTGGGGAGGAAGTACCCTGCCGCAGTCATTCAGGAGCCCTTGGTGCTCACCGAGCCCACGCGGACCCGCCTGCAGAACAAAGCCAAGAGCAAAGCATAAGAACAATCCCGACAATGGCAGCAAGGGATCACATGACTTGGTCACGAAGGAGTTTGCTTTCTAGTTTTCTGATGGACTTGAACCACAATGTCTTAAGTAGTTTTGTAATTCCATGGTTTACATTGTGTTTGGTACAATTTGAGAAATAATACCATAACCATTTTAGTAAGTGACATAATTAAACATATTACATTTGTACATTTTTTATAATCAATGTTTTTTTTTTACAAATATGCAAGAAATGATATACTGTACATTAATTAATAACTTGAGGAATAAAGTATATAGAATTCATTATCATATGGAAATCAGTACTGATGACTGTTTTATGTTGTAATTCCTTTAATTACCAGAGGAAGTCACATTTTTCAAGAAATTAGTACTACATTGAAAATAGTAAAACAATCCAATATAGTAGGTTGTATTTAGTCCAACTACATCATATTAAATTAAAGTGTCACATTCTTATTTCATTCCATGATCTCAACTAAAACCTAAATATAATCACGAATAGTTGTGGTGTAGACCATTTTCAAAACAAAATGTGTCGATTAAACCCGGTTCACACGGCAGGATTATCGGCCCGATTTTATCCCGACAATCGTAGGTCGGTCGACTCTCGTAATGGCTCCAAAGATAATCTTATCAGATAAACCTGCCGTGTGTGGTGTGCTCAGGCTGATCTCGGCCAGTCGGGAGGACGTCCGACCTCAAATTGGGGATATTCAACATGTTGGATTGTTTTGGCCTGATTTCGCACTGTGTATGGTGTGTTCCCAGGAAAAAACAGCGCGCAGCCGGTTAACAGTGACGTGCAGCCAATCAGAAAGCGAGGTGACGGGGTGCAAGGAAGCGCGGTGGGAATTCAAAATCAAAACAGCCATGGCGCAACAGAGCCCAACGTCTTTTCTTTTCGTGTGACTTTTTTTCCACTAAAAATAATTCACAAACGAGCGCCACCGTCAAGATGACACCCATGCTGCCTCTAAATCTGCCATGTTTGTTGACTCCGAAGTCTCGTTAAATCTCGAGGGGGTTTGCGAGATTTTCCTTCTGACATGACAATATCGTGCGTGATATGTTGCTCTTGTTGCGTGGCTGCACACCACACACGGTAGATTCAAAATTGTAACACGCGTGATTTTTTTTCTCGTCACGTGTGGGGTCTCTCACAGTTTGGAAGTCGGTCGACAATTTTAAAATCCTGCCGTGTGAATCGGGCTTTATTTAAAGGTTTGCGAAACATTCATACACGCCGTTTTTGTACTGCAGCCCTTAGTTCCTCAAATCCCGAGGCGGGCTTCCTGCTTTACTTTGTGACAGCCCCTTCACTTCCACTTTGCCACACTTTGAGGTGAAGATGGCCGAAAAAATTACTTTCTTCGTGTTGCTGTTGACCGTCGGTTCCCCCGTGGCGTCGGGCTCTAAGCAGCCGCACATCGTGTTTATCCTGGCAGACGACTTGGGCTGGTACGACGTGGGCTACCACGGCTCAGAGATCAACACGCCCAACCTGGACAAGCTGTCGTCCAAGGGGGTCCGCCTGGAGAACTACTACGTCCAGCCCCTTTGCACCCCGTCCAGGAACCAGCTCATGACCGGACGGTACCAGGTGAGACACCCGGACGATACCCCACTCCACCCGGCATCGTCGCCAGTGCGTTGTTTGGGGATGATGATAATTGATCATAATTATGATTGATTTTAATGATAATAATTATAATTATGATAATTGATTATTCCAGTGGTAGGGATTATGTGAAGCACATTGAGTTGTACTTTGTATGAAATGTTCTATATCAATGAAGCTGCCTTATACCTACTGTTACTAGTACTGCTACCCGATCACATTTTGTGGCAACCATGTCAGATTTGAATGACTTTGAGTACAGAATCACGATCCAATACATTGTCTTCTCAATTTTTTTCATTTAAATAAAAAAATCCAAATAATGTTATCCCACCATTATACATTTTCATTTGGTTATAAGTCAAATCCGGCAGTGGTTCAAGTGAATTTTGAAGTATCCATTAAAAAGTGATATTGATCCAAAATCTCACGTCAGCGCTAACGTTTACAGACAGTTAAACAAGAAGAGGTTGTGATGTGGCTACTTTAGTTCACCTCTGACTTGGTCTTTCACCAGTTTGTTGCATGTTTGACATTGGCAGATCCACACGGGCATGCAGCACCAGATCATTTGGCCGTGTCAGCCATACTGCGTGCCGCTGGATGAGACGCTGTTGCCTGAGCTGTTGTCCAAGGCGGGCTACACCACGCATATGGTGGGCAAGTGGCACCTGGGCATGTACAAGAAGGACTGCCTGCCCACGCGCCGCGGCTTCCATTCCTACTTTGGTTTGTACACGCCACGTGTTCCCCTCACGTCGCCATGCTAGACGACCACTTGTTTGCTTTACAGTTGTACAGCCTCCTTTCCCCTTTGATATATTTCTTTAATACACACCTCAGATACAGTATGTAACACAGATTATTCATATGTTCTTCAGGCTACCTGATGGGCAGTGAAGATTACTTCACTCACATCCGCTGTAGTCCCATTGCTGCCATCAACCTGACCCGCTGCGCTTTGGACCTGCGCGAAGAGGAAGCGGCCGCCCCAGGATACAAAGGTGATTATTCCACCGAGCTGTTCAGCCAGAGGGCCGTCCGGATCATCACCAAACACGACCCCAAAAAGGTGACTTTTTTAGTGCACTTTAAAAAACAACTGCAGCCGAAACAATGTGCTGTAGCCTTAATAAATAAGAGCACAAATAAAACACAAACAATAGTAGAAATTTGTCTAATTATTGGTAGTAGTGACGGCACGGTGGCCGACTGGTTAGCACGTCCGCCTCACAGTTCAGAGGTCATGGGTTCGATTTCGGCCCTGGCTTCCCTGTGTGGAGTTTGCATGTTCTCCCCGTGCCTGTGTGGGTTTTCTCCGGGTACTCCGGTTTCCTCCATCCATCCATCCATTATCGATACCGCTTAACCTCACAAGGATGTCTCTGTCTCTGTGTACCCTGCGATTGGGCAACTGGCAACCAATTCAGGATGTCTCCCGCCTACTGCCCGATGACAGCTGGGATAGGCTCCAGCACGCCCGTGACCTTTGTGAGGATAAGCGATATAGATAATGGATGGATGGATGGATGGATTATTAGTAGTAGGAGTAGGAGTAGTAGTAGTATGAATAAGTTATTCCGTTTTTATAAAAATCTATTCTTAAAAAAAAAAAAAAACAGTGGGTGACTTGGTGTCTTTGAACAGTCACACACTGACCCAAAAAGTTTAATTTAAAAAAATTACAGGAAATGTGTTCATCTTTCATCCCCTCTTCCTCCATGTGAAAACATTTCAAAACAACTTCATTCTTGTTATATGCTTTGTTTTTCCCTTGAAAAAAATGACATTTGACTCCCATAATATTAAGATATTTTTTTCCCAAAATATTACCTTCACATTCTTTTTTGATTATAACAATAATAATAATGATAAAAATAATAAAACAAAAGTAATGTGCTTGTGTTTCAGCCCCTCTTCCTCTACGTGGCACTGCAGGCCGTGCATGCACCCCTGCAGGTCCCCGAGCGCTACGTGGCGCCCTACGCCTTCATCCGCGACCCTCATCGGCGGACGTACGCCGGCATGGTGGCAGCCATGGACGAGGCAGTGGGCAACATCAGCCTGGCCTTGCGGCAGGCCGGACTTTGGGACAACACTGTACTGGTGTTCTCCACAGGTACGCACGCATACACCCCCACTCCCCCAATTAATGACCAACAAATTCAGATTATATTGTTTTTTTTTAAGATTTAAATAAAGAGTGCACAATTAATAACATTCATTTTTAAATAGTACTTTTTTAATAAGTAGCACTCTATTCTCATAATACTATTTTTTCCATAAAATAATTAACTATTTTCATAAAATATGTTTTTTTTTCATATATTGTCACGATGTTTCATAGCTACCTTTGTAATTATTGTTTTACTGAAAAGATACAAAATTCGAAAATAAAAATACTTTTTTGTTTCTTTACTTTATTTGCCTTTTATTTAACCTACAAATGTGGCAGATCATTTTGCCTGACCCTGTATAAAACATTTTCCTTTAAGGTAATGTAACGCTTTATTGAAATGACTTTATGCTTGCAATATCATGCTTATTCTGTAGAAAAAATTGCAATTTAAGTCTGAAAGTATTATGCCTTACTAATCAAATCCGGGATGTATGAAAAAAGTAATTGCAGTACTCTGCATGTCCAACAGAGTGCGGCACAGGTTGCTAAATAGTCTTCAAGATGATGATCCATTCATAAAGTAGCCATCTAACCCTCAGGTGGAAGTGTTGTTAAAAAAAATAAAAAACAAAACTCTTTCCATCTGGTAGCCTTTCAGTGGAGACATTGTCATAAAATATCCACCGTGAGGCTTGCAGTGTTTATCAGCAGTAAACACCTGGAACCACACTGATGACTGTTAAGATGTGTTTTCAGCACATTGGACTTTTAAAGTGTCATTACAAAACAATGCAGTGAAATTGCCGGCTCAGGTTGCCAGATGGTTTCCTTGTTCGCATCAAAGGATGAACTCGTGGGCTTTTTCTTTTGCTTTTGAGATGATGTTCAGCCTCAACACAGACTTTAAGCCGACTAGTTTATTTTTATTAAGGGGCTTAACTTCCTTTTACACTTATATGACAAATAATGGTGATTTTAAAAAATGATTGTTTTCATCAAAACAAATCTGACTTTTCTCCTAATATAAATATTTTGTTTCTTGAAAAGTGCGACATAATTCTCGTTTAACTCTATTGTCAAAATATTCTTGACAAAAATACGATTCTTCTTTATACATTTTTGATGGAAAAATACAACGTTATTCCCATAAAATGAATATACTTTTCTGAGAAAAAATATATTGTCCGTTTTACAAAAAGCATTACTTTAAAGTCATCATATAAAGACATTTGTCTTCTCAAAAATCTCACTTTATTCTAGTTCCATACCTTTTTTTTTCTTGAGAAAAAAAGACATTTTCATAAAATTAACTCATTATTCTTGTACAGTAATACTAGTACATTTAAAAAAAAAAAAGAAAAAAAATTCTCTTATGAAGAACCTTTTTGGAAAAAAAAAATTTTGAAGAATAGGAGCAGCCACACCTCTTGGAAACACAGCCCTTGCTGTGGCCCAAAAAGCCAAAGAAAAAGAAAAATGTTCCCAAAAAATACAGACAACAGCCTGTTGTGAATTGTATCATGCTTCCGTCCCTGGACAGATAACGGTGGCCAGACGCTGCAAGGCGCCAGTAACTGGCCGCTGCGAGGCAGGAAGTGGTCGCTGTGGGAGGGAGGAGTCCGCGGCGTGGGATTCGTGTCCGGGCCGCTCCTCAAGCAGCCAGGCAGCGTCAGTCGGGAGCTCGTCCATGTCTCTGATTGGCTGCCCACGCTGGTGGGACTGGCGGGGGGCCACCTCAACGCAACCAAGCCTCTGGATGGATTCGATGTTTGGAACACTATCAGGTGACGGATGCTTGATGATGTTCACTCTGAACAAAAAAAAACAAGTATTGAGTGGCAGTTAATTTACAGCACTCAGACTGAACTTTCAAGGCTCACAGAATATTGTGTTTTAGTATTATGTAAACAGAAACTACCAAATGAAATCTTAAACCCTCTTCTTTCATCACAAAAAAATGTTTGTAGTTCATTCCATTTTTTTTGTAATCAGCAGTACAACATGGGTTGGTTTCACCCAAATCACCTATTTTGGACCCAAAAATGCAAGAGACAAGCTTTTTGTGAAAAAATATATTTTATGCACAACAGTGACTTTTACGCGAATAATTTTTGCTTTGTGACACCTCAAACATCTGAACAGTCCTTCTATACAATATCAACAACAATCAAAATGTGCTTTTGATGGCAAAATAATGTATTTACAAAAAAATCACCAGTGTAACAATTTTACATTTGACTACTTAAACTATTTACACACTGTTTAATAGTAGTAGTAGTTGTAGTCGTATTAAGCAGTGTGTGTGCGAGTGTGCCATGTACGTACATTGTCATCGCTTCTACTTCTAAATGAAAACAATCTCTGTTATCATTTCTCTCTTTTGTGACACTTAGTGATAGACAAACACTTTGAACTAATCACAAGCTGCTTGGAACAGTCAATTTTCCAAAGATACGCCATGTCCACTATTGATATAGGTGGTCTCCACTGCTGCCATCTTCTGGTCATAGATTTCTGCCTTGTGTTTGCAAAAAAAAAAAAAATACATGCAAAGAGGACCTTGGAAAAAAATAACAGCATGTTAAAATGCAATATTGAGTGTGGCCAAAAATCTCCATTAGAGCACTGTATTATTCAAAATTGTTCAGCCCTAAATTGGATGCCATGTGGATGGTGTTTGGATGATGCACTTTCAAGGCAAATCCTTCCCGGAATTCCGAATTGTACGAGCCGGACATTCCGCAGTACTCTATGATGGTTTTTCCTTCACAGCAGCTGAGTCCACTTTGATGGACACTTCGTTTTGCTCGCTGCCTAAATGCGGACGTGGTGAAGGAGGAGGTGAAACTGAGGGTCACGACACCACAAACTGCTACCTTGCATCCCGCCGCTCTGCTCCCATTGGCCGCTGTGCGTCAGCTGACCGCGGCCTCCACGCTGTTTTCTAATTGGCCGCAGAGAGCGAAAGCGGGCGGGCGACTGAGAGTTATTTGTGTTATCAGACACTGCGGTCGGTGCGTTTTCTCTGCGGTCGGAGCACATGACGGCCGGGTGCACTGTTTTAGATTTACACATCCCACTTGTGTGTTGTTCAGAGCGTGTGAGTGTGTGTGTTTTAACACGACTCCGTTTATATTCCAGCAAAGGCTTTGCCTCGCCCAGACTGGAGCTGCTACACAACATTGACCCAATGTACAACGATATAGCCCCATGTAAGTCAATGACGCACAACCACAACCCTCCCCTCCACCCCTCACAAACACAAGTGTTGGAAACAGTTCAGCCTTGGCTCCACTTTTTGTTTGTGGTTGCTTTAAGTTATTAAGATTGTCTTTGTTGTTGTGTTGGGCCCTGAGGAACACTGATAAGCAGAGCTGGGAATTGTCACTCCGTCCCATAGTCCCCGTCGTGCATATTTAATCGACGCAAGTATGCTCTGATGATCAGGTGAAAAGTGAAAACTACAGTGTTGAAAAGATAATCAGTCAACGTTGTTTGAATGTGAGCTTCTTGACATTCGATTCTCACGCGTGTATGTATGTATGTGTGTGTGTGTGTGTGTGTGTGTGTGTGTTTATGGTTGAGGTTCTGTGATTGTAGTGCCTCTTTCAAGAAACAGGTCTTGTGACTGCCTTGTTCTATTATCTTGGCTCAATAGTAATTCTAGTCTAAAAAGTTATTAATGTAATTCTAAAACACATTCTAATTTAAATCCCAAATGATTTTCCCCATTGGAAATAATGCATATGAAACAGAAATAATCTGTTGCAGGGTCATCACACCATCATGAAAATAAATCAAACAAAGTCAAACAAGTGTCATTTATTGGGGGGGGGGGACGTTCCAAATCTGCTTCAATTGGTGAAAATCAACAATACTGAGAGACCACATACTGCAAGTGTCCTCATGTCCTCGTCCTGTCCTCCATGCAGGTCCCGGCTCGGAGCGTCTGCGAGCGTTAGACGGCGACAAAGGAGTCTTCCGGTCCGGCTTCAACGTGTCCATTCACGCCGCCATCCGATCCTCAAACTGGAAGCTGCTCACGGGATACCCAGGTGAGCGCTTCGTGTGTCAGTGTCACCCACGCCAACATTTAGTCTGGAAGAAAACAGACAATGCATGAAGATACTGACGCGCTGTTTAGTGTCTTCCCATAGCAAATTATGTTAACGATGTGTTGCAGGGTCCTACAGTATCTATAATTAATCACACAAAAGACATAGATAAAGCCAAACGCAGAGTTGATCTATTCATACCAAAAAATCCTCCTAAAATGTCTTTTCATGAAAAAATAGCCAATAAAAAAACATTTATCCATGGGTTTGAAAATGTGAAACAAAAACACACTTAATTCTTTGAGGCGAAAAAGCCAAAGAAAAAGCGAAACATAGTAAGTCATTTGATGCAATGCTATATGAAAAACAACACAGTAAAAGCAAAACACTTCATCCCTATACGCACAAAAAATGTTAGTGTTGAGAAAATACAAAGAAAAAGCAGTTGCAGTTAACGCTACGATGCGAAAAAGCAAAAGCAAAATCCAATTAATACTTTCATTTAAAAAAAACAAAATACCAAAGAAAAATCCAAACATGATAATGAATTCTTTGCAAAAATGCCACAAAACAGAATTAATCATTTCATGCAAAAAAGACAAAGAAAAAGCCAAGTTTGACCATTTAATGAGAAAAAGGCAAAGAAAACCAAAATGCTATTAATCCGATGATGTCAATAAAATAAACACAGAGATTATTATCTCTTGTTGCAAAGCAAAAGGCACTTAATGAAAATGCATAGTTAATCCTTTGAGACAAACAAATCCAAAGGAAAAAAATCAAACACACATTTAATCCTTTGATGTGGCCCAGGTTGCGACATTTGGTTCCCACGACCCGGCCATAACGTGTCCTCTCCCCGGCCCTCCGAGCCCCTGAAGCCTGTGATGCTGTTTGATGTGCACAAGGACCCCGAGGAGAGGAACGAGGTGTCGGCCATTTACCCCGCCGTGGTTGACCGCCTCCTGGGCCGTCTGAACCACCACCAGCAGAGCGCATTGCCCGTCCACTTTCCCGACGAGGACCCGCGCTGTGACCCGGGCCCCACGGGAGCCTGGGGACCCTGGGCCTAGATGACTATCTCCTTGGACGAGAAATGGGGATTTACATGCACTTCCTGGATATTTTAATGGGACATATAATATGCAATCTAATGAGATATCGTATCATAAACGCTGCATTCTACCGTTACGAACATCAACGCAATATGAATAGTTTTGGGAAGAAAACTTAACAGTCGTAAAGTGATAAAGTGATTGAACTCGACTTAATTCACTTCACAAAAATTCTTCAAAAAAGAGGCTTCAAGCTGTTTAATTCCACTCGCAGTTGAAATTTATTGTTAAACTAACAAAACAAGGAGAATTACATATTGTGTACTTAAAACAACCTCAGAGCTTTTCCTTAGAAAAGTACGCTTAGCTAAATGCTAACTGACAATGGAAAACACCCTGGACAGGTTAACGAATAGCATTTGCGTTGCTGTGTTAGAACTCATTAAGGAAAAAATAAAGGATAAAGCAACATGTAGTCAGACAACGATGACAATGCTCTCAGGTCTATTTCTTTTATACTCTGCGAACAATTACTAATATTACTGCATCTTACTGAGCAGTTGTGACGGTCTCCTTGTACTATACATCTGTTTGTATTTTACTGCCCCCAGCTGGTCTAGGCGAGCACTCTCAAAGGAACCGCACAGTCCAAATGAAATATGCACAAACTGTTTCATTCTTTACATTCTATTTGTTGTTACTACATGATTTAATGAAGTACAATATTATAGTGTGCTAGTTTTTTAATCGGAAAAACTCATTTTTACAGCGATTGCATGAAAATAGACACGTTGAAAGAAAACTATCCCA
This sequence comes from Filicampus tigris, assembly GCF_054856515.1. Lineage (NCBI taxonomy): Eukaryota > Metazoa > Chordata > Actinopteri > Syngnathiformes > Syngnathidae > Filicampus > Filicampus tigris. The sequence goes on along the minus strand of NC_141231.1, from coordinate 11,513,940 downwards.
CCTACCAGAAGTATCACGGTACGGCTGTTGTGTGATAATCAATCATGATGTTTGCAAACAATACCAAAAATATTAGGAAACAGTGGCTATGTGAAAATTGATACGTTGGAAGAGAAACATCCACAATAGCCATAGTATCACGAAATGCTGATTGCAGCATAATTGATGACTGTAATATTTTCCAGACGATGCCAGTAGTATAACAATACGTTGACTGATCTGACGTTGGGCCTTGCTGTGTCAGCTTATTACCAAACAAAGAAAAGAAATGTTAGCACCATTGCTAGCATTCCTTGGGTTCAAATGACTTTGTGCTAAAGTGGTTAGCGCGCTATTTGTGATCGGCGGGTGAGGAATTTGGCATGGTGTTTCACTTGAGGGAATCATTTGCAACCCTGGAATTGGAGTGGGAGAAGCTAATTTTCCTTGGACGTATACGCTCTTTGAACCTTGACCCCTTGGCGTTTGACCTCACCAAGGGAGACCCCCCCAACTCTAATGCAGGGCCAGCGACCTTTGAACTGTCATGTCAACAGGAGAAGAAACAACAAGTCTTTTAAGAAGACATCCCAGAACAGACAGAAATTCTGCCCTTTTGTATCTGTAACACCCTCCATTTTTTTACTTGTATTTTTTAAGGAATTCAGCACATAAAGAACCAGCATGACTTTTCTAATATGAGAAGACGCTCCCCCCCCAAAAAAGACAGGAAATTTGCCATCTTGGTTTGAAGCAGCCATTTCGTCTCGATAGCGCCCTCCAGATTCCCCCATACCCCACCCCCACTTTTTTTTATTTTTATTTTTTTAAAGAATTTAGCATCCAAAGCTAGTTTCATTTACATGAAATCTGGTGGACCTGTCTATCATTAGTAGACCCACAAAGAAGGTCTCAAGAAGCCATGCCTGAAAAGACACAGGAAGTCTACCATTTTGGTTCAAAGTGTCGATTTTGGGCTAATTTGAGCTATTTTTATTTCCACTTAGAGACTTTGTCCGATTGCTACCAAAATTAGAACCACACATGCAGGAACCATCATGTCCATTTTTCAAAATACATGACTCAGACACACTTTATTTGCGTTCGTGGGCCATAAAATGATGTTGGACGCCTTTAGAATGCCAGCTATCCGCTCAGCTGGTAGCCTCCCTGATAAAAAGGTGAAGTCTCTGATTGAAACAGAGATGGCTGCCTCACAGAGCCAGACGACAACAGGGAGCACTCAGCTGCTTTCACATATTCAAGTCATCCTTTTGAATAACTTCAAAATATGATGCTTGTGTACAAGCAATAATAAATAGGATATAGCATGGACAGAGTATGGTATATTAATAGAATTTATTCAATTTTGTATATATTTTGAATACTCTTATTTGACATGATTTGATTCTTTGATATATATTTTTAGAAAGTTTTCAAACTGAACTAAATTATAATTGTTACTTTCATTAATATTGTCAAGGTTACTATTACACTTGGATTAGAAAAAAAAAAGAAAAAAATATTCAAATAATTTGTTTAAAACCAAAATCACGGTTGCTGGTCTTCTGATTGGCTATGTATGATTCCGTCCGGCGATTTGGCCACGGCGAGATTCAAACCCGAAACCGCAGAACTGTGATGCAGGGGTGCAAACCACCTCACCATAACCTTGCTACTGTTCATAGTGTTAATGTATTTATTTTATTTTTTAAATCATTTTAAAAAGCTCACTGGCATTATTATTATCATTATTTATTTTTCTTATTCTTCTTCTTATTATTATCATTATTATTATTGCTCCTACTACACTTTGAAAAAAAAATAAACAAACGTACTTTTTTAAATTTTAGTTCGATCGTCTTCCTCACTTCTTCCTCACAAATCACGGTTGCTGGCATCCTGATTGGCTACTTACACAGCAGCTCCTTTGCGATTGGTTATTACCGGTAGTGATCTCTCATTGGTGACTGACCTGCGTGTAAATTGAATGATCTATTTATATTATTTGTGTAAAATTGTTTTGAATAAATACAAATCTATTACAAGTCATTCTTGTCTTATTGTTATTGTTATTATTGCACTTTTATTATTATTATTTATAAGTGGTTTGTTCAACTCCCTTAATAACAATCACGGTGCGGTGTCCTGATTGGTTAGTTCCACAGCAGCTCGCTTTCGATTTGTTTTTTTCACCGGTAGCTGTTCTCTGATTGGTGACTGACTGCAAGCAGCGGTTCGCCGCTGCCAGGACTGGCCAACTTCGTGGAGGTTGGCGGTGGCCATTCATTCTTCTGCGGTCCGCCGGAGGACGTGGAACCAAGAAGAGCAGTAGGCAGCAGACTCGAAGGAAAGGGAGAGCTCACCCCATTCTCATCTCACGCCTAAAAAGAGGGGGAAACATCCAGCCACTTTGACAGCGGGAGTCGTCATCTATCGTGTGGGAGTTTAAAAAAAAAGCTTCCCTCATCATCTCTCAGTTCCACGTGAGTTTGGAGATATTTGAATATACTTCTCTACTAAAACTACATCCAAAAAACTTTCCTACATGTCCGCTCATTTTCCTCCTTTTCCACTTCCCAGTCGAGGTGGGACACTCGCCTAGTCGAAGGCGAGCTGACAGATACTTTTTTCGGCTTGAAGCTCCTCTGATGTGGCGTCCATTCATCTCGTAATTTTGGTTGTCTGCTTGAAATACATTTTTTGAAACGTTTGATAAGATTAAGTGACGAACAAGCCTCTTTTGGTGAACATAAATTGGACTGGATTTAACTTTGATTTAAGATGAATCTGACACTTGGTCAAAAAAATCCCATGACGTCAACAAATTGTGAAAATGTATACGTAAAGAAAAAGTTTCGACACTAAATCATGCATATATTCTCTCTCTCGCAATTTTTTGTTGAAACACATCTTTCGTAATTCATCAGATGTAAACTACTTTTTAAAGTTGATAGTCGATCGATACCAATCAGTGCGAGCTGAGCTGGCTTCATGAATGCTGAAATGTTTACACTGGTATTAGCTTGCTGGGTCGTACTGTACAAACAGATGAGTTTGGGGTTAATGAAATGCAAACAAAGAAGGGGAATTGCTTAAATAATTGATGGGCTTTGAAAAGGAAAGAATGGCTGCTTTCAATTTTCATCACAAAAAAAAATATTTGCTCCCTCAAAAAGACATCTACATATGATAAGAAGTAGCACTGCCTCACTGTTCTGAGGTTCAAACGTGTTCTCTGGCTTCCTCCCGCAATCCAAAAGCATTCATGTTAGTTTTATTCAAGATTCTAAATGGTCCATAACAGGTGTGTGAATGATTGTTTGTCAAAATGTGCCTTGTTGATTGGCTGGCGACCAGTCCAGGGTGTACTCCTCCTCTCGCTCAAAGTTAGCTGTGATAAGCTCTAAAGAGGATTAGTGTGATAGAAAATGGATGGATAGACAGTTTCTCGCCAAATATTGTATGTGCACAAAGAAGAATCAGTAATATTGTGAATGGTTAGTAATGGTCGATACAAGGATAGGTAAACGTAATGAATTAATCATTCCACACTCCTGTTTTGAGCCCAATTTCCCATTGAGAAAGTGTTGGGGAGGCCTCGACTGACGTTGTTGACTTGTTGTTGCCACTAGTAGTTGCAGATGAATTTTAGTTTAATTAACTTACTGACTGAGTAAGGGCTGAGTTAATTGATTAGTTGAGTGAGTTAGTTGAGCAAGTGCATCAATTAGTTGTTAGTTGAGTTAGTTATGTGAGTGACTTAGTTGAATAAGTTATTTGAATTACTTGAGCAAGTTGGTTGAGTGAGTGAGTGAGTGGAGTAAGTTATTTGTGAGTGAAGAAATCTGTTGTTAGATGGCCTAGGTAGCTATGTCAGATGAGTGCACAAGTAAATTATTAGTTAGTTGTGTTAGCTGTGTGAGTCAGTTGAGTGAATTAGTTAAATTACTTGAGTAAGTTGCAGATAAGTTATGTCATCTAACAAATTTGTTTACTCACACACACAACCAACTCAATCAACTCACTAACTCACTTAAATAGTGTGAGGTAGTCTGTTGAGTCCCAAGTAGAGTGGATTAGTTGTCAGTGATGTGTGAGTACATTAGTTGTTAGATTACTGAATTGGTTGAGTGTGTCTGAGTTACTTCATTGAATTTATTGATTGAATTAGTTGAGTTACTTAGGTTGTGTAGGTTAGTGAGTTAGCTAATTGAGTAAGTAAGTGAGTGAATGAGTTAGTTTGTTGAGTGAGCTAATTGTGTGAGTAAATTTGTTGTGTGAAATGACTGAGTTAGTTGACTGATTTACTTGACTGAACTAATTGAGTTAGCACAGTGAGTTAGTTTTTTGAGTGAATTAATTGTGTGAGTAACTTAGTTAGTGTGGAAAGTTAGTTGAGGATGTTAGTTGTGTTACTTGAGCGACTTGAATGAACTGGATGAGTTACTTGAGTAAGTTAGTTGAGTAGGTTAGCAATTTAGCTAAACAAGTTAGTAAAGTGAATAAGAGTTCATTTAGATAAGTGAGTTAATTGTGTGAGTGAGTAAATTAGTTGGGTTTGATGACTGTGTTGAGTAGGTTAGCGAGTTAGCTCGAGTAAGTTAATGAGCTAATTAGTCCAATTAGTGAGTTCGTAGAGTAAGTTAGTTGAGAGAGTGTGCTGAGTGAGTTTATTTTGCAGGTAAATTAGTTGTTAGATGACGTGTTATTAGATAGCTGACTGAATAAGTGCGTTACCTAGTTGAATAAATTTGTGGAGTAGGTTAGTTAGCTGAGTGAGAACGTTGAGTTGATTCAGTGATTTGGGTGAGCAGTATTTGGTCTCCATCCAGCTTCAAGACGCAACTAATCGACAATTTCACAAAATTAACAGAATTCCCAAAAATCAACAATTTGATTATGTTCCCCCATACATGCATTGAATGGAGCATAGCTGCAACTGAACATAGTTTTCACGTAAACAGAGTTGCGCTTTTCGCACAAAGCGACATTTCAAAGTGTCATTATCTCGGCTAATGCCTCCCCACCTGTGATTTGTCGTCTGGGGGGGGTGCGGGGCGGTGTTGGTGTTGGTGTCAGTGGACGGTGTCTAAGGTTGCTCTTCTTTTGTGACTGCAGGTGAAAGTGTTGTCAGCCGCGACAAAGCGCTTTGGTATCGGGTGTCGGGCAGTAAAGCGAAAAACAGGTCCACGCCTGGAAAATGTTAGTATGAAACAAGGGATGTCTTTACCATGTAGTAGGAAAATGTTGACCACTGCTCACTGATGTATGGCCACCTGCGAATTCCGCAGTTTAGGGGTGTGGAGTTTCGCGCCGGATACATCTTGGCTCTTTTGTAGGGTCTATTACGTGTGTGACAATGCTTGTGGTTTGTGCCGGTGCACGGCGTCCCTCATGGTTTCGAAGAAATCCAGGGTTCGTTTATCCCAGCCCTGTGGAACACCACTCTCCTTCTTTGAGGCCACAAAAAAGTGCTGTGCCGTCTTTCTTGGCAGGCATATGGTACAGTTGCATTGGGAAAGCTGCATTACGAAACGTTCAAAGCGCGGAAAAAGCTGACCATCCTGTCGTCACACGAGTAGTTGGACAGAAATTAGAGCGTACAGTATGGCAGAAAACGACAAACCCCCGCACGTGGGCCACATGGCGAGCCTTTCATGCTCTTCAGAAGTTGCCCACGCTTTGGTCTTCACTCATAAATCCTGAAATCCCTCTCAGAGGCATTAGGACCATTTTTGAGGATATACTGTAGAAACGACGTGAATAAACACACAAGCATACAATTTTAATCTGATTAAGAGTCTTTTCTCCTAGAAAAGAAAAAATGATGTATTCTCAATGTAACTTTATTCTTGGAAATGTACACCTTTTTCAAGATTACATGATATATATTTTTTGCAATAAGGACTTGTTTCCTATGACTTTTTGTCCTCAAAAATAATAAATTACTTTAAGATTTAAAAAAAATATCATAAATTATGAAGTTGTTCTTGTAAAATTACGCCTCTTTTCTTAATAAACATTAGATTTTAGTCTAATGAGATTCAGATTTTTTTTTCTCATCGCATTACTACTATGCTTGTAGGATTATACCTTTTTGTCTAAAAATACAGCATTTTGCTTGTAATATTGTGACTTTTTTTGTGTAATATGACTTTTTCCTTGCAATGTTTGTGTTTTTAATTGTAATATTGCAACTTTTTTCTTGAAACAAGATTTTTTTTTCTAGAAGGCTTAGTCTTTCTGAACGTTTATTTAACCACATTTTTATTGTTTTGTAATTGACCTTTTTCTCTGTAAAATGCTATTTTAATCTGTTCTCATAACATTGCAACGTTCTTGTAAAATTGTGAATGTTGAAAAAAAATCATTGCTTGCATAGACTTTTTTCACATATGACTTTTTTCTCAAACTCAGTGTTTCTTCGTGAATAATATGACTATGTACTTTAACATGTTTTTAATTGTAGAACTATGTCTTCTTAAGTACGATTAAAAGCTCGTCAGATTTCAATTGTATTTTTTAAGATTATACCTTTGTTTGGGGTCTAAAAGTACAGCCTTTTATAAAAGTAGAGCTCGTTATATTACGAACATTTTGTAGTAACATTAAGACTTTTTTTTTTTTCAATTAAAATGACATTTCAATTTTTGTAATGTTCGTTATCCTTTCTTTTCAGTGTGGCCTTAATATGCCTTTATATGAAACTGCTGTTTTTTGTTGCAGTCTGATGTTACTTTGGGCTCGTTTGCGTCATCCAGCCGCGTTTTCTCCGACTTTCTGAGATGTTCGATAAGCTTCCAAACGGCGTAAAAAAAAAAACAGGTCACATCCGTGTGAAATGTAACAAAGTGCAGCAGGCAGCCTTCAACGTTCCCACGTGGCTTCCTGTCCTACTTGTGCTGCCAAACAGCTCATTTTGGAGTTGACCAAGTGGCACAAACCTTTATTGCCACTGCCGTGCGGGGGAAAAATGACATTTATCATAACAATGTCTTTTTTTCTCCTAACATCACGACTTTATTCCTGTAACTTAACAATTTATCTTAGAGCTTACCACATTTTCTGAAAAATCCTTTTTTTTTCTTATAGCATTATGACATAGTATTACAGCTAAGATTGTTTCCCCACCCTATTTACAACACATCTTTTTTTGTTGTAAAATGACAACTTTCGTCTCATAACGTTTTACTTTCACAAGACCTTTTTGTTTTGAAAGGTTTTTTTACGTTACATTTAGAATTTATTTGTGAATTATTACTTAATTCTTAAGACTGACTTTTTGGTGAAAAAAGATTTTAGTCGACTTGACTTTTTGCGTAATTTTCGACCTTATTCATTTAACATTACAATTTTTTCTTTTAAGATTGCAACTTTTTTGTAAAAAAAACCCAACAAAAAGCTATTTTTTATTGTAAAATTGTAATTTTTTTCTGACTTTAATCAAATCTGACTTCAATAAAACTGCATTTTTTTTTCTTAAATATATATATTTTTTCATCTACTGAGAAAAAAAAAAACTTATGGTAACAATCTGTCTTTTTTTCTTTCATAACATTGCAAGGAGGCATCAGGCAGCCTTCAATGTTCCCACGTGGCTTCCTATCCTACTTGTGCTGCCAAACAGCTGATTTTAGAGTCGACAAACTGGCGTGAAACTTTATTGTCGGAGCAGTCATGCACTCTTGATTAGATTAGGCAGCTCTTTGTTTGGCATAGGAGGAGGAGGGGGGCACCTAAACCTCCTGCAGCCCCTGGAGCTTACAGGGTGGGGTCCTGGGCCAAAGCAAGGCACTCCTCCAAACAGAGGGAAAGAAAGGAGTGAATGACTTGTGGGGGAAGGGTGAAATGCCTTTTTGCAGCGAATTTTTGGGGGGGGGTGTTCATTATTTTCAGGGAGGGGGATGCTCGCAGACGGCTGCAGTTGGCCGGTCTGACGTCATCATAATCACCACCGTCGCCAAAATGTTGGAATAGTCTTGATCAAAGCGGCAACGTGTTCCCGTCGTATGCAGCTGTATGCTTATGTTTGATGGTTATGCGGCTCCAAGTCACGGAAAAGCCTTGCAGCTGTGTGTGCTACAAATAACACTTAAAAGCCAACTGTTTTGCTTTAAGGATTGTACAGTCGTGCCTTCAATTATGAATTTAGATTTTTCCGTAACCACGTTTGTATCTGAAATCATCTTTTCCCATTGAAATGAATGAAAATGCTATTAATCTGTTCTTTTTATTTTTTTGTAACTTCATGACTTCATTCTTTTTTTTCCTGAAAGTTTTTCTTTTAATTGTTTTTTTTTTTTATTTTGGGATATTTTTAAGATAGTACTTTCGGATGTTTTTTCTTGGGGAAAAAAAATCAGATTTAAATCTCACAATATTATGACCATTTCTTGCCCAAAATAAATTCAAACTATTGTTATAGGTAATTCTAAGCGTTTTATTTGAGAACTGCTAAGAACTTTGAATAGTTTAGACTAGGCCTTTCACTAATGATTCCTTCAATAATTGATTAATCTGACGATTATTTTGTCAATTAGTTGATACGTTTGATAAAATAAACATGTTTACATTTCTACTGCTTTATTAAAAAACAGGACATTATTTCAAATTGAGTGGGCACAAACTTAAATTGATTATGGGATTTCAGTTACTACTTTGGTCCGTAACGTGAGAGAATAGGCGAAAATGTTGATCGTTGTTTTTCAAAGTAAAATAAAAATAAATAAAATTATTTTATTTGGCTTCAACACACAACACACACGTACAACAAGGGTATGGGTTTATATTTGGTGGCGCAACCAAAGGTCAATGAAAGCAGGCTAGCTCATTCTCAATTATAGTATTGTCAATTCAAGCTAACGTGAACAAAATGATTGACCATTTTCAAACAGAATTCTTTGACTATATCATCTGTTTGGCCTTTTTATTATTGTGAAGGTAGTCAACATGACTGTGTAGACTGTGTGTGTAAAAGTTAATTTGGTGTAGTGTTCACATAGCGCAGGACTGGCTAATGGTCTGAGCAGCTGTGGTTTGATTTGTAGTGTGACGACTCTCCAGGTGACTCGCAGACTGACTTGGGATATTGTTACGTGACCCGTGAGACCTCACACACACACGCAGTCGCACAAAGCTAATGTATAATACCAATAAAGTGTTGGTCCAAGTGTTATTTTCTTAAATTGCCTTTTTCAGACACCAGTATCAAATTAAAATGAACCACTTACTTGACAAAAAAAGAATGAATTGGATGGGAATGCATCGAGAGGATTCCAGCTTTATCGTTTGTACCTAAAACGAGACGAAACACGAAATTGAAAACATTAAAAACATTTGTTTTCTCTGTCGAATATATGGCAAGTTAAAAGAAATAGTATCAGGTTTCTACCAGGGGGGAACAATTGATTCGTCCACTTCTTGTTTTACACAACATCAGCATATTTCCGAGCCACCAACCAGTATAGATGTTTAAAAAATACAGTTATGAGCTAAGATCGGTATTGTTTTATTTGCTGGTCAAGTTATTGCCTGAAAAATAAGACTTTAAAAAATGTAACAATGCCACTTTTTAACTCTATTCCCGTAATTTTATAACATTCTAAAAATGCGAAATTTATGAATTTGAGAAGACTTTTTCTGCTAAAAATAAGCAGTTTTTAATCACTATTTTCTCTGAACTTTCCAAATTTTGTATCAACATTTTGTGGATTTTTCTTTGAAGAAATCAGATTTACATCGCTTCATTATTTTTTTTTCTTAAAAAAAATTAAAAAATATTTCTAACTGAAAAACAGGAAAACCTTTTTCTCGTAGCATCACGACTACATTCTTATAAGATTCTGACTTTTTCTTACATTTTCTTCCCTTGTAATATTCTTTTTTTTGTCTTACTTTTTAACGTTTTGAGAATAGTAATTTTTGTTTTTAATGCGCCTTCTCCTGAACTGACTTTCTTCTGGCTTGTGTTTTTTTGGGGGGGAGGGCTAAATGATATCCTAGCACTGCTTATAAGGTTGTCTTAACATATACAAGTGAGTACAACTATTCTCCAGACACAAAAACAAGATCCAAGGGATGAAACATTGGAGATAAAAACAGAAAGCCTTTAGTTTGACAATTAACTGCAGCATTCCAGGGTCAGACATCTGTGATCCATCTCCTGGGGGCAGGCGTCTGGAGCTGCCCCCACCCCTTCTGAAAATACCCCCCCCCCCACCAACCCCCAGTCCGCCAGCAATGACTTCCCGCTACTTGCCTCAGAAATCATTCAATCTGACTCCTGCTTTTTTTTTTTTTTTTTTTTTTTTTTTTTTTAAAACATGTGCCTCTGACCTCCATGCATCCCTCAGCTCTTACTTTTTGAACCACAATCTACTGTATACAACTTCTGTTCTTGTCATCATTGGTTCATTAGCGCTAATCTACTTAACTCATTTTCACCAAACAAAGTTTAGAAGTGGGAATTAGGTCAAGGAAGGTGTCCAGTTAAGTGGTTGGATTGTGCATGAGGTCAGCTATTTTAGTTGGATTTTTTTTTGTTCGCTTTATATTTGTGATCCTTTTCTTGGATTCCTGTTCCATAATAAAGGTTTGCATTGTTTCCACAACACCCCTAAAAGGCAATACGGGCATCGCTAATGTTGTTAGTACTGTAAATACTCTGCCCGTATCAGGATGCTATGAAGAAACAAAGTTACAAGAAAGTATATTAAAGAGAAGGCTACTCCATTATTTAAGCCACAGTTTCGGATTTAGCAGCATTTGTTTAAACTTGTGAGATTTTTTTCAGTGTAAATAAAGTTGAGATACTACTCAATATAACTCCTCTTGTTTGGAAAATACGTCTCAGCATTGGTAAACTGACACGATCGTCAAAGGCTTCTAACATTTTTTTTTTACAATTATGATTGTTCCGTTTGTAATGATCGCATCAGTACAGTTCAGTTTAACGTTAACGCAATTTTACATTTAAAACAGTCCGAATAATGCATTTGACTTAAAGGAGTCTTGTACAGGACACTGTACAATCAAACAATAAAATTGAGGTAAACTAAACAACAAGCTGGAGGGAGCATGTGCATTTTTTTACAGACAGTTCCACTGACAACTGAAGATACCCGGCATCATCTAAAACATATTCACTGTTTTTTTTTAGGTATGTATGTATTTTTAGCCGTGGGTACTAGAGAACATGGAGAATGTGGTTAAAAAGTCAAAGTCCATCAAAATGACGATTGTTCTGACTTGGTGGAGGTCTAGACTTTCACCTGCAGTCTGAATGAAGCCACACCTGTTTTTGTATGAAAAGAAGCCCAAACAAAGTTCAATTAGTTCATTGTATTAGTCACCATTCTTTGGCTATGATCTAGTCCCTCTGTCATTCTTTATCGAGCATGTTTTTTTCTGAAGAATAACAATTATAAATCAGCTTTAGCAAATTGGCAGCCATCTGTTCCACGTCCGACTTCATCACTGTGCCATGATGTCATGTTTGTGTGCGAGTGTGCGGTCTGCACACGCAAACACGCACACACACACAGGCACAGAGCAGAGGAAATTGGCTAGTACTAGGACAATCATTGCATTAGCAGCCCAGTGTGTAATCAGCGTGAGCCCCAGGGAGCAGAAGTCATCTTTTTTAGAGGAGCTTTTTGCCTCTGCAGCTGTGTTCAGTTTTTTTGGAAGGGTTAATAAAGGGGATTAGCATGGAGGTTAGCGATGTGATGTCATGTCAATAAGAAAAAAAACCCATTCTTGTCATGGAGTTCATTTGCAGATCATGTCTTGACCGTTTCCTTAAATGCCCCACATTTGCTGTCTTGCCCATTTGTATTTTTATGTAAATGGTAAAAACGCGGTCACTTATATTTTCTACCTTCGGTAGACAAAGTGCTTCACACTTTTACCTTGATAGTTGTTCTTTTATGGTCTTCCTATATTGCAGATTTTCACCTATCGCCGGTGGGTCTGGAACGTATACAACAATTTAAATTGGGGTTATTTTTTTCATTCACGTCACTCATTTTTATACGGATAACGTTCCTATGCTGCAATTACGATTTTTAGGCACCGCTATTCATCACCATCAGTGTAACAGTGAAAACAAAGACAGGCAATATACTGTACTGTCAGCCGAGATGATGAAATCAAAACATGCAGTGGTTGATCAATAACATCTTCTTTGTAAAAATGAACAGTTAGCCTCCCAAACAAAACAACTTATTAGTGTTTCTCTCAACCTCACGGATGAGTGCGTGTCTAAATGTGATTGGATGAAGGTTTCGGGGGCGGGGCCTTTGCAACCGAGGACGATGAGGAGCCTTTTGGACCTTTCAAAGACCAGTTTGTCCCTCGAGGTTTTTCCCAATTGTTACCAAATCTGAACCCCATATGCAACTTTGCAGACAAATCGCTAACGACGTATCACAAAACGTTTGACTTTTTGGCTTTGATCATAGTGGCGGAATTTGATGACTGCAGTAAAAGAGGACACTGTAATAACAACCCACAAGGTCACACGTTGACCAAAAGTGTTGTTGAAGGTCCCACCTTAAAAGATTTCATAGCTAAGTTAGTACCGTGTAGTTCCCTCTTAATTTAAATCCCTCGGATACCCCCAAAGAGCATCTGAATAGAGTCTTTTGTTGCGGTGCTGGCTGCTGTGAGCATACCTACAGCCATCCCCCACACCCCCATAATGGCCTCCCCCAGCTGTGGAAGTGCTCAGCATCCAGCATTGTCCGTTTGCCAAGAGCTATTTGCGAGCTAAGCACGTCACTTGAAAAGGCTGCGAAGACGTGCGCTGATAATCCTGCCAAAACTCATCTTGTGAGTTTGAGACCTGAGAGACGCCGTGTTCCCCGGACTTCCGATGAACTGTCTGCAAAACCAATGGTCGTTTATTTACTTCCGACGTGAAAAGGACGCAAGAGTCGGGAGCTGATGCTCTGTGGATGATTGATGCTGAGGCTGAATGTCTGCTCTATTAGCCTCGTCACGCCTCGTGATCCCGCCGAAGCCAGTGTGGGAATTGCATATTATTCCAAGATTATTCCAGAGTTTTCTTTCGAAAAATGCAGCTTTTTGCTCCCCAAGAGTCTGCTAGAGCTTTATTTGATTACATTTCTTCGTTATCCAATCTGTGATAGCAGCCCTTGGTTTGTGTCTTTTTTCCAACAAATACAAATCCTGCGTTAATCATTTGGAGGCATGCCTGTTACACATAAGGTTTGCAAAAGGGTAGAAGTTTCCCGGTAAATTTCGGGAAAGTTTCTTGTAAATTTTCGTGGTGATGCAAGGTGGATTCTGGAATTCCAAACTGGAATATTTCCATGTTAGTTGGAATTTATGGAAAGCTATCATATTAATGCGTGGATGTAAACGTCTATGAAAAATAGATGCAAGGGCATTACATAATCTTAATTGCTCCAATTTTTTTTTTCCCCACTTCTCATTTACTAAAAAAAAAACTTGGGGCACTTGTAAGTCAAGGCACCACTATGCTTGCATGGAATCCAGTTGCTTTAGTTAGAATAATGCTAAAATAATATATTTTCACTTACTATATTTAAATTCCCTATTGAAATGCTTGTTCATTCCAATAAATTCCCATTCATTAACTCATTCACTGCACTTCCAAAGGCAAATTAATTCATCTTTTCACCGTCCAGTCATTCAATCCCAGAAATTTATTTATATTTTTTTCCAATTTTTTCGAACGTTAGGGTAAAAGAGGGTCTGAAAATGTCTGCCAGTGAATGAGTTAACAGAAAATTTCTAACTTAAAATTCCTGGAATTACGCGAGTAATTGTACTTCATATACTAGTTAAGACAATGTAATCCGCTTCATTTGACCAGTGATGATGGTTTTCCGCTCTGCTGGTGTATTGACATGGTGAACTGCGAGTGAACTGAGGTCTGGATCGTGTAAGAGGCAGGGAGAGCCATTAGTTAATTATCTCCAGCCTGATGTATGCGAGTCATTACTTTGAGAGGAGCAGAGTGGACTAAAGGAGGAAGACATTCCCAAGATGATGACCTAGTTTACCAGGCACCATTACCTGATGGAAAATCCTTGTATTGCTACTATGTGACAAATTTCACTTTTCAACAAAAACAATCTTTTATTACATCGTTTTAAATAAGTATCTCCATTAGCCCCGGAAGTATCCTTCAAACTTGTACTTCATCTCAGGGGCGGAGCCATGGGTGGGCCTGAGTGTGCACACGCCCACCCAGATTGGCAGGCTGCCCACGGAGTGAGATTCATGAATAAAATATCCAGACATACATGAATTGGCCGCCAGACCAAATCTGTCCTTGGAGAGCAAGACATTCGTAATCAACGTTTAATTGGCCAGTCACGACAATACCTGATACATTTTCATATCGGCACCATGTATGATGAAAATCTCGGATCATATTGTAGATTCTCTGTCTTCTTCTCCACAGTGTCCTGTGAAACGTACGCAGCGAAACTGCCATAGAAAACATTTTAAGGCTCTATTTTCTCTTTCTATCTCTATTTTCCATCAGAACTGTCCTTCACGATGCTTACGCTCCCTTTTCCGACCACACTTGGCCATTCATAGTCAACAACCTCGTTTAACAAGAACATCACAAGACCTGACGGATAACATTTCATATCATTGCTTTACACAATGAAAACTTTACCTATGCATTTTATGATGAGTTTTGCTCGTCCAATGGCTATATAACTGGCCGCCACCACTGCCCTTCAAACTTGTACTTCTTCGCCACCCTCGTTGGTTTTGAAGATGGTAGTGACAAAGGCAGATTAGCGTTACTTTGTTTTAGTCAACCGAGGTATAGAACAATTCACCGTGACGTCACACCTCAAGATGTTTATTACAGCCGGTGTCGAGGCTCACTCCCGAGCAGCTTACCTCACGTGGTAGCTACTTTTCGACGGACGCTTCACACATTCAAACTATGGTGGTAGAGAAGAAGACTAGCCAATCAGAAATACGCTCCTATGTGAATATGAAACTTCCCATACTTCCGTGCAAGAAGAAAAGAATTTGTTGAAGCCATTTGCCCTGTTTTCTCAATCACTCTACCATGGTCAAATGACATGGAAATGATGCAATGTAACATTTTAATACAATGATGTGATGACTTTGCAAGTCATCATTACAAGCTGAGTTGGGACTCTTTTATAACCATTCCCGCCTCGTTTCTGTCAACAGGCGACTAATCATCGTCGTCATCACTTGGATTTAGGAGTAGAGTCCATTCTGAGGTTCCACGTGTGAGGTTGGTGTCCCGCCTCTTTACAATATGCCTCCTTAACGTTGTCCAAACACTTTGGCCAAGGTTTCCATAGGAGGCGTTCAGACTATAAACAAACCAGGCTTCCTGCTTTTCTTGCTTTGATATTTTTAGCCCTCTTATGATCAGGACTACAAAGCTTTTGCCATTCCTGCCTTTGTTCTCTCCCAGTGTAAGGCACCGTCAATCATCTTGAAACCATCATAACTCGGCCGGATGCCGACTCATCCCCTTTCTACTTGACACAATACAGTTAAGTTATATATTTGGATAATGCAGGGAAAACCGTCATCTTCCACTGACTCTGGAAATTGGTCTGGCGGTATTTATCAGGTTGAAGAAGGAAGTTGGGGGTGTCAGGGGGAGGCCTGTTGGGGGGGGGTGTATATTTTTCCAATATGAAGGAAAAACAATAGCATGGCCGATAGGGAGCGGGGACCACCTGTGAAGGTCATTTTAAAAGTGGAAAGCCCCCTGCGATAACAAACAAGGTTATCATTTGTCATGTCCATATCCAAAATAGTTGGGGTTGATGTCAGCTGTCTGTTTCCTGTTATCTCCATCTTGTTTTTCAGCTTCTGTCATGGTCAAGTTCAACATTGATGCTGTTTTTCTCTAAATGTTACATGCATTTCTTCATTTGTTTTATCACACTTTGGGATAGTTCAATTTTATTTTATTTTTCATCTTTTTTTTTTTTTTCCTCACACCAGACACTGACGATTTGAAGTAGTATCGTTGCAATAACTGAGATGGCATAGCACCTGTTTGTTACCTGTTGCACCTGTTAGTTTCGGAGCCATAATTGAAGCTAGGTGGCATTGACCCGTGTACTGTGGGACCAGGGTGTGAAATTTAAGACCCAACGCACACTTCTCCCACCTTGTTGCACGGAGAGCAGTTGTCACTGTTTGAAAAAAAACACTGTGGCATCTGTCTGATAATACTAACCTCCGTTTCGCCCCACGTTTTTCTCATTGGCATTGTTCCGGCACTTTGGTTGCTCTCGGCTTTGAGTATGGGGTCAAGTTGGAAGTACCCCCGTCATCTTTTGCCCCCTGATGCTGTTAGGATAAAGCAGCTTGAGAATTCTGCGTCGGTGTTGTTTGTGGGAATCTCAGCAGGTCAGAGCCTCGGGGGAGATCGGGATTAAAGCGCGCTCATCCCGGCACAAAAGATGGTGGGAACAATGCTTCCCGATATCCGACAAAATACCTTCCACCCGAGCTCTGCAGTATTACCGATTTCCTGTGTCTGGCCTGGAAAACAGAAGTATGGGATTTGCAACGTTGGGCTTTACTCTTCCCCCGTCCGCGTTTATGGATCCTGGGGCTGTTTTGGGGGCTAAGGTGGGGCTGGAAATGGTTAAACATAATGGATGCAGTGTCAAATCTGAGGACCCCTGGGCTCTGGAGTGCTAACAGTGGGAAACAGAGTTTTACTTGAGGCCTCTCAGGACTCCCCAGCCCTTCAGCAAGCAGAGCAAAGAGGTGTGAAGAATGTAACCCCCAATTTAGCTCCGTTTCACTTAGCTTTCACTTTTAGCACCATTGTGCTCTTTTGCTATGCGTGAAATTCATCTTGAAGTCATGGCAAAACGTTGGCCGCCTGTGTGAAAGCAAATGCCAGGAAACCAGGACAGGGGTGTCTTTTTGTTTTCATGCGGTGGATTTGTCAAGAAAACTTCAAGTTAGCCCGATTTGGCTAACATTAATAGCATTTCCATCAGGCTGGAAGGCACTTTGTTGTTTTTCCCGCACATGTTATATATTTGTGGTAAAAAGACCCCTGGGAGAGGTTTTCGTTTTTTCAGCCAACACAATGCTCAATCCACCACAACCTTTCCATCAAATCAACACACCGGATCCCCTCCGGAGGAGTTGGTGCCCCCGCGGCCCACACAGGTGCACCGCCTGTTTACCACAACTCTTATTCTCTTCCACTCTTTCCCACGTTGCTTTCCTATGGACAGCACTGTTGGGATTTCCTTACCTTCAACACATCCGTGTGTGTATGCTGACGCGGCGCCCCCCCCCCCCCCACTCCCCAGCCCTCTTGAAGGCCCTAGAGTGCTAAGAGTCCCGCACCATGGCCTATTGCAACCTCAGCTATGTGCAAAGTATCCCCAGAAGGCGTAAAGGTAGAACAACTCCATATATTTTTTTTACTTTCTGTAAATTTCCAGATACTGTTATCCCACTGGAGACAATGAGGGAAATATTTTAGGTCCCCAGTTTGATCCTCCTAGCACAATCCTCATTACTATTCTCCACCCCTACGTAGTGTCCTAATACTTTTGCAGTGTTTGAGTGGTGTTCCTCAGGGAAAAGGCTGATTATTTTCTCTGAAGTTTAATCACTTCATGCCCTTGTATCACAAAAAATGAGGAAAAATGCAAATCTCCACTTTTTCCCCCCCCACATCCTGTTTGTGTCCCAACACGTTTATAGTGTGAGAGGCGTTCCTCAGGTTTATGAAGGTCCACTTATTTTCCCAATCATTGGATAAGTCCATGTCCTTGTCACATGAGCGAAGTGAAAAAGGGCATTTTTAAAATGTAACCACATTTAGCGTTGGTTCTTAATACTTCTGTCCATCATGGCATATATAAATGGAGTCCCTCTGGGAAACATTCTTTTGTTTTCTGTGAAATTCGACTGCTTATTTCTTTGTTGCGATTGTAACTGGAAATAGTGCCTTAACCTAGGGCGAGATGCCTTAGCGCTTTTTGTACTCCACACTAATTAAAAGCACAAAAGCATTTACGAGTTCACATATCAATTCATAGATTGAATTCAGCTGCACGGCATTTCGGTTAATTTCATGTCAGCATTGGCACACAATTGGTACAGAAATCGCATTTGCTAGTTTTCCCGAAAGTTTCGTCATTCCCTGTGTCCTTTTAGCACAATTTCTTGGCTCACTTCTTGTCAGTGGAATATGTCCCAAGGCTTTCATCCATATAATGTCTGCATTATTTATCCGCGTAAGTAAGTACAGATGGATATAAACAACACGCAGTTGTGGTTGCTGCTCTTTCCTGTGATTGTTTGCATATTTCACATCTGCCTCCACGTGCTAGTCGAGGGGTCTTTCATGGCGTCCAGATGGTCCTGACGGTGAGCTTCTCCGGTTGCAGACAACATCCATCCGTCTCCCCGTGGATCGTCTCTATCGGGTCTTTTTTTTTAAGGGCCGAGCCGGGCCGGAGATCTAAATTGCAACCGTCAGCTATTGGATACTTTGCCCCAGCACGTTTGTTTTGGCTCTTTTGAGCAGTCGCCTGGTAACCTGCATCTCGCAGCAGGCTTTTATGTGGCCGTGATGTGATTTTATTTTTTTTTTCCGCCACTGGAAAACTCTCGATGGGTTCCTTCCAGTGCCAAATGTTCCGTCTTCCATCTTTATCTTCCATCTTTTTCTTTTTTTCCACGTGTTTGCTCCTCGGCGGCCATCTCTTTCCACACAAGTCGACCTGACTGTAGTGATGTAACCTCCGTGCAAACAAGAACACTCAAAGACGCCTATTCCTCTGCCGAGGCCAAACAAATCGACATGGTCCCGCCAGATTTGTCCCTCAGCAAGAAACAGGGGCGTTTATCCAAAGCATACGGAAGTCGACCTCCAACTTGGAAAATATTTACAGTGTGACATTTGCTTGATTCTCCTTTTTTGTCTGTTTTACAGTCAACTGGGAGTGACAAATAAACCGCTTGAATCAAGCACACTAACGTCATATATGGACAACTCTATGAGTTAGTTAGTCTTGTTTTCGTTTCCTCAAAGTGATGTTAGTGTTGTGTGCATTCTTAGACATCATACCAGGATGTTCTTTGACCGACTTTGCACCCCTTTGCAAAGTTTGTTGGTCACCAATGCACCGGTGAAAACACGGCACATGATTTATCTTGTGACTTGGACCGAGGACAACACTTATCCTGATTAGCAAGTGGCTGCGGTTGTATTTGACCATCGACAAGAACACTGTCAAAATGAACGACATTAATAAGCTTTTCGAATTGAGGTTGTAAATTCCCTTTTTTACAAAGTAACCTTCAAGAGTCTCATTGCTGACAGATACTGATGATGTGTTGAGGGTGTTTATTACTCAAGTGTCCTCTTCATCCGCCTCATTCCAAGTTTTGTCAGTCAGATCTTCACGAGACCATCAATCACGTCCTGGCAAGCAAAGACCAAACGGGCAGCGTCGCCGATGTTTTAGGCCCGGTGACGCTGCTGTCTCGGCCCTTCCTCGCTTTGATGTGAGAGTTCTGGACTGTGTCTGAATTCCTGGAGAAAAACTCCCTAGTCTCTTTCGGCCTGTCAGATAGCCGTGTCTTGAAATGACAAACGCTCGCCAATGGGCTTGTTTCGCTGTTTGTCCGGGCGCCATGTTTTTACCTGGTACCGGTTATCCATTCACGGCAGCGCATCTGTAATTAGGCCTACCAGCGACACTTTTACTGCGGTGTCTTTTTTTTTTTTTTTATGGGATCGCCAAGTCCAAGGAATGTTTATCTGCTGCAAATACCTTGAGATTCACTGGTGGAACTTCCAAGGCCAAAATTTAGTGGAAAACCTTAAACATCCATCTTTTTATTTCGGAACCCTGCATCAAAGACGTATAGACTTCATGGTGACGCTAGCAACAGGGTTAAGGCTACGTGGATGCTGGACACTTTTATGGATATCAAACAACAACTTGTGTGAAATCCTCATCGAGATTAAACTGTGGACACCAACAGACAACCCCGAACTTATAATTAAAATCAATCCCCTATGTAGCGTAGCATGATGTCCACTTAGCAAAGTCTTCATTCACATATTCATAGTTTCATCTGAGGGGACAATCGGATCATTTAAATGCACGTTACGATTGACCGCAAGAGGTGGGAGTAAGCGCATGAGTTATTGCACAAGTCCTGTGCAAGTCCCACATAACCTTTAAGTTTACAAGTCGCAATTACTGTGGCAGTAGTGAAGTCGGGTCCGCACTAAATTTTGAGCGAGTCAAGTCATTACTTTGGTGAAGCAAGTCATAAATCAAGTAATTCAGTCATAACATATTTGCACATGAACCACTTTATACTCAGTATCTAGATTTTAGTTGGATGGGTGTACTGAGTCACACATTCACAATTGCATTTTTTAGTTTTTTTAATGTCCCCAATCATGTCTCATTTACTGTCTATTAATTCATTATCTTCACAGTTAAATACATAACAGACATGAAGCTCAGTTTCGGTTTCACCAGCGATTGCTAAGCTAAACTGTAATTGTAAATAAAGTTGAAATAGCTTACCGGTCTTTGCGGGTTTTATAATGACAGATGACGTTAGATGCCATGGTTGTTGTTTTTCAGTTCTAATGACATTACTTTGAAAATGCGCATATTCAAATGTGAATTGGCAAGACTTGTCAAGTAAAGTACAATTTGTTTTGGACAATTTTGTTTGAATTGTGGTGCACGACTTGTCGTCCGTTGAACCCTTTTTACACAATAGGACAGAAAGTTCAGAGTGACAGCCAATTGATATAGAATGCGAGAAACACAATAGATTCAAGCAAGAGGTCAAAACCGAGGACGAAAATGGCTCCTTTCTCCCCCCTCATTGCCGTCTTCCAAATGCCATCCAGGTTCTTCAGTGAAGGCTTAAGTGTGTTATTGATCCATTTGATTGTTTTTTTATTTTTGTCAGACTTTTTTCTGTCTGTAAAACTATACTTCTTCTCTATAAAATGTATCCCTTGTTAATATTTTTGGGTGTCTGGAGTCCAAACTCTGGAACGGATTCATTTTATTACTATAGTGGAAGTCTAAGTCAAGGAGGGTCTCGTAAATATTACGTCAAAATCAAGTCGAGTTAGCCGAGCAAGTCCCAAGTCCTAAAATTTGTGACTTGAATCTGACTACTCAAGTCAAGTCATGCGACCTGAGAACACCACCGCTGCTGACACGACAGCATTTTCACTCATTTTGTCCCATCTGTGACAAGGTTGTCTGTACGTGAAGCTAAACGTAGCTCATAGTGGAGGCCTGGTAGCGACAAAACAGGTGCTTTCGAGTCAGCGCTTTGTTTGGTCTCAGGTCCTCCTCATGGGCCTCCTTTCTCAGGCTTTCCATGCCAAGGCCCCCACCCCGCCCCATCCCGCCCCCTTTTCGACATGTGGAACTCATTTGTCCATCCTGTGTCAGTGAGCACAAAGGTCAGTCCAATGGCGGAGCTGCCAGCCTGACATGAAACGGTAAATCTGCCGCACGTCCGGACGGACTCCTTGACATCCTGGCAGCGCTCTTATCTGACCATGCCTGGAGGAGCTCTGCGATGCGGATGAGCTCATCGGCTTTGATTGTGAACAGTCCTCGTCGGGGCCCACATGACGGGATGTTGCTCTTGGCCCGTTGGAGAGGGGTGACGAAAAGCTCAGTGAGACAAAAGAGGGGAGATCCAGCTCTGCTTGTTGTTTTAACCCAGATTCGCTGCACAAGTGTGGCCACCATGTGGACCCTCTCACCAAGTGACCACCCCTCCCCTCCTACCCCTGGCAGAGGAGCCAATCAGAGGAGACGTGGGAGGGGTAAGGCTGGAAGGGTTCAGCGTGGCCGAGTCCCGCAGAGCCAGTGGAGTGTCTGCCCTCCCGAAGAAGTGGACCGCGAGCCTCCATGGAGACAGGTTGGACCATTGTTGTTGACTTTTTTTTTTTTGTGTGATTTTTTTTTTTTTCTTTTCTTTTTTTTTTTTCCGGACACGTGGTGCGGTGGAGCTGATGTAATACGCCCTCTCTAGTCTTGATCAAAACATGGCCACAGATGTGCTGAAGTGTTAGGAAAGATTGGCCTGGTTGCTCGTGGAAAAGCTGACTCTGCCGTCCAACTCTTATTACACCAGCAATATTTTCTCCACTGGTGACAAAGCCAGGAAGGATTCGGCGTCCAAAATCTGCACGCGACCTACTAAGCCCATTGTTGGGATTTCTAGCTTTCGTTAAGTTGCTTTTTTGGAGCAGGACCTTGTCATCCAAACTATGAAAATGCCATTTGCCATCCGAATTTTATGTTAACATGAATGTATACAATCCTTTGCATTAAAAATGTCAATTTTAACTACAGTCAACCCCCAAAATGTCGCGATTCATCGTTCACGGCTTCACGCCCTCGCTATATCGCAGTTTGTTTTTTGTTTTTTTTATGGCTTTTCCAATATACAGAAAAGTCCATATTTTAGACTTGCATGCCCTCAATATCATTTATCATATTGCGCCACAACATTCCAAGCAGCGCTGAGGTCTACTGGAAGAGATGCACTGTCATTAACGGCAAAAAGAGGCAGAAAATACTACTAATAATTGTAATGATAATGCATCAGATTAATAGTCGTTGTTCCCACAGAGCAGCGAGAATATTTGTTTGTAAGAATTGTTGAATGCTCTGTATGTGTTAATGTAAGAACTGTTTGAAGGTTTGTAACAACTGCAACCTCTGTGCTATTTTCCATTAGCCTGTGTATGGCATTCCACATTATATGTTAGCATTAAGCTAGCAACCGAATTCGATAGGTTGAACATTCTGGTGTTTAAATATGCAGTAATATGTTTAATTCTCTTTTTATGTGTCAGTTTTAAAGTACACGTCAAGTGGAAGTGACATAAACAGTTTGACGTAAGCACACTGCCTCTTACTGTTTTTGGATAGCTGTGAGAGTGAGAACAGGCAACAAGCAATACTAGTGTGTTTAAAGTCTACGGGAGGGGCAAAAATAGGATGTAGAGTTTTTTGCATGGTCTCTAGATTGTAGATTTTGTCCAGCAGATGGTGCTGCTTCGCCCCATGCAAAGCATGCAGCAAAATGTCGCAGATTTTTCAGTTTTCCGCCAGAGTGCCTCGCTACTGAGATGATACTCTAATTGCTATTGAAAAGTGTGTGTGCGACTGTCTTTCATGTCTTGATCTCCAAATTGTTAATCATAGCAATGCAGCCGCAAAACTTCAATAAAGACATTTACACCACAACAACAGAGTCAAAACCACAATAGTGGTCCAGGGCGTATCTTTTCCTAATATTTCAGTAGAAAGGCAGTACCATAATGTGCGGGATTTTTACCGCTTTATTATTCCTGTAGGTCATGTTGTCTAGTCTAAAAGGAAACAGTGGAGTTCCTGTCTTGTTTAGCGTGCAAAGAAGAGATAAGAGGGGGGAAAAAAAAAAAAAAACACATCCTGAGGCTCCCCATTAAGCTGCTGACCCGGGGTCAGCCTGCGCCTGATAGCGTAACGGCTGCTCGGGTGTCACGTGACTGCTGATAAGCTTCCCCGACGTACAACAGCCTCATTGTGGACACTTGAAATGAATACAAAGATCCAGTTCAAGAAGTCTGTGAAAAGTCTGCCTTTACAAAGATAAAGATGCTTCAGCTTCCTCAAATAGACGCTGCCCCTGAAATGGATGCCGTGCCCCAATTAGTCGCTGGGTGCGTCATCCACTTAAAGGGCGTATTATGTTTTTTTCCACACAATTTAAAGTATTTCCCCGGGGTCTGAATACCATGGCTGTGGTATGCTTTCATCAAAATACCCCAAGGATAAAAAAAAGAATAATAGCACACTTTAGCACACTTCTTGCTGATATCAGCCTGTTTGAGAGGGTGTCCCTATCTTATATAATTGAGGGAATGCATATATGCTGCTGGGCCAATTTCACGGAAGGATTTCCACCAAACTTTATAATTTTGCTTTTGAAAGTCGGCTAGCTTAATGTAAAATGTCATAGACAGTCCAAGTGAAATTAGCATAGATTTTGTGGTAATTACAACCATTCAAAACTTCTTCTACTTAAATACACATGGTGCGGCAACACATTACAAACAGTTCTTCATGGAAGGCACGCAACTTTAAATGACGACTTGTCAGTCAACTTGTAAAGGCACATTTAAAATGGCGTGAACTAGAACCATGAACATAGTAGGGGTTCACTCTTTGTCCTCTTTAAGACAAATGCCCTTCTACCTTTTCCCATCAATGAAAAATAAATGGGTAGTAACTAGGCACTAGTAAGTGATTTCACCACACGTTGCTAGTTTGTCCTAGATGGCTTCTTTCACACCTCTCTCAAATGAGAAGTCCTCTCTGTCCAAAATTTGGACGTAATCAAATGAACGGTTGACTCTGGCCCAGCAATGTTTTGCTCAGCGTTTGTGTAGGATTGCTTGGTCCCGCCAATGTAGAGGTGACTGCACACGTCACTGCACTGCACTGCATGCACAAAGTTTGCGTCTTGGGTTTTTGTCCTTGAGGTGGACCAGCTTTCGTCTGAGGGCGTGGCCGGGTTCGAAACGTGCCGATGCGAGGTTGTGTAGTAATATTCTTTTCTCTGCCAAATCGGCCACGTAAGTGACAGGGACTAAAAACGGATGAAAGTGAACAGGCAGTAACACTGGTTAGTGCTTATGATGCAAGCCGCCATGTGGCAGCCGCTGAGGTTTCCACCATGACTCCGTTGTGTGGTCTTTGACGTGTCTTTGATCCTCATCGTCCCTGTTGAGTTACGCCTCTGCTTTTTCCAGCACGGCGTTTAAAAGTGATGACCTCAGTACTCAATTCCGCAACCGACCAGACACCTTTGAGAGTTAGCAGCATCGCCAGAGCGCCTTTGATGAGACTTTTGTCTGACACCCAAGACAAATGCGTTCAAGGCTTCTTTTTTTTTTTTCTCTTCTTATTTTTTGTGAGGGTCAAACATTTGTTGGCCAGTCACCAGAAGGCTAATTCCTCTCTGACAGGGAAACTGTCACAAAACACGTGACGCAGCGGCGATAATTGGGCACAGCTGCACGGATGAGGCGCTAGGTCGAGGCAGGACACTTAACCTTTGAACCCTAGGCAACGGTTGCACGTTGGCCAAGCATCGCCTACATGCTGCTCTCCGTTTGTCTGCAGCCCAGCCAGAATGCTGGTCGAGGACACGTCTGGTCCTTGGTCTGGAAATTAAATAATTATAACTAAGGGTTCATTTTAAACAATGTGGTAAAAAAACACAATCAAGTTGACCCGAAATGCTGGTCAACAAAAAGAAGTCGGATCCTTTGAAGAGTTGGGGTACAAAGTAAAGACAGAGGGGAAAAAAAAAAAAAAGCTGAGTCAAAATGGTGGTCCAGGACAGTTTCTTTCCAAGAAACAATTAAAGTATGTTTACAAGACAATTACGTAGTAAAAATGCAGGAAAAATCCAAATGCTGGTCCACTACAGCACGTCTGATCCTTTGAAGACTTGGGTTACGTTTATATGACACCACGCGTGTAAAGACAAAAGAAAAAAAAAAAAGCTGAATCAAAATGGTAGTCCAGGACAGCACTTGAAGTGCGTTTACAAGACAATTATCAAGTAAAAATGCAGGAAAAATCCAAATCTCAGCCAAAACGGAGCAAGTCTGTTCCTAGGTTACGTTTACATGACAACAGTTGAGTGAAATCGAAGGGAAAAAAAAGGTGCTCCCGAACAGGTCGACTAACCCTTTGACAATTTAGGGTATGAGACAACAATCTTGTGTAAATGGAAAAAAAATTCAACCAAAATGGTGGTCCGTGCAAAATCCTTTCCAGTGAACATTTAGGTTACCTTTACTTGACAACAACTACAACAACCAGGTCAAATTGGTGATAAAAAGAATTAGAAAATGAATGAAATTGAGCAAAGATGGTGATCCAGAACATGTCTGATGCTTTGCAAAATTTGGATGCGTTTACACGGCATGCAACAATATACATATTACATTTTTGAGCAGAAAAGGTTGCCCCGATTAGGTCAAACCCTGCAAAAATGTTGTCCACGTTTACATGACAACAACCTCGTAGAAAACTAAGAAAGCCTGTCAGCGATTCTCTTATCGCGGGGGTTTTTTAATTTTTTTATTTTAACCGCGTTAGCACTGCCACTAACAGGAAACGCTTCCCTGATCTGCGGACGCATCGCTGTCCTGTCGCCATGGCGAGTATTTGTTTGTTTGAATCTCGGTGGCAGTTTTACGGCGGCGATGGGCCAGCTGGAGGGTGGAATGGAGTCGTAACCCAAAAACCCCTTTCACGCTGCCTGTGAAATCCAACTTTTTTTTTTCTTTTTTCCCCCCCTTCTGGGTTCTCCCTCTAAATGACACCAACACGGAAGGGTAATGAAGTAGGTCAGTTGCTGTGTCATAAAAACTGATTCACCTCTATTTGTTTTATTATTGGCAGGTGTGTCTGACGCCAGCTGACTACCAGGGGAAGGCCGCCTTCAAACGATGTAGAGGCGGAAACCGGTGCCAAACTGCCAGGAGGGGACCAGCGAGTCAAACTGCGGTCAGAAGATAAGCGGAAACGCGGAGCACTGTAAGGACTATAAAAAGGGCTGGAAGGACTGGAAAAGGACCAGAAGGACTAAAACAGGAGCAGAAAGGATTAAAAGAAGTTTAAAAAAAAAAGGACTCAAAAGGAACAAAGTGGCTAAAACATGGACCAGAAGGATTAAAAGGACTACAGAGTACCTGTGGGATTGAAACAAGGAAGCAAAGGATTGAAAAAAGAAGAGTCTAAATGAAGGACTGAATGACATGACTGCACGGACAAAAAGGACTGAAAGAATGACTGAAAGAAGGAATTAAAGGGCTTAAAGGAGAGGTAAATCTCAGACTAAACCCAAAGACATAAAGAAGGACTAAAACAAGGACTTGAAGGGCTAAGGGAAGAACTGAAAAAAGGATTTGACTGGCTAAAAGAAGAACTGAAATCAGGACTAAACTCAAACATGCACTGAAAGGATTTCACACAACCTGAATGACTTAAGGAAGGACTAACACAGGAACGTAAAAACGAGGACTAAGAGAACTGAAAGAAGAACTTTAAAAAGCCCCGAAGCAGGACGGACTGAAGGACTTGAGGGGGGCTTAATACAAGCGCTTGGAGAAAGCTTGAAACAAGGCACCACAAGTGCCTGTTGGTGTGACTTAGAAGTACTGAAAGGCACGGACTAAAACAACAACAAAAAAAAGGAAGAACTGTAGGAGTTAAAGAAGAGCTGAAACAAGGACTTGAAGAACCGAACGAAAGCCTGAAGGACTTTGAGAAGGCGCGTCATTTCCCCGAGGCGTCGACCATGTGCCACGTGATCGTGACGTGTCGCTCCATGCTGTGGACGCTGCTGAGCATCGTGGCCGCCTTCGGCGAGCTCATCGCCTTCATGAGCAGCGACTGGCTGGTGGGCTTCCCGCGCACGCCCGACCACCACCACCACGGCTCCTCCTCCTCCTCCTCCTCGTCGTCCTCCTCGTCCTCCTCGTCCTCGTCGTCCTCGTCGTCCTCGTCGGCGGCCGGCGAGGCCTACCGCCCCACGCTGGGCATCTACGGCCGCTGCGTGAAGCTGCCGCACCTCCAGCGCGGCGGCGTCCTGTGCGGGCCGTACGCCGTCCACTTCGGGGAGATCGCCAGCGGGTTCTGGCAGGCCACGTCCATCTTCCTGGCGGCCGGCATCCTGCTGCTGTGCGCCGTGGCCTTCATCTCCGTCTTCACCATGTGCTTCCAGAGCATCATGAAGAAAAGCATCTTCAACGTCTGCGGGCTACTGCAAGGCATCGCAGGTGAGGCGCGCGTTTAGCACGTTGCGCGTAGGTGAAACGCCGCAATATAGAGACCCTATTTTAAATAAATATACTCTATATATTTATTTTTTTTAGGCCTGTTCCCACTCTCACATTCAAGAAATGGGAGACAGTCGTTCATTCTATAATAAATAATATATAAAGTAATTCTCCTGTTTTAATGTTATTATTTCTTGCTAGTTTAGTTCAAACGAATTCACCAATCGCGTCTGCGTTCGTCTCCGTTAATTGTTTTATATGCTTGTGTGCGCATGCGCGCCTGTGGGCTTTTTGCGTGCTTGTGACACTGGTCGTGTGTGTGCGTGCGCGCGTGTATGTGCCTATTATAAAGCCATACCTTCAATCCATCAGCGTGGCCGGCCTGCACGTCAGATGTAGAGCAACAACATGTGGAAAGAATTTATGACCTACTTTTCATTTCCTTCTGCCACACCACGCCTTCCACACAAAGAGAAACAAAGCCATAGAAACACACACAATGACACGTTTTATACAGGAGGTATAAAAAGTGTACACACCCCTTTAAAAAAACAAACAAAAAAAAAACAATGTAAACAAGAGAAATTATTTCAAAACCTGTACAATTCAATTGAGAAAATGAACGATATAACTGAGGAAATTTGGTGTACAAGTGTGCACACCCTCTTATATGTGGGAAATTTGTATATGGGTGTGTTCAGAATGAACCAATCACAATTCAAAGTCAAGTTAAATGAGAGCATTCACCGCAATTTAAAGTGCCTCTGATTAACCCCAAATCAAGTTCAGCTGTTCTAGTAGGCCAACCTCTGAGCTCAAAAAGCCTTACAGTTTATGAACCGGGTCGGCCCGCGAATAGCGCAAACCCGTGTATAATTGACACCCAAAAAAAATTATAATGATGACCTAAATAAAATTGTGATAAACCACTGATAAACCACTGTACTCTATTTTTTAAACATTATGACTATTCTTGAAAAAGAAAGTGAATATTGTCTTGAAAAAAAGGACCTAATTCATGGAATAAAAAAAAAAGACCTGATTCATGAATAAATGTGACTTTACTCTTGGAAAAATACAATTTTGCTCTTGGAAAAAATACTACTGTTGTGAAAAGAAATGACTGTTCTCGGAGAATATACGACTTTATTCTTGAAAAATGCCAACTTCTTGGAAAAAAATCTGAAATTATTCTTAAAGCCTGATTTTTATTTTGGGGAAAAATATCATTTTATTCCTGCAAAAGAATGACTTGATTCTCCAAAACATAGAACATAAAGATACACTCCACAATTGCTCTTTTTCTTTTTCTGGAGCACGCCCCCCTCATTAACATATGATTTCCCCCCTGCCGCCTTCCCCAGGCCTGTTCCTGATCCTGGGCCTGATGCTGTACCCGGCCGGCTGGGGCTCGGACAAGGCCCGCCTGTACTGCGGCGCCGAGGCGGCGCCGTACCGGGCCGGCCTGTGCTCCATGGGCTGGGCCTTCTACACGGCCGCCGGCGGCACGGCGCTCACCTTCCTGTGCGCCGTCTTCTCGGCGCAGGCCGAGATCGCCACGTCCAGCGACAAGGTGCAGGAGGAGATTGAGGAGGGCAAGAGCCTCATCTGCCTCCTCTGAGCGCCGCCCACGCCAAAGACTCCGCCGCGCTGTAAATACGTGTACATACGCTCGCATCTTGTCACACATTTCATTCAGGGGTTACGCCACTCCAACTAATAAAAAAAATCCACTCGGTGTGGAAAAATCAACAATATAATATCCACTGGCTGTCTCTTTTTCTAGCTAGACTGTGTGTGTCAAAGTATGTATGCGTGTCCAAGTGTGTTTGTGTCTCCTATTTTTATTTTTGTGTCTCAAGCTTATAATAGTTAACAAAATAATTAAGGAAAATTGTGTTTTTTATGAAATAAAATAAAAACCAAAATGTTTGATTTGAGGATTGTAGTTTACTTTATTTGATAATACTTAGTAACATTTTTTTTAATCTTGCACTTAACAAATAAACCATATATTAAAAAACTAAAATTAATAACTAAAATGGATCATTTCCAAAAAAAAAAACCAACTTGTTCTAAAAGCTACTTTAAAAGTACTGTATCTGAATTTTATTTTATTTTTTTCAAAATGAAATAAAAACTATAATGATAAATCCCGAACTATTATAACGTAAGTGTGGCTAGGTGTGTACGTGTACAATTCATTGCATATGTGTGTGTACACGGATGTTTGTCCAAGTGTGTGTGCGCGCCTACATGTCAGATCCCCATGTGTGCATGTGTCCAGGTATAGGTGTCTGTGTGTTTACTTTTTAGCCGTGTCCCCAGGTGTGTGTGTGTGTGTGTTTGTGTGTCTTTAGGTTTATGCCCAAGTGGTTGCACGTATCAAAGTGTGTGTCCGTAAACCTGAACGTGTCCACGTGTATGAGTGTGCAGTTACTTGTGTTGTGTTTTAGTGTCCAGTGTTACATGCGTCCAAGCGTGTGTGTACGTGTCCAAGTGTTTGAATGTTATTGTATGTGTGTTCAGATGTTCTCGAATCTGAATGTGCCTGAGTGTTTTTTGTGTCCTAGTGTGGATATGTCTGTAGCGAGTGTATGTTTATGCCCAAGTGTGTGTATAAAATCGTGTATATTAAGCTCCTATTAACGTGCCACCGCAGCTGCGACATAGAAGGTAAAATGATGCCCTCAAGTGTAACATGGCTGCTAGTGCAGTCCATTTTATGGACATTACCATTTTCTTCTCATGGGTGCGCACTCAAAGAGGGAAACGCTTAATGTCCACACAATAGTGAGGCGATTTGTTTTGATATTTTAAGAGATTTATGTGGGCACAGGTTGAGATGTGCACATGAATTTTGGTGGCGATTGGTCGTAGTTTATTCTCATCTATGAAAAAACGACCATGTATATAGTCAGGTGTTTTTTTGGAGAGAGAAAAAAAACGACCATGTATAGTGAGAAGTTTTTTTGTGAAAAAATGACCATGTATATAGGAGGCATTTTGAGGGGCAAAACAACAACCATGTAAGGGGTTTTGGTTTTTAATTTTTTTTTTTAAACGACCATGTATAGTAAGGGATGGTAAGTAAGTAAGTAAGTAAGGCATTTTTTGTGGAAAAAATGACTATGTATAGTAAGGGTACAGTAAGGCGTTTTTGGGGGGGAAAAAACGACCATGTATAGTAAGGGTATAGTAGGGCTTTTTTGTTGAAAAAAACGACCACGTATAGTAAGGCGTTTTTTGTGAAAAAAACCCCCCAAACAACAACCATGTATAGTAAGGTGTTTTTTGTGAAAAAAACGACCATGTATAGGAGGCATTTTTTGTGAAAAAAAAAAAAAAATCATGTATAGTAAGGTTATAGTAAGGCGTTTTTTTGTGAAAAAAAATGACCACGTATGTTGACACTTTCATGTTTCATGGAGAAGAAAAACGAAAGATTTTTAAAAAGAATTTTATTTCGTCAGCAAACAATATATATACATCATTATGTCATCACCGTGCAAACCCGAAGTCTGAACCGGTACAATCTTCCGAAGCCGGTAAAACTTTGCCATGCATAATTTTTTTCCCCCACACATTTTGATTGTCAGTGTTATGACCATCTTTTAAGTGTTTCAGAAGGACACATTGAAATGAACAAGATTAAAAAAACAAACAAACAACAAAAAAAAAAAAAAACAAGAATCAACTCTGGAGCGGTGTTTCCAAATTCAAAACGATTTAAGATTAAGTTATTAATTACATTTCGATGAAGTGAAATTTTAAGACCTGACGGCTTTTTTTGTGAGTAGTGTATAAGGCAAGAGCGCTCACATTTAGTGTCTAAAAAAAACAAATGAAATTTCTTCACAACGTTGTTTCTGTGGTCAGTCACGTCAATATTCATAATAATAATGAGAATAACAATGAGAGTGGCTGTGGACCATCCTGAGTGAAAGTGAGGTAAATGCGCACACATGAGAGATGTTTAAAGTGCAAGCTGGTGTGACCGCGTTATTGAGGAAAACCCGGAAAATAAGGAAACTCAACTTAAAAAACTGCCATGTAACTTAATGCACTTCTTAAAATGTTAGTCTAAGTATAGCTTAGCTATTTTAAAATTTGGGGATTTTTTTCAATGAAAAAGGAGCAAAATGAAGCAAGTGATGGGCAATTCAAAGATGTTTGCTCCTTCATTTAGCAAAGAGTCTTAAGCCCGTATTCCACTTAGCGGCGAAGGTTTGCAAGTGTGTGTGTACGTAGCGAATTTTGTTTCTTTGTCAGGGTTCGTTTAATGTTGCAAACAGTTGCGAAGATGTTCGCCAGACATACCCAAACAGTTTTAATGGTCGTTTTACTGTCTAAGACCATTAAAACTGTTGGTGAACGGCTTTGCGACCGTTTGCAAACTTGAACGAACCCTGACGAGAAAACAACATTGCTACGTGCGCACGCCCTTGCAAACCTTCCCCGCTAAATGAGATACGGCCCTTAAGGTCTCAATGACAAGAAAAAAAATAAATCCCTGGAAAATTCCAACATCTCATAGTACACCGGTACTATTTTTTTCTCCTTAATTATTTTCCCCCGAAAAATTCCAATTTTAGTCTTGTAAAAATTCCAATATGGTAAAATTATAGTATGTGTTTTTTTTCCCCTCGAAATTGAGACTTTTTAAATATAAGCAGCCCCCTCCCCCGCCTCACGAAAAATAATAAAAATATGCTTGCAATATTATGCCTTTTTTAAGATCATGAAATGCATTTCTCAGAAAAAAATATTCTTGGCATTCTGATCAATTTCTTTCCAGTGTGGTCCTGATACTCTCATACGTGTAAGAATCAAGTCATGATTCAGTTTTTAAAAGGAGGCAAGAAGTAGGAACTTTGAAACAAGAGGCAAAGACCAAAACCATGTGCATGCGGCCAGCAACTAGTAGTGCAGAGGCGTGATTCCGCCGCTCAGATGTGCTCCTTGAAGGCTCCCTGGGCCGCCCTGGAGGTGGCGTTGGCGGCGGCCGCCTGCACCGTCTTGTTGGACATGACGCCCGTGGCCAGCTCCTGTTGGGCCTTCTGGAAGCTGGCGCCGGTGGTGCGGTACATGGCGTGCACCTGACGGAGCAAAAGGCGTTAAAACAGTGGCAAGGCGGACATGGGTGGCGGGGGGGGGGGGGGGGGGCTCTTGGCTTTCTACGGCGGCGAGCGGCTCGAACCTTCTTGAACATGAATAGCGACATGACGGCCAGCGCGGTGAACAGCGCCGCCACCAGGATCATCAACACGCCTGCGGCCACATTGGTGTTTAGGCACATCAGGGCCGAAATCCAGCCGCTGAGGACGGAAAAAACGCGTTCTTATTTATCATCAAGGAGCTATGAAGGGTAAGGTGCTTTTTTTTTGTTTCTTCATCGTTCGGTGCATTGGTATTCATACAAGGTCATATTTGAGTCTTATCAACTGAAGTCATCAGTACCTCAACTTAAATCAACATCAAATCATAAAATATGAAAATTGCTGGTTGGTATTTTCTGCAGTTCAGTAAATAAACACCCTCATGTCCCATTAATATGAAAAAAAAGACCACAACTCACCTTGAGGAGTTGACTGGTCATTTCTGCAGTTAAGCAAATAAACACCCTCGTAGTCCTCGTGGTGTTTATATACTCAACTGCAGAATTAATCACATTTATCATGAATAATAATAAAAAAAATAAAAAAATAAAAACCTTACCCACCCATCTCCATCCCCTTGCAGAAATGAACAAGCACCATTCAGGGTCAAGTTTTTTTTTCATTCACAGTACTTTTATTTGTTTAATAAATATGTGTATATTTAGTCTATTAATGTATTTCAGTGTCCAATAGCATGTTTATTTACTCAACTGTAGAAAGTACCTGGTTATTTTATTCATTGAATTGATTTGCATTCATCGTCTAATTGTGATATTTCAGTGGCCAGGAGGGTCTCCATTTACTCAGCTGATATGAGGGGTAAGGTTTTTTTTTTTTAAATCACTTTGTTTTTTATTCTTATTAGTGTATTTTGGTGGCCCAGGAGGGTTTGTATTTACTCAACCACAAAGTATACCTGGCATCTATTGGTGATTCTTTATATTACATTTGTATAGTGGCCAAGGAGGGTGCCAGGCTGCTATTAGGGGTAAGGTGTTTGTTTTGTATCTTAATTACCCAGAGAGTTTTTATTTACTCAAATGCAGAGAGTACCAGACATCTTTTAGGGCAGGGATCATCAGGGCCGCAAACATTTTTTGAATGCCTTACCCCGGTTTTTTGACTATTTTAGTGTCCGGGGAGGGCTTGTATTTATTCAACTACAGACACTACCAGGCAGTTATTTGGGGTCATTTTTATCTATTTTTTAAAATCAGTATTAGTGTACTTAAGTGGCCCGTGAGTGTGTTTATTTACTAAACTGCAGACTTAAGATAATAGGGGTAAGGTATTGGTTTATTTTATTCATTAAATGCATTAATAACGATATTCTTATCAGCATCGCCACATAATGCAAGATGGCAACAAAAATGAGTGTGAGAGCAACACGCGACATTGAACGCATCACGTGGAGTGTTACCTACCAGGCCCCCCATCCCGGGATGCCCACGCTCTGCATCACGTACACGCCCAGCTGACACACGTACACGAAGAAGAACAGGAAGAAGCGGAACGAGCTGTCGCTCCTGCCACACAAGAAGAAGGAGATGTGATGCAAAGGACGGCGTGGAGCAGGACGTCAACGCAGTCGGCCAGGAACTCACTTGAAGGCCCCGTAGACGGGCCGGTACCAGCACACGAAGGAGCACGGCGTGAAGAGCAGGAACCACAGAATGGCCAAACCAAAGTCCATGCCGCGGGACGAGTCCACGCCGAACCACGCCACGGAGCCCACCAGGTTGGCCAGCAGCGTCCCCGTGTGGACTGGAGGTGAAGTACACACATTGCAATTCCATTTTAGTGTCATTCCACACAACACAGCAAGAACTGGGTTTGAAAAAAAAAAAAAAAAAGAAGTCATGTAATGAGGAATATATTAGTCAATTTAGGCACAATTATCTACCAGTTGGACAAGAAAATTTCATTTTGCAAACTGTTTTAAAACAAGCAAACACAGCTAACCTAAAAAAAAACAAAAAAACACAGATGTCATAAACCTAGTATTTATTACGGTATTTCATAAGCTAATGTTATTCACTAATAGTAATAAAATCTCCAAAACAAGTTCTAACATCTTGTTCAAACTTTTAAGGCAAAAAAAATCTTCAAACAAGTGAAATGCTTGTACATGAAACTGTCTGGCAAGAAGACATTTCTTGGCAGACAAAGAAGAGGCATAATATTAGCCGAATAGCATAAAACTGCCCATTTCTTTTTTTAACCAACCGTTAACAAATTAACAAAAAAGAAAAAATTGACAAAAACTTTTTTTAATTAATCTTTCAAAACTGTTCAGGTGATGTGACTCAGGCAACTAATTATTATTAAGGCACCAATATTCTACTTTGATTTGAGATGTTTAATGTAAATTTGTTTTTGCATTTGTGTTGGGCCAAACACGTTTAAAAGTTGCAATTATTACTTTTTGATGTATTTTACATGATTTTCTTCAAAACTCACATTTATGTAATATTATAAACCATTCCAATGTATTTTAGCATTTGGAGTTGGCATGCATTGCTCCCGTCGCCATGCGGCTCTGGTTTTCCCGTCAAGTCCCGCCTCCCTGCACTGTCACTGGCTGCCTCGTCAGCATCTGTGATTTTGATTTGTACGAGTGTCCGTTCTCGACGTGGCTTTGAATTGGCTTTCTGTTGAAGCCACACCTCCTTGCGCAGTCATTGGCTGGCTGTTTGCTTTTGAAGTTTTTAATTCATTTTAAGGCAAGATTTAAGATTATTTGGCCAACATTCATCAGCTGGCAGGTCAAACTGTTTTTTGAGGGCAACTTTTATTTCAATCTGTAAAGCTATAAAAACCTTATGTTTGATTTTGTGTAAAAATGATAAAAGTCCAAAGAGAGGAAGGCCTAAAATTTTTGGGTAACTAATTACTTTTCAAGTACTATTATGTAACTTGCCCAACAAGTATGATGAACTATTTTAGTGGATGGAAAATG
Source organism: Filicampus tigris (assembly GCF_054856515.1). Lineage (NCBI taxonomy): Eukaryota > Metazoa > Chordata > Actinopteri > Syngnathiformes > Syngnathidae > Filicampus > Filicampus tigris. The sequence goes on along the minus strand of NC_141231.1, from coordinate 11,477,939 downwards.
AATGAGGTAAGAATGTGGCCACTTTGTCGCCACACTGTTAGTATATGACATGAAGTTGCTGTTTTAAGTCTGCGTGTGTGTGTAGTAATAAGAGCATCATGTGACCGAGCCAGCAAACCAAAACGACCGCGCCTTGTGACCAAACCATGTGACCGACCACAACATGTGCCAAGATGTGAGTCACGGGGGCAAAACGCACACATCCAGAGGTAGTACATGATCTTGACCGTCTTCTGGTATTCCACGGGAATGTCCACAGTGATGTCGTGATAGAAACACGGGCCCACCGGGAACTTCTCCGGGAGCGGGGGCCAGTTGTTTCTCCTGCCTTGTGAGGGTGGATAAGATGAAGAAGAGGGAAGAGATTCAATAGACAGAGATCAAACATGGGTGTTGCAATATCAAGTTTTTACTGAAGAAGAAAAAAAACTGAAAAGAAAAAAAAAAAATGTTTTAGAATATGTTTTTGTATTGCATTTGTTTTATGTATTCCATATTTTATTACAAAATGTTTTTCAAATAAAACCTAAGTTCTATGAGAAAAATTGTGATACGTATTATACACAATTATACAGATTACAATACACAATATAATATGAAAACATTCCTTCGGTCCCTTTCCTTCAAAGATGTATAATTGAAAGCAACGTGGCAAAAAAAGTCTGAATTTTTTTGGGGGGGGGAAACTGTGGCAAAATATTGTCTATTGTATTAATTGCATTTTAAGGTATGGTAATTTCCATTGAGACCATGAATATGCCGCGACCATGTTTGCTCATGACAGTAGTGGAATTCATAACAGCAGCCCAGCGGAACATTTAATAGTTGTGATTTTTTAAAAATGTATTTCATTATAAACTTAAAATATTTTCATTTTGGAACTTCTGTTTTAAGGAGTCTTAGGGCCTCATGACAAAATAATAAGGCTACAAATCTACAACCGTAGATTGCACATAGGTGGATTTTGTTTTCCACAATAACAGATTAATAGTATTATATATATATTCATTATAGCATTGAAGTCTTTTAGCGTGGTTCATTACTAAATTCGTTCAGAAAAAAAAAAAAAATTCACCAAGTCTGTGTTCACTTACTATATCCGGTAAAACTACATGCCGGGAAACAATAACTATAATAGATAATAAATACAGTAAATACAGAACGTTAGTGATTTTGGGCTTTGGAGTGAAATTTCAGGAAGAACCTAAAATGCAGTGCAACCTTTCAAGAAGAAAGTCAACCCAAACATATTTTTTTCAAGAATATTTTCCCAGCAGGCCCACTAGTTGAAATAAGGCATTCTGATAAATATTGCGTTTGTGGAATAAGAGTTAATCCAGCTGTTTTTAGCCATCTCAGGGGGCGGCCATTGTGTCATTTCTGTCGACTGAAAATGACATCACAACTACCCAGGGATCAGGTAACGACCAATCATAGCTCGCCTGTTTTCTAAAGCTGAGCCGTGATTGGTCATTGCCTGAGCCCTGGGTAGTTGTGATGTCATTTTCAGTCGACAGAAGTGACAAAATGGCCGGCCCCAGAGATTTCAGAGATTGAAAACAAGTGGATTAACTCTTATTCCACAAATGCAATATTTATCAGAATGCCTTGTTTCAATGATTGGGCCTGCATAACATATTCTTGAAAAAAATATGTTTGGGTTGACTTCCGCTTTAAAGGTGAATTTAGTCATTTGACCTTCTCTCTAAACCGAACACACATTTGAAAATGAACATTTCCGAAGACGTCCACATCCTCCGGAATTTTCATGGCTCAAACGTGAAGTTTCACCCCGAAAGTACTGTATATAGTAGATGAAGATAGTAAAGCACCTCCAGAAGCGCTGAGTGACTGCATCTCCCTCTCTCGCCGGTCCAGCTCCGCCGCCTTCTTTTCCAGCTCTTCCTGCCTCTTCAGCAGCTCGCCGGCGCCCCCTGTCGACTCCTGAGCGGTCATGGCTTGTTTCAGTTTGCATGTTTTAATAATTGTGGGGGGCGGGGGATGCGGGGAATAAGCTACCTGCGCCCGAGGCTGCGAGTAGACGGGAGCTTCCTCCGTGGGCTTCATGATGGCGGGCTGCGTCGGGATGCCGGGCGCCGCCATGGGGGCCTTGCTCGCTATCGCCGTCTAGACAGGAAGAACGTATTTAGAGTGAAACCACCAGAAGGAGAAAATTAGGCAGTTTATTCGAATCTATCGATTAGTGTTACGCCATTCAGCGTTGGCGCCCCTGCTATAACGCATATATTAAAAAAAAAAAAAAAAAGCTACATTTACTGCATCAGCGCCAGGCTAAGCTAACGTTTTTGTTTTGGGCGTTACTGGCCGTGTTTGCCCCAATTGTTAGGACAACGACTAAGAGTCACTCGAACGGTAAAATGCTCACCGGTTTGGAGTCTGTGAAGGGATTGTACTCTTCCGATCCCGCTGCCATCGATGTCTGTCTTGCATGTGTCACGGAAGGGTCCTGGAACACATGGAAAGAAATCAATAGTTGCAGTTAGGAACGGGCGAGTACCGATACCAGGTATCGCATCGGGCCGATACCAGTCCTCCTCAGCAGTAGTTGGCGCTACACTGTGGCAGTTTGAAACATCTGTGAATCCTCATCTGCGCCAGGAAGAAATGTCTTTGTTTGTTCACAATTTTTTGTGTTAACTTCAATTTTATACATCAAAAGTACTTGAGGTATCGGTACTTAGTATCAGCAAGTATTCAAAGAGTGAATAGTCGTACTGGTATTGGTCTAAAAAAAATGGAGTGGAATCCAACATCCCAAGTCACTGTGAATCCAATCAAGATTTTCATGAATGGTAATAATAATTATATTAATAATAATAATACATTCATTATCTATAGTACTTGTCCTTGTTAGGGTCATGGGTGAGCTGGAGCCTTTCTGACTAATTGGTGCCTTTAAATTTTTTACAGAAAGGCTACTACTACAAAAAAGTCTCATTTCAACTATTTATAGAACATTTCTTTTTGTGACAAATCCTACTATTTTTTTTTCTTTTGACGAGGTTCTCTAACACTGTATATATATCAAATGAGAATTTCCCCCAACACATTTTTGTTTACTATTAATTATGGTGCATTTTTGTTTTTGTACCAAATCCTACCATGCCAATAATGCCAAGGTTCAATATTAAATGGAACAAAATTGTCGTTGGTTTCATATAATCAAACAATTTTTTGCAGTAGTAGCAACGTAAATGACCCAAATATTACCAGTAGTGTTTTTTGGGGTTTTTTTTGTATCAAATCCAACTAAATTTGTAAAAGAAAACGCTACTTCAGAAGTGACAAAGCATTACGCAAGACACAGTTTACTATAGTAAACAAAAACTAACAAAATAGCTGGTAAAATTGAAAAAAAAAAAATCGTTAATGAAAAAAAAAATGCATTGAACAAAAGTGAAACTATTTGAAACTAAATCCTGTGTTTATAAAACGAACTACAATCATAGGAAAAATGTTCTTCGTTTTCATCTTTGTCAATTAATATCATACAAGAGCTTTCAGGGTTCATTTTAAATGAATTTATCATTCTATACGTTGTATAGAATAAGGAAGGTCAAACCTTCATTTGAGATTTGTAGTTTTACTTTTTTATACACAATCCTTAGTGCCCTTTTTTTTTTATCTTGCACTTGGCAAACACTCCTTATATTAAATAAAATAAAGCTAATACTTAAACTAATAAAGACTAACCCTAAAAGCAAACAAACAAAATATTAACAACTAATAAGAGCTAACAAACTAGCTCTATAAACTAATTGAATTTTTTTCAAGTCCAAATGAAACTATAATGAAAAATCCAAAACAGTGCATTACCTTTTACTACAGATCCTATTATTTTTTTGGTGCGAGAAGATGCTCCAGCAATAGTGTAAATGACCCCCGCACCCCGTGAAAAAAAAAAAAAAAAAAAAGGCTTTTCTAATAATTACAGAACATTTTTGTACCAGTATCTGCCTCCCTGATTAACCACTCTAGTCAATGAAAAGTGACATGCAACACAACACATGAAAAGAACCAAAGCTGCCCAAAAAGTACCTTGCTTGCCATCCTTAAACTCAACGCGCACGCCAACGTCCTGCCCACCTGCTATCTTTGCATCAGCCTTGTGCCCTCCTTTGATACAAAGTGAGGCGGACGTCGCCGTCTTCCTGACCATATCCTGAATATTACCCTCGCACAAACACACACACACACACAAAGACAAACGCAGGCTACAGCTTGTCACCAGACCGCCACTCTAAATAATTCACACGGAGGCTTTGGGAAACATTCATATGGCACAACATGGGCTGTTCTTTTTTTGTGTGTGTGTGTGGAAAGGAGAGCTCGCGGACGGACGCCTGGTTAACACTTCTGCCAGGCTCCAGCTCACCTGTGACCCTAAAAGAGGAGAAGTGCTCGAGAAAAGGAAGAGATCGCAAATATTCAACTTCCTTTGAGAAAATTTTCCTGGAAAAAAAATACACAACTTTTTCTAAAAAACACAGTATAGAACTGTTTTTGAGGAAATATAGAACTTTTTTTATTTTTTGCACTAAAATACACAAAATGTTTAACTTTCTTTTTTTATTCAACTTTCTTTTCCAAAATATATAGACGTTTGCAACTTTTCTGAAAAATGCTACCTTTTTTCTGTAAAACACCCTAATGTCCTTTCAAAAGTACTGTATATAAAATTTTCTATAAAAAAAACAACAACCTTTCTCTAATCATTTTTTTTGTCAAATGTATACATACTTCATTTACACACTACTACTTTTTTTTTTTTAATGACTACTTGTTCCAAAAAAAAGTCTGTAAAATTTGCTGTTATTACAAACAGTCCGATTTTTGGTGGAAAGTATACACAATAATTTCTGGAAACAGGGTCCCAAAAAGTCCCAGATTTGCAGATAAAGTGGGCCGAGCAAGGGTGCTTTGTAGTGTAGCCAGTGGGTGTGGGGGCCTTCACTTTAACACATGCTTCCGTTTGCGGGCCCTCGGGCGCTAGCGCACACGCCAAAAACATGTTGGCTCTTCAGGGTTCTGTATGAATAACTCATGATTTGTGGAAAATACGGATTTTCAGTACGATTGTAGTCCAATAACTGTTCATTTACTCTCAGCTCATCTTCTGAAGGGCTGGCCGATTGATTGATTTCAGCGATTAGGCCTGGGTGATAATTCAATACCAATATGTATGGCGATAGTCACGTAATCGATACCAATAGAAAATGCCTTCGATAAAATATTCGAGACTAAAAAAAAAAATAAAATCACAAAGCATACGCCGACCGCAGCATTGTGCGTGTTGTAGGCAGTGCGCAGTGGCCTCCAAACACAAAGAAGCCGCTAAACCAAAGAAGAAGAAGCATCCAAACCAACGAAGAAGAAGCAGCTAAACCAACAAAGAAGAAGCAGCTAAACCAATGGCGCAGGCGTGCTTCATACACGGAGCAAGAGAATGGTGTCACTTCGTTCACATAAATGACAACCTGGTAGTCGACTCAGTACAATAAAATTATATTATGCATGTTAGCTGGATTAAACACCTCCGGATGGAGACGTGGTGTACATGTAAAGGAGTTCCCTGTCATCACCACTACTTTATAATATACATAAAAACAGTTAATTGTTTTGTTTTTTTTTCATTTCAAATACCAGTAGGTAAAAAAAAAAAAATAATTATCACAAATACTTGTTGTGAAAATGTTTTCAGCCATATCGCCCAGCTCAAATAAGCACATTATGTTCAAAAAGGAGTTTATTCAACCTTTTTATTGACCTTTTTTTTTTTTTTTTTTTTTTTACTTTTTCATAGTTCCGTTGACTTCTTAATAGTCTTAATATTAAGTATCATATCGTCGCTGTCCTGTGAAAAATATGTATGTCCAATTTTTTTTTCTTTCCACGTTAATGGGACGTCTCTAATGCAGAAACAAAAAATGGAAAAAATGGACATATGTCTTTTTCACAGAACAGCGACGATATGTTACAATGAAATTACCTAATTTCAACCTTTCTTTCACCGGGTTCAGTCGTGAAAAAAAAAAGAAAAGAAAAACATCAAGATACATCAATATCAACCAATATGAAATACATATATCGTGATATACTTTTCAGCCATACCGCCCAGCTCTAATGTCGATTCATTTTTAGATCTTAGACTGTAATTTGTTTGCACTTCTCCGGTTCTGTATAGTTCAGCCAATGCACTGCTGGTTTAATAATGTAAAAAAAATGACACAAATTGCCTTTGCGTTATGCTTTCTTCCGTAAAGAACAGGCTCAATACTAACAGTGGTTGACCTACTACTACAATTGAATAACCCATTGGAATGTTAAAATGTGACTTTAAACCCAGTCACCCTCCTATTGTTATTGCTAATGCAAACCGGCGGATCCCTACCACCAGTCTGGGCCGCACAGAAAGACAAACATTTTGCAGCGACCCAGCTGTACATGAATTGGCGTTAGCGTTATATAAGTTCCGACTGTCTGCGAGGCCATGAAGGCATCTGAAGAGTTGGTGAGAGGCAGATGGTTGAAAAGACAACTAGTTACATGTTTCTTCTGAATCTGCAACACTCATGTTTATGGCTTTAAGATGCAAAAGTAAATCAGACAGGCAGTCAAGTATTAGTGCAGTATTTTCAGGGTTCAATCAATATGGTCGATTTTGTAGATTAGGACTCCTGTCATTCATTCATTTAGCCCCAAAACATTCATTATGTTGTAAGCAAAAACCTAATAACAAAGACAGACAGAATTGGATGTCAGTTACTTTTTCATTGTCGTTGTATTACGGTTAAAACCGGCTGCGCGTGTCAAAATGCAAATAGTGATGCGATAATGAGAGCGAGGATAATGTGGCTAAACCACAGTAGCTAGCCAGCCAATCTTACCTGAAACGGGTTGCTGAGCTCCGGCTCCGTGAACGGGTTACTGTCGTGTTCCGACATGATTGTACCGCCTTCACGGACGCGAGTCTCGTTGAACTATGATTTTTTTTAAACGTTTAAAAAGAGTCCGATTATTCGTGAAAAGGTGACAACAAGCTGGCAGTCACGACTATAGTTGACCGTGTCCTCAGAGATTCTCTATTGAATAGAGATGAACCCTCCCAAATGCACAAGTAGTGAAAATTACGTCACAATTTCAACGTGAAAAGTGCACTTTTAAGATATCAAACAATTTTATGAAAATAGAACATTTTTGTTAAAACACAAATAGACGATAAATTATATTATAAAGCAAAGTAATAACATGAATACACAGTCGTGTGTCACGTGTTTGCATGCTACTGTTGCGTCCTCAGAGATCCTCTTTCTGGAGAGAGATGAAAATTCAGTGTAACTGATACGGAAGTACAAACCTTTACATCTCAATTCCAAAGTTAGAAATTCACTTTTCAGATGTTAATTGCCATCATAGTGCTCCCGTTTATTAATTTTTTTTAATGAACACGTAAATGTATACAAAAACGTATTCCTTACGCTGTTTTTGATCAGATCATGTATTTCCCACGTTTTATTGTGTGTTTATGACTGGATGAACAGGCATTGACTTGGTAGATTGTCGCTTTGTTCAGTTCAGTCGACTTGACTTGCATACATTTATGTGGCATATTTGACACATTCAATATGGTAGACGCGCTGACGTGTGGAGCAGCCGACTAACCGCTCTTTGCGTGGCGTAGGTATGTCTAGGGCTAGCATTATGGTGGTGGGTGAATAAATGAACAAGCAACGTAAGAAGGTTGCTTTGGCCAACAGACCACTTCGATTTCAATGTTGGTATTTAATCTCACCCAGACATTAACTCACAAGGTTTTATACTATCAGGCGAAACGATTTAAAAAATAAAAAAGTAGGACGTTGGCACCTGCCCGTTTGACCCGGATGTTTTTGCCTCAAATTTCGACACCGTCCGCATTTTATAAAGGCCGAATGAATGTAAGGATGGTAGCACTTTAAAAGGACGAGGACGAATTTTTTTGGGAATAAGGACGGAGGGTACCCAGGTGGCGGATGCCAATAAAGGGTAAAATGCCCACCGATGAGGTGAAAAACGATTAAATGACATTAAATACACAGATTAAACTAAATAAATTAACAAGCCTTTAAAGGTTTGTGTGCAATTTAGCATTTTATTTAGGCAGTTGTGTATACAAACGATTCCGACATTGTCCATTCTGATATACACGGGTCACTCTTGGAAAGTAGGTTGCCTTTACACAAAGCAGTTCAAACAAATTCCACACCAAAGTCACATTTCCCCACACATTCGTCTCTTCTACAAAAAATAAACAACGAAATTTTAAGTCAAAAAGTACACCCTTCCCAAAGCTCAACGATTCTTACTAAATTCCATATACTCTTATTTCAACAAAAAAAAGGTTAACATTAGGTGTTCAGTCGGAATGAAATGTAACAATCAACATATTTCCAAACATTTTTTTTAAAGCTGTCAACATCAGCAACCACTGATACTGCTTCATGAAAACACAATGTATTGTGTCATAACAGTGAAACAAAAACAAATCTCCAATCACCGTCAAGGATCAGAGCTCCGCAGTAGTTTGGCAAAAATAGTTTCAAGTTTAGCATTTTTTTTCTTACTTATGACTTCACAATGGGAATCAAAATGGGCAAATAATTCAAAACAACAGTACTGATAAGGCAACAGCAGGGAACCTTTCGATGTCCTCCCAAATTTCTGAAAATATATCACCCAAAATGTTTATTACTAATTAAAATAATTTGTGTTAAATGTTTTGGGGCCATATCAAGTGCTTGTTGGTTCCCCACTCCTGCCAAATAAGGCAACCTGACAGCAGACGATAAAAGATTTCCATAACAGGTGACACATTCATAAGCTCGTCTAGTACAGAAATATGTTATGCTGTTCTAGTAATTGTCAAATGTGATTTGTACACACATGGGGGCAAGAAATGCTTATGGCATTTTTAACAAACTGCACAGACTTATAAAACAATGTCAAATGATTTACACAACGATAAAACAAACAAATAATAAATGTCATTGTAATGGTTGAAAATGGGGGGGGGGGGGTGAAGATGCTCAGAATTTTGACTTCAGGGGTTCCAAACTGAGCGGTGGATGCTATTTTTTAAGATTGTCTTGTTTTTTAAATTGATCATCAAGCAGGCACATAATTTGTTGGCAAAACTGATGTCAATTCATACCCCCCGCTCTGTGTTGTGTTAGCATAAGTTGACACAGGAATTTATTAAGTTGTGAAACCACGCTCGATTACGATTGACAAGTGATGTGCGTTAGAGAAGTAAATCAGAGAAAACAAAAAAATCCAGCAATAGTTCAAGAATCAAACATGTATTTTCACTTCGGTTAGATTTACACTGTGTGGTTCAAGTGACAAGATTCTCAATTTTTGCTGTCCAGTGGAGCGTGCAATAAGCAAGTTGCAACAGAAATAGAGAGAGTGGCGAAGCCACAGAAAGGCATAGAAATGTGCACCTTTGAAATTTTCATGGATCAAACAACTGTTGTTGATTTTTTTCAGTTCAGCCGAGTCCATTAAGTTAAGTAAAGTAATAGTGGTGGTTCATCCTGTTTTGGAGGGTTGGTCAGCCCTGGCCAACTTAACTGGATATGTTTACGATTTGAATTATTTATGTATTGTTTACTTCCATAGCTATGTATGTGTAATTTCGAATCGCAGGATATGCGTCACTTGAAATCGTGGAAATTTACTATCGCTATGAAATCGAAATTAGCCACCTGGACCTCTAGTGTAAATCCACCCTTTAAAGTGGAAGTCAACACAAACATTTTTTTCAAGAATATGTTCTAGGCAGGGACACTAGTTGAAACAAGGCATTGAGATAAATATTGCGTCTCTGGAATAAAAGTTAATCCACCCGTTTTAGCCATCTCTGGGGGTGGCAATTTTGTCACTTCTGTCGACTGAAAATATCACAGTTGCTCAGGTAACAACCGATCACAGCTGACCTGTTGTCTGAAGCTGAACCATGGTTGGTCGTTATGTGAGCCCTGAGCATATGTGACGTCATTTTCAGTCGATAGAAGTGACAAAATGGCAGCCTGAGATGGCTAAAAATAGGTGGATTTCTCATATTCCACAAACGCAGTATTAATCGGAATGTCTTGTTTCAACTAGTGGGCCTGGAGAGAACATATTCTTTAAAAAAATATGTTTGGGTTGACTTCCGCTTTAAGTATTGAGATATAGCCATGTCCTTACATACAAAAACCATAAAAAACAAACGCAGTACAGTGTTCCCTTGATATTTGTAGGGAGAGTCATAGCCCTGCCATGAATAAACCCGCAATCAGACATCACTCCCCAAAATGTTTATAATGTCCTGTAAATGCCACAAGATGGCGTCAAAGCACTACTTAGCCAGGGCTGTGGCTTGCCTGTTTGAACACCTCTCCCCAATTCAACCTCAGCATCAAGATGGCATCAAAAGACTATTTCGGCTGGGCTATAACCTGGGTAAATGAAGCTCCTTCACTCACTTCAACCTAACTCCTCATCACCAACATGGCGTCAAAGCACTAAGACAGGGCTACAGCATGCTGAAATGAAGCCCCTAGCCACACTTCAACATAGCGCTTCGAGATTTCATCAAACCACTACAGAGAGGGCTGTGGCCTGTCTAAAATAAGCTCCTCCCCTCAGTTCAACATGCCAGAAGACGGCGTCAAAGCAGCACTTTTATATTCGGTGACTAAGTGAGCATTTCAGCGAGTAACGGAGGATAGGTTACAAAGGGAAAAAAAACAACCAGCAAATGTGTGGGTGGGGCGGGTGGGGGGGAAGGGACACTGAAATAAAGATGGACTTGGAACAAAAATGGTGACACTGAGAGGGAAGGGTCATTGCACTTGACCGCCTGATGAGTGCGCCGCAACTTGAGGGAAAACCAAAAATAAAACCGAGAGCAGCAGGAATGAAAAGAAAGGTGTGCAAAAGTACTTCTTCTTCTCCCACACAGGAAAAAACAAACACAAAAAGTTGATCTTACTTTTTTTTTTTTTTTTGCACTGGAAGCTGGCTGACTCGACAGTACAGCGGATTCAGTGTAATCACTTAACAACGGTGTTGACATATTGTTCCAGAAATATGCTCTCACCACCCTCTCGGCTCATCCCTAGTGCTCCCCCCCGCCATCCTGGGCTGAGCCGCCAATGGATTGCATGCTTCTTGCTAAAAAGACACTCGGAGAGCAAACAAGGCTATAGCGATCGATGTACGTACGCGCGTGTGTGTGTGTGTGTGTGTGTATATGTAGGTAGCGAGCTATCGTGCGAGCAGTTTGATGAGGTTAGCGCACATCTCAAAGAACTCGATGGTGTGGCTGCCCGGGCGAGGCACAGACGGGATGTCGGCGCCTCCCGTCGAGTCGATGGACGAGGTGAGCGAAGACACCAATGAGCCCTCGGCGCCCGTCTTGGGCTGCGGGGCGGCGCCGGCCGAGGTGGGGGAGTCGGCGCCGTCCGCCTCGCTCTTGACGGTGGTACGGTAGTTGCCAACCGATCCGGAGCGCAGAGGGGTCGCTGTGCCGGATTTGGTTTCCAACATGTCGTCTGGGGAAACACATGTTGGGCAAAATGTTTGCTTTGTGTGTAGTTTCTGGCAAAACACCATTTATGCATGATGCTCTTAAACTTTAGATCACATTTCGTTTACTTCCATGACGCGATGAGAGAATGGCATTTGAAATATATGCTGTACAAAGAGAGAGTTCATTCAGTACATTTACTGTTTGATGACAAACTATCATAAATTTGTATTTAAGCGGAGAAACTGGCCGGTTATTAATATTTTTCAAAAGGCCTAATAAAGACGGATAAAATTGGCCAGGCAATTGGTCAAACCTTAATACCACCGCTATCATGTTGTGGTTAAAGAAACCCTCAATACTATATGAAAATACCATGTAGGTCACGTGGAGTAGTTGACAACCAAAAACATTCAAAAATGTAAAATAAATAAAGTGGTGCTGACGATGCTCGCAACCCAAAACACTTATTTGAAATCACAGAATCAAGTTTTGCTCGCAACTCCACAAAAAAACAAAACCCAGAAAAATGATTTACGTTATATTGGCCCGCACCACTGATTCTGAAGGCCCTGCAGAGATTAAACAAACAATGCAAAATGAAAGAAAGAGACTTACTGTTTTACACTTGTTTGTATCAAAAGTACACTTAGCTTCTTATTTGGAGAAGGGTGCGAGTGAGAGAGCAGGAACAGGTACCAAGAATACCTTAAAAAGTATTTTGTAACAAGTTTAAATGTGTTTAAAGCATGTGGTAGGTTAAACAATGTTTTTTGTTTTTAAGGTGTTGCTGATTTTCACAGATTCACTAAAGTAGTTAACGGAAAGAATAAGGGACACGACAGAGGAATAGAAAGTATCACAAGTGGCGTAACACATTAACCCCCCTTTGCTAATGACTGACCGACATGGACGGTTGAGCTTTGGACGTACCGTCTATACTTCGGAAGTCGAGGAGGTAGGTTCGGCTGTCCACCTGGTAGAGTTGAAGGCTCATCTTGGTCTGCATGCCAGTCACCGGGTTTTTCCTTTTCACGCGTAAATAATACGGATTCACAACCTGAAAGCAACCAGAAGGGTAAATTAAAAAATGACAACAACCAAGTCACGTGTCACGGCAGCAGCAGTTTGCCACGGTATGCTGCTATCCCATCTGTGCAATGCATCATGGGCTATATTGCTTTTCTCAGGACCATCGGTTGTTCAATACTTTTCAAGACACATTTTAAGATACTTTGCAGGCACTACAGGGGATAACCTCAACTCATTAGTCACGCCACATTAATCAGCACTACAAAATGGCATATCGTCGCTGTCCTGTGAAAAACACTTATCGCCAATTTTGGAAACTTTTTTTAAATTTTCACTTTAATGCAATGTCTGTAACGCGGAAACACGATTCAGGTAAAAATAAGAGAATGAAAAAAAAAATGGAGATAAGTGTTTTTTTTAACACGACAGCGAAGATATGCTACAAGATGGCGCCAAACCAATACTTTTATACAAGACATGGCTTTGGCCTGACTACATAAACAGCTATGATGTTAATAGTTCCGTAAATTACACATGGGAGGCGTGTCTGAAAAGCTTGCTTTGTTCAAGTGAGCAAGAAGAGGAAAGAAATGTGGTAGGACAACACGCCTGCTAACAATAAACATCCGACAATTCCTTGCCGAGAAGAACATCGCCGCGCTGGAGCAACCCGCCTACTGACCTGATCTGGCTCCGTGTGATATTTGCAACCGCTTCCCCTGTTTATGTGTAAAAACGCCATTCACCTTCCACTCATAGTCCAGCTGCTTCATGGCGCGGCACACTTCTGTCATGATGTCGTTGGGTCTGCTCTGGCTGCGGATGCCCAGGTGCCACTTGGCCCGCCGCACGCCCTGGTGCTTGGACTTTTGCGGATTCAACTCGTCCAGCGTGTGGCGCGGCCGCGGCGGCGTCTCCGCCACCAGGGGGGGCATGCGCTCCGGGTGGGGCTTGACGGCGGCCGCCACCGAGGCGCCCGACGAGGTGAGGTGCTGGTCATCCAGGAAGGAGTCGGGCGGGCTGGACGCCAGGTAGAAGTCCTTGGCCTCGTTCATGATGCGGCGGTTGTCGATGATGAGGTGGTAGGCCACAGCCAGCGGGTCCTGGTGGTTGCGGCTGTAGATGCAGGCCAGCACCTCCTCCTCGGTGCACTCGAACTTGTCGCACACCTCCTTTAGGGCCTCGTCGTCGATCATGTTGTTGCTGTAGGACGGGTCCTCGGGGAATAAGTACTTGGGAAGGTCCTGTTTGAACCAGTCATCCTCTCTGCGCGACCACAAGTGGAAAAATAAATGAGAGGGCTGGGTGATATGGCATTAAACGAAAGTCACCCCACCCAAAAAAATAAAATAAATCAATATAAATACAATTTAAAACTCTACTCGATTTTCCCCCTTCACTTATCAAACAAGCACTTTATTTCAGCGAGGTGTTTTCTTTTTTTAACCCAGTGTTAACTTACAACAACTTCTACAGAAATAAAAAAAAATATATAAGATATATATTTTTTTGACATACTGTATTTTTCGCATTATAAGTCACACTTATTTTGATAGTTTGGCTGGTCATGCGACTCACTCTGGTGCGACTTGTATACATTAAAATTAGAGTTCGAACTGACACCCAAAATCCCCGTTCCCCAATTGTGTCAACTTTCTTTTGATGGTTGGCAATTACTTTAGATGCATGACTGCCGGTGGCCAGAAGGTGGCTGTAACGTACCAAAAGCACACGTCAACCGCCAAAAGAAATTAGAAAAAAATGGAAGAAGAAATGGAAGGAAAAAGACGACAAGGGCAGGCAAAATTCTCTTGGACCCTCCACATCCTGGTCACCATCTCCTCCAGCTCCTTCCCTCAGGTAGGCGCTATCAAACTATGCATGCTAAAACCAGCAGAGTCAAATACCTTTTTCCATCTTGCCATCAATTCCCTAAACAACTGACTCAAATTCGATAGTGGCACCTTGCAAATGTTTGCCAATTTTTGCACATCCCTGTGTGACAGTATTAACTGTATTGATAATCGTAGCTTCGGCTCTCTACATATTTGTAGAACTGTCGTTGATCAATATTCCACAGCACCCGACACTTAAAAGTGCTCAAGGACATTCTGGTGTGACGATTCTTTCTTTGCTTTATGACTCTTCTACATGCAATTGGTCGGCACTACAGAACAAATGGCACCAATAATATTACGTAAGACTCTCTATACTTTGTGACACGTCTTTGTCGTAGTCTCATACTACCGGAAACAATTTCCTTGTGTGTTTTCCATACTTGGCCAGTAAAAAGATGATTGTGGAACCTCACCTGATCTCTTTGATGGTGGCTCTCTTCATGGGGTCCACCTGCAGCATGTGCTTCAGGAGGCTGGTGACGGCGGGGTTGAGGTACGGCGGCGTGAAGAAGATGCCGTCGCAGATCTTCTTGAAGAGCGTCGGCACGTGGTCGTCGTCGAACGGCAGCGTGCCGCACAGCAGGGCGTAGAGGATCACCCCGCTGCTCCAGATGTCCACCTCAGGACCGGCGTATAATCTGACCGCAGAAGTGAAGGGGAAAAACTAAATAAAACGACATTTTATATTCAACTATGCCTGAGTGTTTATGGGCCCTGCTAGTGAACATTCCTGACCTTCCTGAGATCACTTCAGGAGCAGCGTAGTTGGGAGAGCCGCAACTCGTCCGCAGGAATTCTCCATCGGACATCATGTTTGATAAACCTGCATACAAGTCAACAGTTTGTTAGGAGAACAACTTGGGACTGCCTAGAGTCAACTCAAAATAAGTGCAAATAAATGACGGGAATTAATCAATTGCTTCAAATGTGAAATCTGACGTTTTTTAAGGACTTTTATTTACTTATGTTCCTATTTCCAGAGGATTCAGCTATATCTTAATAATATGAGGATTTTGTCAATGATATTTTTTTCAAATGGTGAAATGTGAGCTGCAACAGTACTGAATACATTTATGTAGCGTACTTCAAAATGTATTTCCGGAATTAAAAAGTAAATACAATTTGAAATACGTAAATAATAGTGCGATGTATTAATCGTTGCATGCATTTATTTAGTTATTTGATGGTTACAATTTCTTTACGTATATCCCATCTTTTGGGGTTTATTAGGGCGCGAGCAAACATGAAATCCGTAATACTAATCATTAAAATGCAAATTAATTGAAATGTAAAAGATGTATTACATTGCCTGTTAAAATAAGATGGAAGATGCTGTATTAAATATCTAATTATTTACTTATTTCCTGTCATAATAATTGTCATTTTTAGTACTTAGCTATATATTTATGTCATGACAGTTTCTTCTTTAATAATTTAACTATGCAATAATTGTATCTGTCAAACTGGGAGGAGCTAGGCAGGATTTGACGACTTGTTCAAGTCAACCAATCAGATAGTAGACTGCGCCACACTTAAACGGTCGCCCCAGCTCACCAAAATCGGCTATCTTGGCATTCATGTGCGCATCTAGCAGGACATTTTCCGGCTTGAGGTCCCGGTGCACCACCATGTGCCGGTGGCAATAATCCACCGCCGAGATGATCTGCTGGAACAGTCGACGGCTCTCCTTCTCGTCCAACTGCCGGGAGAAAAAGGCGCAAATGGAGTGCAAGGTGAGAAGCACAAAGCGACGCCCCGCGTCGTGACATCTCGGTAAAAAAGACAAGGCTGACAACATCGCTAAGTTCTTCCTGCATGGCCGCTCTCAAAATTGCTCTTTATACAAAAACCCCTCAGTAATAACAAATATATATATAATGTAAGCAACTTTAACAGTTTGTGCACCATGAGTTCACGTTTCATGGCTATTGAGGTTGTGCTCCTTCTGGTGTGTGCACCATGGCCACCAGGGGGCAGTACAACCAGACGTCATACATGAAGAGTTTCACAACTAAGTGACTCAAATAAGATGCAGTTGTATTAGTTGTTTTTCACTGTGTCTTAATAGTATTTATCTTACATTCAGGTTATGTGGTTTTATAAACACACTTCCTTTTTTTTATGTTAGCCCATAGACAGCGGCGCCCCTGAAAATGGAAAAGCTGGGATGAAGAAGATTACCTTTCCATTCTTGAGGATGTAGTCAAAGAGCTCCCCTCCTGAGACGTACTCCATCACCATGAAGATATCCGTCGGGGTGCTGATAACCTGATACCTGTGGGGATTGTCGAGTGATTGGCCGGTTAGAAGCATGTACAATCAACACCAAAAGGTCATGACAAAATGCATTTGTTGAGCAATAGTTTTCTTACTGTAACCTACCCAATATGACCTATTCATATTTTGCTCCTTTCGGTGTCTTAAAAGCAACCATACTACAATGTACCCTCCATCTTAGAGGGGAAAAATAAAAAATAAAGTACATTTTGTTGCAGTTGTATTCAAAACCTATTCTTGCACTTACTTGACAATCAACCATGCAAAAATGTTGACTATCAAATACAAATTAAGGACCCAGAGGACCTCTGGAACAGATTGTATGCACGGCACGCATCCAGTTTATGCAAGGCTTGTCATCAGGTAGCTTGACAAAGTGTCTCTAAAATTTGGAGCGGTGGAATGGGTTGCTGAAGAAGCATGTGTGGAAAGAATGGAAGAAGAATGTGAGTATGCTACAGAGTTGTAACCCGCCGCCACATTGCTCACATAGTACCTCTGTGTCATCCTTGCACAGGAATGTAAACTCCCTTTGTGTGTGTTGGAGATGCCATCTTTGCCAACAGTGGGCCTGAGCACACAAACAAAGCCGACTCCATTTTAATGGCGGCCAAGACTTGTGTTTCGCATCAGCTGCTTGCTTGACAGGAAGTAAAATTATTTTTGTTCAGTTATAATATTTATTTCCTATCCGGCTTTCAGTGAAATACCCCAAGGATCACAAAATTACAGTATACTTAACACTCCACAGTCTTTTTCTTGCTGAAATTTTCCTGTTTTGAGGGGCTGCTCTACAAGCGGTGTTTTGCACTCGTTAGCATCCTTGTTAAGATTTTTGCTTGCATCATCACTACCTCCTGGTTTAGCCGTGTTGTTTCTGCGACTAAAGATTTTTCAGGCGAAAAACAAATACGCACTTTTGGGACATTTTCAGGAGCCAAATTTTCGGTGCATCTCTGCTTCATACAATTTTCAATTAGGGCATGGATGCGTGCATGTGGCAGATACAGAGGACACGTCGGCAAACAACTTCGATGTCCAATCAAGTATGTGTTGTCTACCAGATGCTAATGCTAATCTGTGCAGTGTGGCCAACAAAACTCACTGCAGCTCTGCTTACCTTTTGGATTTGATGCAGAGTTTCAATATTTTTTTGTGTGGATTTTTTGGACATTTTGGACCTCATTTAACAAATTTTGTCACTGTTCCAACTTTCACCACTGACCCCTTTTTAGCGTGTCAATTCAGGTCAAATTTAGCAACATTACATTACACCCAATTGTGAGGGGATAAACGAGGCTCAGACGGGTATCATCCCTAGACGGAAGCCACCATTACAGGTTGGAAATAGCTCAGTGGGTGGCAATAATGTGGCGGCAGGCGGGGATTAGGGGACGTGCGCGCGGGTCGTAATCTAGAACTTACAGTTTAATTATGTGAGGGTGCCTGAAAAGCTTGAGGTTCTGGATCTCCCGGCGGATCTTGCCCACAACGTCCAAACTGCGGATCTTCTGCCGGTTCAGGATCTTCACGGCCACTTGGTGCTTGGTCAGCTCGTGTTGGCCGACTGTTAGAAGACACACAAAAAAACAAATTAGCACACTTGACCACCATTCAGTTTTTCTAAAACAAAACCTTTTGTCCAATGTCTATGATGTGGTAGCTTCTTGCGCTAGTATAGGGCATTTTTAAAAGAGACGTAAAAAACTGGAAGGGCAGGTGATAGTGTTAAAATATTACTAAACACATTGTCGGTACAGTTAACAAAGCTTTTATGCCTCTATGACAGTGCTTACTTTACTGAGCCAGGTTAAATATTTTACAACTGCCAAATCTCACAGCACACCACTGAACAATGTCACATAAACAATATATACAAAATAGTGGTGGTCAGTGGAAATGGCATAAGTGGTATGCATTTGCAATTTGGCCAAAGTTAGTTGCACGGTCAACCTTTGACTTGTGAATGATGATTTCAAGTGTACATAACGGCGAAGATTTTTTTCAAAAGTGCGCACTGGTGTCTTTTGTGAATGTTGATTTTTTTTTTTGGTGCCTCTCATTTCTTTCTTGCTAGCAGATGGACCCGGAGGTTTAGTGCTTGGGTCATACTAATAGAAATTATACTAATAACAATGTATTGTTCGATTGTAGATATTTGCATCTAGAAATACATACACACTTATACATACATACAAATATACATACACACACACATATATATATATATATATATATATATACATACATACATACATACATATAGTGAAGCCATCTCCGACAAAAAAAATAAATTAAAAACAAGTTTTCATCCTATATGGTAAAATTCACCCAGATTCAGATCGGGGCATCCATAGTTCGATTTTTCAGTTCAATTAATTTTATTAAATTGTTATTTACATCTCTGCATCTTCATAGTTTGTTATTCATGAAAAGTAGCTTTGCCTAGGAAAAGGTAAGTGGTAAATGTTCAGATCAAGATCTACTTAATGGCGGTGCTGCTGTTGGTGAGGAACTTTGAAAAGCTACAAAAGAAACAAAGACATCAAAAATAATAATGGTACAGGGCTGAATTAAACACAGGTCACGTCACGTCACGTCACTTGTTTTCCCTCAAATTACAAAACTTCACAGTACCCACCGCACCCCCCCTACCCACAACACCATGAGTGTCGCTTCAAATAATAATATGCCTAGAAATTTGAATACACAGGGTGACAGCCCAGCAAGTTGACGCCAAACATCATGCCCGTCGGCGGCGTTAAGTGAACAGCGGCGTGTTTTAAAATATATAGACATTAGCTGGCGTTAGCGTCAATTAAGAGAGCTTCACTTCCCGTTGGCTACATTGACAAGCGACTTGTAGCGCTCTCCGGCTAGCCCCACCAACAAAACTGGTTGGTACTAACACCAGCGGTGTGTGGCGTCGTTACGTAGCCGCAAACAAGATGAGAAAACCGGAGGCTGGAGGAGACAACAAGTGTGACGCCTTCCCCCGGTTGACAAGTTAGCTTGGCAAATTAGCCGCGATGCTAAAAAGCTTCGCCGGCCACCATCTTTCAGTTGAAGTAAGTAGAGGGGGGCTGGGGGATTCTGTCTCGCTGCTTCTTACCTTTAACCTTCCCGAACGTGCCCACTCCGAGCGTGTCACCGAGGATGTAGTGTCCGATTTTAACTCTGCCCTCGTGTTTGGTTTTCTCCGTCGCCATCTTCCCGCAATGGCCTCGCTAGCCAAGCAGCAAGCGGCGGGCACAGATGGACTGAGAGTTCCGACTTGGAGCTCCAAGAGAGGTCCGCGCGCACGAGTGGGAGGGGCTGACACAGACAACGCCGCTTCCCTGACGAAGTCGAACGTAAATGACGTAGTTTGGTGCCTTCAGGCTGCCCTCGGAAACTCAAAACTTTATTAAACGTCCCACTGCTTTTCAATTTCATATTACCCACGTTGTATCTCTTCGAGCATTAAAGACTTATTCCACACCACAAAATAAAATCAGCGTGTAAACACAATGCTGTCCTATCGAGTCTGTCCAAAAAGCTTGTAAAAAGTCGTAAACGACGACAGTTCATTGCGTCCTCCCTTATCTTGTTTAATCAGCATGCACTTCCCACTAACCCAAACAAAACAAGCCCGTTTACCACAATTGGCCATCAGTGTAAACCAGAAAAGGCGTTGGTCTCAAAACTATGCTCATATTTGGCAAGTATTTTCGAAGAATAAAGAGGTGGATTCATGACATAGTCAAAAGATTTGATGTGGCAGTGTGACAGCTTCAAATCGCCCCCTCGTCATATCAACTCAAATTTATAGGTTTGAATTTGTTCTTTTATCTCAATTTTAGCGCACATCCTCGCTAAGTGCATGCATATAATAATCAGTAGGTGGCAGCAGACTGCTTAACAGCACAAAACACTCAAAGAGACTGGCATGTTTTGACAGGTTACGTGACATGGGAAGTGGAAACCAATTCAAGCTGTTTTGCTTAAGTGCTTGCTACTCCTATCATTCACTTCATATTTTCAAAAGCACCACATTAAACACTCTCAGAAGAATGTTTTAATTCCTTTGGTGTCTGCAAAACAAAAACAAACAAAAAATGTGCATCTTTTTAATAAACAACGCAAAAAGAAAAAGCTTGCATGCTGTAAACCAAACAACAGCAGCTCCCAGTAAAACAAAAACGCATGAAATGGGCCTTAAAATATGACACGTTCACAGTTAGACAGTGCGAATGGAGAGACAGTGGCACAAATCACAGCACGCACACAGGACAGCGAATGATATTGAATGGTACATCGCAGGTTCTTACGCTTGTAAAATTGGAAAAACAAGCTTTTAAATCACTCATATATTAATATCAGCGTACCCAAACTGGACCTCATTTCGATAAGATGTTCTGAAAGTTACCATAGAGCGAGTGGCTTCATTTCAGGCAAAATAAACCCACCCAAATATTTGACTAGAGATATAGATTGCTACGTTAGCTTCTCGTGCTAGTCGCCGACTGGTTAGCTGCCACATGCTTGTCACTTGTGATTTTTTTGGGGTGTTTTTACATAGTGGTTAAAGACCGTTTAGATTAGAACATTAATATAAAAAGTCTGTACTCAGTGCTCACAGTTTTACAATAAATAAAAAAAAAAAATTAGGGATATTGTGTTTTGGTATGCCATTTTAGGATGAGCCTACAATGCACTTGAACCTTTACAGGTGAACTTGTCTAATGTCCACATTTCACATCCTGAGACCAAGATGATGCCTAACAATTGATCGACATTCCCTTAACACTATGACTTTAAAAATATCGTTATAAAAGGAAAACGGCCACTGAGCTAGGAAGGACGAGAGACTGGAAGAGTCACAGAAAAGTGTAAGTGCACATATTTGGAATGCTCATGGCTCAAATGCCTGTTGTGAATTTTTCCATTCAATCAGAAAGTTGTGCTGGAACATTCAACAGTTGGACATCTGCATTCAAAGGTTTAGACGTCCAATCAAGGTAACCTGTCAAAGGGCTTTAGTGCATGCTATCCTGAAAATCCACCCCAAAGCTCAATATCCCTCACATTTTGTGAATACCGTTTAATTGATGTCAATGGGAAATTGTTTAAGTTGGACCAAACCTTCGAGGTACCACTGTGATAATTTATGACATTGTGAGAGACTTGCTATGCCAAAATGAACCTAAACGTTCAGTAAACAACTTTTACAACGACATTTAAAGAGTTAAAAAAAGGGGGATTGGGTAGAGTGGGATCAATCACTTGTGAATATTCAAAGAATGTTGTACAACATACAAATGCAACATCAAAGAACACCGATTTCAGGGATTTGTGGAGCTCTTAATTTACTGCTTGGACTGCGCATTTGCACGCACTCCCTGTTGTTTCCGCACTGAGGCACTTGGAAAGAAGATGATTGTACTGTTGTTATTGTTGCCTGTTACAAGTGTGCCAGTTAATCACATTCCTCCTACACGTGCGCTTGACCTCAAACCACGACGCAAGAGCGAGTGAAAGTCCAAAATGCGGACTTGACAAACTAGTTACTGATTCCAGATCAGTGTTCCAGCTCCGCAGGAAGTGGGGCCCGGGGGGCTTGTAATCTCTCAAACGCGAACCGAGGCCGGCGCGGCGGGAATCCCTGCGAGGCTGCTGCGGAAATGGGATGAAGAAAGCTGCTTGTGCTCGTCGAAAAATAAAAGCATTTTCCCTTAATACACAATACTCAACTATTAAAAAAAACAAACTTGAGATTACCCATACACTACGGATGCTACGATTTGCCTAGAGGATAATATTCACAGTCAAACATTGTTTAGCGACAAGCTCCATGTAAAGATAGACAGACACCTTTCACGCACCGTACATCACAAAAATACCCTCCTTCGTCCATCAATGGTCCACTGGGGTAAGAAAATTGGAAAGCAGCCTTTGAAGGCATGAAGGGGGGGTGGATTGGTGGGGGGTATTTGTGTATTTGTGTGTGTGTGTGTGGCACAGGCTTAAGGCAGGCTGGCGATGTCCCGCTTCGGAGGCGGGCCGTCCGGCTTGCAGGGCGCCGCCCCGTTGGCTTTATCTTCGAAGATCAAGACTCTGTGGAAGGAGGAAGAAGGAAGAAAGAAACTGTAAAATCAAATTAAATAAATAAATACTCCAGTTAAACAAAATGGCCTGCATGGGTGCCATGTTGCCTGGGCTTGGTTCAGACATATTTGTCCACATTAATGGTGTTGGCCCACATGAAAACGGTTTCATTTGCCAAAGTAACAGGTGGCGCTATAAACTCTGACCGGGTGTGTTGCGTTTCCATGTGTGTTAAAGTGGTAGTTTAAAGGTTTATAGTTACGATAACGTCGATGCTAATTTTCATTAGCCTGTCAATGGTGTTTTGATATACTTGGAGTGACAACAGCTTGAGTCAAGCACGCTTTACCTCCTAGGTGGAGAACTGTGCCAGAAAGTTCTCGTTTCATTTACTCAAAGCAAAGTTCAGAGCTGGGCATACCACCTATGTGACGTATAAAAGATTGACGGGAAACTTAAAAAAAATAGTCAGAGTAAATAAACATAGTCGGAAGCCCATTTTTTCCCGTCTATGTAATTCGTCTATTTTCAAATGTATCAATTTCGGTATTGCTGCACGTCCGCACAGAAGAAGGAAGGTCAAACAGTCATTTGAGAATTGTGCAAATAGTTTACTTGACTTGATTACACAATACTAAGTGACCTTTTTTGTTAATCTTGCACTCAGCAAAGACGCCATTAAAAAAAAAAAATACAACTAATAAACTAAACTAAAATGAAGCACTTTTGGAAAATGTAAAATCCCAAGCGATTATAACCCTGTCTCAAAGTGATCATATTCATAATCTCCCATTTATTGACAGCGAGAGACTGACAACAGGTGCTCAGGAATACTTTGCAAAGTGTGTTTTAAAGAAAAGGTCAACCCAAACATTTTTTTTCAAGAATATGTTCCATGCAAGCCCACTAGTTGAAACGAGGCATTCTGATAAATATTGCGTTTGTGCAATAAGAGTTAATCCACCTGTTTTTAGAACCTCTGGGGGCAGCCATTTTGTCACTTCTGTGGACTGAAAATGACATCACAACTGCTCAGGGCTCAGGTAACGACCAATCACAGCTCACCTGTCGTCTGAAGCCGAACCATGATTGGTCGTTATCGGAGCATCTGTGACGTCATTTTCAGTCGACAGAAGTGACAAAATGGCCGCCCCTGCGATGGCTAAAAACGGGTGGATTTTTCTGCTTAACTCATATTCCACAAACGCAATATTAATCATAATGTCGCGTTTTAACTAGTGGGCCTGCTGGGAACATTATTTTTGGAAAAAGTATGTTTGGGTTGATTTCCACTTTAATAAGTTAAAGGATGTGTACAAGTATTCCAAACGTTTTTGTAGGGTGCAGATTTTCAATCGTGAGTGCATCTGGAACACATCCCCCATGACAACCAGGCTCACTATACTGTAGAAAGCCATTTCAAAACATTGAGCATGCTGCCTCTCACAGGTTAACCTTGGTATTATGACCGTTATCTCATTCCATGACTGTCGACCATGACCGTCGACCATGTCCTTGGCCCACGTCTTGCGAGGCTTCTGATACACAAACACTCGCTGAAAGGAGAACCTCCTCCAAGGGGCAATCACAAATTGTGCAGATGAGTTATGAGGAGGACCGACACTGACCGACTGCTGCCCGTGAGGGGAAACGGGCAAACAGTTATGAAAGAGTCAGACAATAATGTGTCCGAGCGCCGGCGGGGAAGCGTCAAAGGAATGATTGTATGCACTGAAAAGATTTGGAGGCAGCTATTTAGAGCAAAGGTCTTTAATTTCCTTTTTTGGCCAACTCGCACATGGGCTCCAGTAAGCCCCCCGGAGAAAAGTCATCCGTCCAGATGTTGAAAGAGCCGCCATGCTCATTTTGTTCTCTGCGCCGCCGCCATTGCTGGCATTTCCTGCGCTCTCACAGGGACCACAGACACTTTTCATAGATTTTCAATGTTCTCCATCACCGTGAGTCTACCTAAATACAAATCAGGAGCCAAATGGACGTTAATTCTCTGTTAAGTGTTGTGTCTTTTGCCAAATTCCTGGAAAAAACATTTCGCCCTCCTATCACGCTTTATAGAAAAGCTCAGGAGCGGCATTTTTCACCTTCACAGCGGCTGGCGTTCGATTTAGAATTCTGTCAGTTGTGTGGAATTTCATCAATACGGCATACAAAGCTATGCTCGAGGCCTCCTGGAAGGTTTTTTTTTCAGTTGCTGGACTGATTGAGTCATGGTTACATTCCTCAATAAGAACCAGTAATCTGTATTATTAGGCACGACATTCTGCAGAGGTGGGACATTGATATTGTATCATTGTTTTGTCATGGTACAGTCTCGATTCGCATGGATATTGTTGCTGTCTGAGCTGATGTGTGTGAATCTGTGACCTCCACGTTCTGTCAACATCAACACCGCGTATCGGAACAAAAAATGTGCTTAATCCTTTGATGGCGATATGGTAATATCATATCTTGTGTCACTCTGAAGCTTAGTTGGCTAGTTCTTGTTTAATTTTTAACACACTTGGTGGGAAAACTCTTGAAATATGTGAAAGCTTTGAGGGAAAACGGAAGGATAGGAATGAATAAATTCAGGTCAGGGCCGGCTGTAAATGCCAGGGGAGTCCCCCCCCGGCAAACAGCCAGCCCCCCGGCAATATCCGCCAATCTGTTTCATTCGGGTGTTCCGTGGGACGCCCTCTGGGTCATGACCACCTGTTGGCGGCACCCGCGAGCCGGGTCGAGCTCCGGACAGCGTGCCAAGTGATTATAGTCTCTCCTGCACGATATACAAGTATTGCACCAATGTAAACTATCGGCACCAATATCTAATTGTGCACCCCTCGAGTCAACAATTCCTACATGTCAATTCAAAAGCAACATTTTGCCCGAGGAACTTCAAATTCAAACTCTGTGACAAAGGGACAAAAGAACTGCACTGGTTTATTAACAGATGACAGCTGTGTGGGATTAGGTGATGTATTTTTTGTTTAAAAAAAATAAAAAAGAAGAAAAAAAAGAATGGAGGGCAAATGAGAAAAAGTTGTGCATTTTCCTGCGCTTGCTGCATTGAAGGATTTAGATTTGCCAACTAAACAGTGCAGCCGGCTTAGTCCCGCAGAGCTGACATACATCTCACCCCCGGCCGGGGCTGGCTGCTTTAAAAGCGATCATCCGCGATAACCCGATTCAAAATAGCGGCAAACGTCAATGTGCCTTTCCCGCCCAAAATTGTTTAAATTACCCCTAGTCATGGAACGACAATGACTTTTACATGCAAAACTTCTTCTGTGCGGTCTTCAGCGACTCACCAATAATCACTTACCTAATCACATGTTCCCATAGCTAAGAATAACGACGGCCGGGTTTTGTTGCCAAGGAGATTAACGGCCGAGGCGGCACGCGGGCCCGTGACATCAGCGTTCATCCCCGCGGACGGATGACACAATTGGCTGATGCAGCGCGGCGAGCAGATGGTTACAAGAGGCTACGCGGGCGCGCGCACGCGGTTCACACTCACAGTTTGAGCACGGCCGAGCGTTTGCCCAGCATCATCTTGACGAAGTCCCTGTAGTCGATGGTGTTGCTGCTGGTGCCGCCCGTCACCTCCATGATCATCTTCTTCAGCTCCAAGTGCGTCTTGGGAACGCCCAGCTTCTCCATCATTCGCTTGAGGCCCATCAGATCTGAGACGAGATAAGAATCAGACACCTGCCGCATTTCGTGGAATTCACTAAAGTGTTGCCTTGACTTAGAAGCTTCAAATTAAACTTCCCCATTGAAATGCATTGAAATACCACAAAGTCGCGAAAAAAGTTAGCTCGGATAGGCTGCAGCTCACTTGTGACTAGAGGTGCAACAATTAATCAATCAGTAATCAATTATCAAAATAATCCATAATTACTTTGGGGAATCAAATTATCGTTTAGAGACCTTGTTTTATCTTAAATTGTAAAATTTCAGCCTCTCAACAGAAAATATGCTCAGAATTCTATAGTATTCCATGAAAGCAGACTTGATTATCTTTGACTAAATAAAAACACAAATCAATGATCGACATTTTTGCCGATTTTCTGACATGTTATGGACCAAAAAAGTAACTGATTCATAATTCATTTACGTTTGTGTATTTTCTGCACTGTCAATTTGAAATAATGCCCTGTTTTTTAATAAAAGGAAGGAAATTAAAAGCATGTTTTCTTTTTAAATATCCGATTCATCGCCACATAATTGACAGATTAATCGATTAAAAGAAAAATAGTTACCGCACTTGTGACGCCTTGTGAGGATAACCGCTGTGGAAAATGCATGGATGGACTTCTCCCACACACCCAAATATACGCTTCTTATGCTAATTAAAGACTAAAGTGTCCATAGTTTAGAATGCGAGTGTGAATGGTTGTTTGTTTATATGTGTCCTGCGATTAACTTGTGACCAGTCTAGAGTGCGTATTGCCTCTTGCTCAAAAGTGAGCCGGAACAGGGTCCAGCTGGAACAGGGTCCAGCTCACTCAAAACCCTAATGAGGTCTCTCAACTCGCTTTACACATTCCAAAGTTGAAGTTTGACTAAAAATATATAAATAGTTTGGCTCTAAATTTGTGCAAAATAAAAACGTGATGACAGAACAAGAAAGACATCCACACGCCTTTTTCCTGGCATCAACTGGGGGCGGGTTTGAATCTACATTGTAAAAATGTTACTTGAAAGACTGCATGTACAGTTAATGCTTTTCCAGCAATTATGACACAATGTTCGTCATTGTTTCCTGCTCTTGACTTTGAACGTTAGTCAGCATTTGGTAATTGTTACTCACCGATCTCGCCTTGGTCATTCAGGTCAAATTCAGCATATTTATCTGTGAAACAAGCAGAAGAGGAGTTGAGGAGGAAACAAAACCAAAAACAAGCATGTCTGCTGAAAGAAAGAATGAGCAGCTGATCACGACAGGCAGCCTCATGGTCTCATTTACCAAAGCACAGCTGACCTGAGGTCGACTGAGACCGAGAGACACACATTTTTTTCCCTTTTCCTATGAATTATACTTTAATAATAAATGTCTTTTCACACACACTCCTTTCATAGCAGAAACACACACAACGTCTCGTCAGATTTATGCGACGCATTGAACTGACAGGGTAAGAGTGTTTCTACATCTGCTGTTTTGAAAAGCCTGCTTCTTCTCCCCTAAAATATTTTTCTCTCCTGTCATCACATTACACTTTCTGTCGCACAATGGCAGCTGTGTGTGCGTGTGGGTGTGTGTGTGTGTGTGTGTGTGTGTGGGGGTGTGTGTGCGTGTGTGTGTGTGCATATGTGTTGGGAGACTGAGTGAGAGACAGAACTGTGTTAACTGTGTGAACCCGTGGGGAGCGGGATGGGACAATGATCAGCCTGTTCCCAAACTTGGGGGAGTAAGCCTCCTTGCACACACACGCACACTCCCCCCTACACACACACACATAAATACACACACACACGCGCACATTACACAGCTGAGTGCGACAGCCTGTTGATCATCTGCAGCCACAGAAAACAAGCCGACCCAAGTCTGCGGCCTCTTTAGAGCCCTGCACGGGGCTCCGTATTTTCTCTCAGCCACTCACGCGGTGCCTTCTTGGACATCGGGAATTTAGGAACACACAACATACTATACAGTGTGAATGTGGCGCATGCCATGGCCATCATGTAGTGTTAATGGGAGTTGGGGAGCGTCATTTAGACAATGTATTGCTTTACTGTCATATTGTGGCGTCTGAGTACCAACAAACTATATTGAAATGAGGTGAGGAGCTTCATTTGGGCAAAAGTAGTTCTTGTCCTCTTGTGGCATGTATTGGCCTTTTGGGGGGTGGCCGTCAATTACACAGAGATTTTTCGCAGCTCACTGTTCTTTTTGTGACATTTTTTGTTTTATGGTGTTTTCCAAAGTAAAATATGTGCCTTGGCTCAATATAAGAGGGAAAACACTGGTTTAGGCTATTTGGTATTTGAAATTTTCAGAATGAACAATTTTACATGCCCCACAACGACAAAAGAAAGAACATACAAGCCGTTTTTGGTCTTCACAATAAGTCATTAGAGAGTGCGGGAATCTTTTGTTAAGCAGCTTGACGTCATGCTAAAATGTGCAGCCACAGTTCAAAACAACAACAGGAGTGGTGCTCTGGCAAATGACAAGAAATATTCACCCTTTTTGCGCAGTTGAACTGAGTTTATATGTTACAATGAGGTCGTTGTAACAGTGCTTTTTGTTTCTGCCGGCGGGTGGGAGCAAAGTTCTGCAATGTGTGTGATAACAGCGGGCGGCGATAAAAAAAAAGAAGGTTTTGCTGCATTCCATTGCGGGCTGGACTTGGCCTTGCAAACCTCAACGCAGCCTATTCCTATATGAGGAAGGGTGTGTGTGTGTGTGTGTGTGTGAAGACATTTATAAAACTATTGAGGCTGAAACACTTGGCAGTGAAGCAGTAACACAAGTGCATTCCGACATGTTTCACCGCTACCGCCCAAGCTCAATCACCTTTAAGCTTGTAAAAAATTGTGCCTGCATGTCATAAAAATGTTTGGAGGCTCGCCCTCGTTTCAGCCAGTATCAACCGATTTCCTGTTTCGCTTGGTGAGAAGAACGCAGTAGATAGGTTAGCAAAATCATTTTTAACCAGCCTGGTGTCCAAATACTTTTGTCAAGATTGCTTGAGCGATGGAGGACCGAGTAAAGGGGTGGACTGCTCTGTTAGCTACTCAGGCTAACGTGGCTAGTGAGCATTAGGCGTGCGCATAACTGAGCTGAAGTCTTACTTTTCCATTAAGTGTTTTACAACTTTTATTTTAGTAGGTGTCTACTTGCTGTTTTTATTCTCGATGCCATGTTTTGCGTACAAACAACTTCAATTTGGATCTGAAAAGCAGGTGCACCGAGTGAAGATGTAGACCGCTACTTTAGTGCCTCACTGGCTAGCTGCCGACTGGTTAGTTGCCATTCACTTGCCACTTTGATCCAAAAGTGTTTCATTCATGTTTGTTATTTATTTATTTTTTTTACACTGTGTTGATTTGTGATATTTGTGATATTAACGTAATTGTCATTAACGTTAAGAGTGTGTTTAAAGACTGTTGTGCTGAACCTCAGGGTTTTACGCTGTATCAACAATGACATGCGTCTGCTTACTTTTGAAACCCTCCAGTTTCTCTGCGAGGTCATCTTCATCCCTGTACTTCTGGTCCTCCAGGAATTCCTGATCGGGGGTAGGAAAAAAGAGGGATTAAGTCAATTCTTGCTGTCAAAAAGGGTTAAAAAAAACACGATGACTCACACGACAGGGGCGCTCGTCCTAGTTGATTCGTCGCGACTGAGTGAGTTTATAAAAAGTAGGACACCTCGCCAGGGCGTGAAGGGAAAAAAAATGCCAGGAGGGATCCACGCTAATGAAATGATAATGAAGCAATCCGCCATGTGGAGTCACATTCTCGTCTGACCTCCGATAAGTCTGCTGCGTTTCTAATGAAGCGTGAGGGGATCAAGACCAGCCTGCTTCTAGCGTAGTATCTTCGTACGGTTATACGCATTCAAAGGGTGTTTGCAATGAGCATTTCATACGTCACGCTGAGAAACAACCCGGCTACTGCGGATATCTGCTACGAGTCCCCAAATGTAAGAATGTCATGACTGTGAGAGTGAGAATGTTTATACCGATACCAGTTATGTATCAGCGCCGATACTGTATGTTTGTACGGTGCTCGAAAATAAATGCTAGTATGTAAAGCTAATTTTTGTCGCGGGCCACATCGTGGTTATGGTTTCCTTCGGAGGGCCGTTATGACTATGAACCCCAATCAATATATGATCGCCTCATATTACATAACTCTAGTGCCACAGTCGCCCAATAACACAGATACCACCTGTATGCCTGACATATACCTTCTGGGCAGGCGGAGTGGGAGCCATGTCAGTCGTGTGGAGATGCTTTAAGATAAACATGGATGACAACACTGCAAAATTCTGATGCCTAGCCACGAGAGTTGCAGCGCAAACGTGAAGGAAAAGTTATTGGAGAAATTTGAGGGACTTTGTTTCAGGTGTAATGTTTTCTAATGAATGTTGTTGACTGTCAGTTTAAGAGGTTAGTTCACAAACAGAATGCATAAAATGTCTGCTTTAATATTCAATGGAGAGATTAAGGTGACTATTATTAGAGAAAGCTGCATAGGGATTATGGTTCTATTGTCTATCATTGCAATATACTGTACGAAATTGAACACGGGACGATTGGAATCGCAAGCTTATAGAAAGCCATTTTAGCATTTATTCGATCTCCCTGATATGCACTTGGAGGTCCATTTGTCCTCACCAGTAAGACAATTCAGCACATCAGTAAAGTGACTAGGGTTATAATAGTTTTTGATTTTTCATTATAAATGAGTTTTTATTATCATTTTTTAGTTTTTGGCTTTTTAAATTCAGTTTTTAATTGTTTTATAGCAGTTTAGTTCATTTTTATTAGTGCACAGTTGACCAGTTTGATCAGTTTTAGTATCAGTTTGACTTTTTTTTAATATATGGAGTATTTGTCGAATGCAAGAGAAAAAAAGATCACTAAGTATTATGTAATAAAGTAATGTAAACAACAATTCTCAAACAACTGTTACACCTTCCTTTTTCTGTAGGGAAGTACAGTGATACTGAAATAACTTTCTAATGAACCCCTGAAAGCTCATGTTTGATATTAAGTTACAAAAACAAAAATAAAGGACATGTTCGCTGTAACTAGAGTTAGTTTTATAAAAGACAATTTCAGTTAGTTTAAAATAATGTTTGTATTTTATGTCCTTAACGATTTTTTTCCTTCCTAATTTTAGTTGTTTTGTTAGTTTTCATTCACTAACTTCATTAACTATAATAACCTTGGGGCACACCTGTACAATTACTGCGTACTAGCGCACAGCTGGCTATCAATTATATCAAAGCCGTTTGAGCATTTTCCTTGACGTTCTTGATCACCATTTTAAGGTCGTACTAGTTGGCCAAGATTGTCACTAGGAGAAATAAAATTACTAGTCAGACAATAGTACATTGAATAGCCTTACTCGTAAGGACAAAGAGCCTACTACTTTGTACAAGCTTAAGATGGATTTCAAACATGGCTTTCCATATGCGCCAACTCGACAAATAACGATACAACGACACAGATATTTGCCTCAGAGCCCTTATCTTGGGGAAACCCCCCTGCTCCAACGAGCACATGACATACAAAAGGATGCAATGATGCACAGGAATGTCCCACAGGCCTCATCAACTTCGTTCTCATGAACTCACAAAGGGGGAGCCGATAACGGGGAAATTTAATAGGGCAATAATACATGCAAAAGAGGATCTTAATCCGTGGTAGTGCTAGACAAAGAAGCCCATTGAATCTCCATCAAAACGCACGCGCACACGCACACCTGTTCCCCCGGGTCAGAACAGCGAGGAGACAGGTGTAACGTCTGAAGTAGGAAGCGTCCATGAAAGCAAACCAACAATAAAATGAAGCATAATGAGGTCAGACATTTTGAGGTGACGTCCCCAAGCATCGTCACACTGTCAAGTGCACGCGCGTACTTCCAAAGTCGACACGTTTGCCGTCAAATGAACAAATAAAAGACACTATTTGACACAATTTACCTGGTTCACCTCCTCCAGTTTTTGCCTTTGTTGCTCTTTCAACAGCCCGAAGGCTTTTCCTCCTAAATAGACAACAGGCAGAGCAAAAAGACGTCAAAATGGACGTGACCTAGCTTAAACAATCCATTGTAATTACTTGAATTGTAGCGAGTCACTAAGAAGAAAAATGGCTAATTAGAAAAAATGTTTACTAACCTTGTACGTTTTTACTCGCAGGCATCTCAGCGGTTTTTGTGCGTGTGTTTTAATCCAGTTTATGGGTAAAGTTAGAGAGCCGAGAAGACCACCGCAAATGCGCGGGTGATGCTCCAACCTCGCTCCGTCTAAAGCTGCTCGCGCTTCCCTCCCACTCAGTCTGTGGCCACGGGTAACCGCTGTCTCGCCAGACCCACTGAGATAATGCATATCCGGTGACGTATATCCACAATAAATCCCAACGTTACTGAAAGCTTCATTTTCACGACCTAATGAACCATAAAAGGGAACTATTTTTTTTAAATCATTTAAAAAAAGTATAATAGCGTTTTGAAAACTTTTCTAAACGCCACATGTGCGCAAGAGAAGTTCTAAACTTTTATTTTGAAACATACAATTTGGGTTTCCTCTCTAAACGTTGCTCACGCTCGCCATCGTGTGGCGAAATTACAGTTTGATGCGATGAACTTGAATTCGCTGCATTGAAACTCCATCCATCCATCCATTATCTTCTCCTCACAAGGGTCGCGGGGTCGCGGGCGTGCTGGAGCCTATCCCAGCTGTCAATGGGCAGTAGGCGGGGGACACCCTGAATTGGTTGCCAGCCAATCGCAGAGACAAACAAACATCCGCACTCACAATCACACCTAGGGGCAATTTAGAGCGTCCAATCAACTTACCATACATGTTTTTGGAATGTGGGAGGAAACCGCAGTACCCGGAGAAAATCCACGCAGGCACGGGAGAACATGCAAACTCCACACAGGGAGGCCAGAGATCGAACCCACGACCTCTGAACTGTGAGGCGGACGTGCAAACCAGTCGTCCACCGTGCCGTGCATTGAAAATGTCACATATCAAAAATGATATTATTTCTCACCCTCTTGCACTTATTTTGTGGTTTTAACTTGATTTTCCATTTAATCTGTTTTTTAATCATTGTATTGCCTCTGTGTGTATTTGCCTTGTGCATAAATAGTGGTATACTTTTTAGATATCAATAAAGTAAACAAATATAGTTTACAGGAGATATGATGGCGGTCTGATAGAGCAGTACGTGGTGATGAAAAAGAGACAATTAATTTTTTTTCTCCACAAGGTGGCGCTTACAGATAAAGTAAAAGCCATTGTGTTGCTAGTTCAGCAACTACACTACATCGTAAACCATTGTATCCAATGTTGACGTTTCTAACTATCCAAATCTCCAATCACATGCAATTTACCGCACAAAGTCTAAAGTCTAAGTGTATTTCTCCATCGCTACAAATGGTTAAAAGTCACTTAAAACATGTAGTCGCGTAAATTATCAAAATATTTACACCTACCAGCTGCATTCCCAAAAGCGAAGCACGCCCCGCCGCATGGGATTGTGGGTTATACTACTATTTTTACCACCGGAGCACACGATTGTGAACAAAAACAATACAGAATCCAATTTCATGCTTGTATTTTTATCCACAATGGGTTTCTTTTTATTTTTTAAACCGGCTAAAATTATTCTTTGTTGTTTTCAGATTTGAGTTTCAAAAATCGGAAATATAACACACGGAACAACCTTAAATTCTAGTATTTCTTTAATCAAATTCCTTTAATGTAATTTTAATAGATTATTTTCTTCTTTGCGGAGTGTTTTATTTGACTGCATTGCTTCTAGTACATGTTGATGCTTTTATCTCCAATCAGCATGTCAATTTAATGGGCCCGGGGCGTTCAGAATCACTGGTAGCGCTGGCCGAGCAATGTCAATTATATTAGAAGAGGGACTGTTTAAAAGTTCAACTGCGATGGTCCTTTGTGATGTCAGCATTGTCCGTCCGTTTATTGTTTGGTCTGAACAAACCTCTTCCGTTCAGCAACGTCCTTGGGATACCTAGTGTGAATCACACTGGTTCAAAGGGACGCTCCAGAAAATATTTGTTGAAGCCATTCTCTTGTTTACTTAGGCTTATTGAGAATAGCAAACATGAAAAGAACAAATAAAAAGCAAAGGCGTATCCCTGTAAGGAGTTTATTTTTGGAGCAATCATCTAATAGAATTGGAATCTTGTAAATCACTAGCAATGTTTAGAAATAGATAATTTTAAAAACGACTAATAATCAAGTGTAAATATGAGAAGCTAGAATTCTAACTCTTTGCTGTGTTAGCATTCGAGTGATGAAATTATGTATAGATAGGTGTATTGTATGTGTAAGATAATGATTTGACTATATGCATAGAATGTAAGACAGTTTTTGGGTTGACTTCCACTTGAAGGTGAGGTTGGAACGACATAAAACAAAAGCAACAGGCTCCGGAAGTACGTGTTTATTATTCTAAATACAATATACTTGAACATTCAACAAAATGCAACCCATCTACTTGACAGGTAACTGGAATCAAAATATATATCTGGGGCCAATTAAAGTGCACTGTCATGCAAAAAGGTTCAAATTGATTCCATACGATATTATATGTCACCTGCACACAGAAACATGTCGGCTGCTCAGCGGGGGGTAGCCATCATAATTTGGCTCATTTTTGCAAAGTACCACCATTTTTGTCCAGGCCTGTTTCATGAGTTTATGATTGTCATTTTTAAAATAAAGCTGTTCAACCATAATTCAAAAACAATTTCTGATTTTCATTAGTTTGTTTTCATTAAAGTTTGTTTTGTTTTTATTACTTTTCTTATACTACTATTATTGTGTGCAGTGTTGGGCAAGTTACTTCCAAAATGTAATGTATTACATATTACTAGTTACTTGCATGTGAAAGTAATACGTTTCTTTACAATATTACTCAAGTTTAAGTTACTTTTAAGTTACTTTTTCAAAAATCGAGGATTCATTTATTTAATAACGATTTCAAGACCTTAAAAGGAAAATGCAAAATGTGCTGCCATACTCTAGCTGGTAAAGTTAACTTATGAGCATATTTAACTATATAGTGTGGTCTATAATATTAAATGTTTCAACTCTATGGTGTGGTGGGACATCACTACCTTTGATCAATATTTGTATCAATAAGATTTACAACACATAGCCACGTGGCCCAAATTGCAAAGGAAGCAGCATGGTAATAAGCATACCATGTTTTTAGGGAGCGCATTGGGGCACAAATGAATCTGCCCTATTAATTCTGCCCAACAACAGGGGACGTCCTCAATTTGGAAGTAATGGGAGAAATCCATATGGGCTGGCCACAATTTGATTTTTTTTGTTGCGAAGTTTTCCAGTGAAATTTGCAAGAAAAACTAAGATGTTTTAGCAACCAAGAAAAGTAATGAAAGAAACTCACAAACACAACTAATTTTTCAAAAGACTCAAATCTCCATTTGTAATTGAAAAACACGCTGTTTTTGCGCAAAGCCATGTCGAACACAAAAGCAGTTGTTGGCGGCAATATTGTACATGGAACCTTTTGGCGTTACACTGTAGTTGCAAAGCTCTCTGAAATTTGTCCTGTTTGGGAGTGTTTTTTAAAAAAAAATTTATTATTATTTTTTAGTGCCACCCAGTTTGACAAAGTTTGAAGGAAAGTACAAAGTTTGAAGGAAAGTTTTTAATGTCATACAGACGGAGAACAAGCTGACTGTTTGCACCGTTAAATGCAGCCGGTGCAAATGAGGTCCCGGCTCGCATAGTGCTGTGGGTGATAATTCAGAATAGCGTGCAGAAATAAAAGAGAATGTAGGTGAACCGGGTCAGGGGTTAAGGGGTAATTGCATCCTCGGAGGCTTTAGAAAAAAAAAAAAAACTCAATCCGTGAAAAGAGAGGATGGATGAATAGCTGCAGGGAACGGAGGCAGGAAGAGTGAGACTGCAAAATGAGGCTGATGAAACTGAGCTGTGAGCGGAAAATACGATTTAGATGAGACTTACCCTTCACACTCGCTGCAGATGCAATACGAATGAAGTGTATGTGTTTTAGCCCGACAAAGTAGATCAGCCATTTTGACTGATTTTGTTTTTCAAATAACAACCTTGAAGTTGAACAATTAGATCTTAAAATGATGTAGAATTGTGCAAAACTACCTTAATCCAAGCCCGTAACTATTTTATGCTACTCCCCATCAATACAGGTACTCTACTAATAATATTAATGCTGCAGTAATACAATGGAAAGAAATACTACTCTAGCCTCTGTTGACTGTTAATACGTCACCTAAGACGGTGCTTAGTTCACTTATGCCTTGGGGTCGACTCTGAGACGGGTGGATGACTAAAAATGGTTCAAATACACCCGGTGTACCTAATGAAGTGGCCGTGGTAGTGTCTCTACCAGCGGCCACTTGAGGACAGCATCGAGTCACACTGGAGTCGTTATTCCCCAGACTGGGAGGTCATATTTGCTGCATGAATGCTCCTAGAAGATGGTTCAAACAAATAATGAACTGCATGTGCTGGAAATGGCCATTAAGACCCCAAAATGTCCACTTTAAACCAAAATGGCTGACTCTGTGGGTTTTAAGGCATGGCTTCTTCAGACGTTTTTGTGGGTCTAGTCATGATAGACAATTACCAAATTTTATGTTGGTAAGTGAAAATGGCTTTGGGGGCCAACAAGACACTAAAACGCTTGATTTAAAACAAGATGACGAACTTTGTGTGTTTTCAGGCTTGGCTTCTTGAGACATTTTTGTGGGTCTACTCTTGATAGAAATGATTACCAGATTTCATGGTGCTAAGCGAAAATGGTTTTGGGGTCTGAGGTTCCCCCCAAATCTGGGTGACCCTGGACATGGCCAAAATGACCCCCAAAATACCCACGTTGAAACAAGATGGCTTGCTGACTGTGTGCTTAATTTCGGCATGGTTTCTTGGGACATTTTTGTGGGTCTACCTGATAGACACAATTACCAAATTTCATGTTGCTAAGTGAAACTGGCTTTGGGGGCTGAATTTTAACCCAACTTTGTTGGAGCGCTTACTGCTGAGTTATTAGAGATTCCCGTTTTATGGTGAGTCATTAAATTTCACTGCCATGCTGTGCCCACATGCAGTGATGAAAACCTGTGGTTCAAATTTAGAAGCCATTGTAAAAAATCTCTACGATGACTTTGCATTTGAAGGACACCTGGAAATGGGCCCAAAAATGTTAAATGAAACTAAAATGGCAGACTTACTGTGTCTTTTTGGTGTTGTTACTTTCATTTTCATGTTGCTGATGTTTTTCGTGTAGCACAAATTTGACATAGATGACAAGTGTTTGTTACTAGTGAGGCGAAACTGTGCACTAGTTGACATTGGCGCGCTACTAGTAGGGGTAGATATAATGCCTGCTTAATACCAAAATAGCAGACTTCCCTGTATCTTTTCAGGTGTGACTTCTTGAGATTTTTTTGTGTCTATGATAGACATGTTTACGAAACATCATGCAGCTAAGTGAAACTGGCTTTAATTTTCAAAACACAAGCAGGGTGGTGGCGCTAATTAGCCAATTCATGGCACCGCTCAGGCCCCCGCAAAAGATTGCTGAGCCCGCTCATGTCTCACTGTTTGAAAGTAGATAAAAAAAAATGGCACAAAAGCGTACGTGAACATGCTGATTAAGGAGAGGCCCACGCTTCCCTTCATTTTAATCAAATCAAATTAAACGCTGAAAAAGACGCTGCCCGGTGTCACACATTGTGCTTAGGCAGGCCATTTTGTCTCAAAGAATTTAGGCGTCGCACGGCTGATTCGTGCATTTGCTTGCCTCGTGCAAAACAGACGAGCGGACTAATTGACTTGACTAATTGGCTCAATACGTTTTAATTAGATGATGTGACGAGCTGAAAAACAACAGCGGATGCACTCCGGCCGCGATAATAATGAAGCGGCGTTATCAATATTGATCTGCTTAATCCAATTACCTATTTTTCAACCTGATAAAAAAATTTGCTACAAAAGGGGAAATTTGATGCGCCTCTAGAGGCCCAAAAGGAAATCCAATTACCAGAGGTGGCAAAAGTACTGTTGCACTCCGAATTAGGTGCTTTTTAAGATACAAGGATTTGTTCGGCCGATGTTTGTGTCCGGAGCTCAGTTGCGAGTGCCAACTACGGCGGCAAAAAACGTCACATTAACTCAACTTTATTTATACCGTACTGCACTTTAACAATTACAGCTGTAACAAAGTGCTGTACATAAGCTCAAACAAAAATCAAACCACAATGAATAAAAAAATAAGCATAATACGAGTAAAATGACACATGAATAACAGATAAATAGCAACATAGCTAGAAAGAAAGCTAGCTAGCTAGAGAGCTAGCAGCTAGACAGACTCCAAACGTTTTCAGTGTTGTAACCTTTTCCATCCTCTCATTTGCCTATTAAGATGCAATGTCTGTAAATATATATATCATATTTTTAGATACATTTTCACACTGCGCTTCAGTCGAACCACTGAAGGGAACATAACAGTTGGCATGAAATGTCTTTGTTCACAATTATCTGGTATCCTCCTAAAAAACAAAACCAGAAGCAAATCAAATCATTTTTTCCCATTGAAATGAGTGGAAATATCATTATTTTATTCCAGCTCCTGCCCCCTAAAGAACCAAAATTTTAACACAATAAAGAATAATACTGTATAATAACAGAGCAATACTTACTCAGTAAGATGCTGTGATATTAGTCTTTATTCGTAGAGGATAAAGAATATGTGCCTATGATTATAGTTACAGTTAGAATAGGTCTAAATGTGTTGCTCCACTTTATCCCAAATAACCCACGTTTCTCTTTCTGTTACTTTCGCTCTATGTGGTCATGACACCATGAGCCTTGTTTGAAGACCTAAGCTAGCTCACATTAGCATTTGTGGGCCGTTTTCATTATGGCCGCGTGTCTCGTTAGCTGTTGTGGTGATTGAGGGGTACACCGCAGACAAATGCCTGCCGTGACTCGGTAGTCGTATTCGTTACTGCTCTGACTCAGTGGGCCCTGGTGTTTAATGGCCTGCTGGTGTCGATGCTTTTTTTTTTTCTTTGCAAGGTGTCGCCATTAATTGTGTTTCGGGCATTTAAGGAAATGGTTCACAAGGCAAGGCGATGACGAGGCCGCTCAGTCACCACGCAGCTTTTGTTATTGCCTTTATAGATCACATTTTAACATATTTATGAGCCGTACAAGAAATATTTTAAGTCATGTTCGAATTTACGTGTTATACAAGTCAAAGACTGTAAAATGAGAGACAAAAGTTGGATAATTGCAAGAATTGTTATATTTGTGAGAAAAGAATATGTAGTTTGCGGGAAGTAGAAAAATGGACTGATGAGGTCTACATCAGAATTCAGTGCATGGTAATTTTAACACAGCAAGATTTGCTTTACAAAAAAATAAAAAAAGGGGCTTGGTTATGTTTGTAAGTATTAAGTAGCTGCTCATTCACCTGTGTTGCATCAAATATGGCGACATTTCAAAGGGCACATTCCTGATTTCTTTTTTAATCTTGTTTTTTTTCCCCACATAATCACTGACATATTTTTGTGTTATAAGCCAAAAGCAAATCAAAAGATGAGAGCAGCTTTTTTTCTGGTTAAAAAAAAATGTCATTGTGAAAACGTCT
Organism: Filicampus tigris; assembly: GCF_054856515.1. Classification (NCBI taxonomy): domain Eukaryota; kingdom Metazoa; phylum Chordata; class Actinopteri; order Syngnathiformes; family Syngnathidae; genus Filicampus; species Filicampus tigris. The sequence goes on along the minus strand of NC_141231.1, from coordinate 11,437,689 downwards.
CCTGTTTGAAAAGATTGCTGTTATTTACCCAGAAGAGTGGCGCAGCGGGGAAGGTTGCGCTTAATGGTTTTACCCGATGCATTCACAGAGAGAACATCTTTATAAAATACAGTCAACAACAACAGAAAGAAATCTCAATTGTTCTGTCAGTGAAATGTTGTCTCAGCAACAAAGCTGTTCATTTTGAATGACTGATGTCATGATCCTGTGTTCTGTACTTTTCAAGATTTCAAGTCAGTATTTTTCGAGATAAAACTTTATCTTACCAGAAAGATCTTACCAAAAAATCGGCCTTTTTATTCAACACGTATGGCTCTGTTAGACTCTAAAATAATTGTTTTATCTTGACGATAGATTATTTTGTTTCCTTGAAATTATGCATTTTTTTCCTCATGATATTTAGACTCTGCTAGAAAATATGCTACTTTAAAGAAATAGTTCTGTGCTTTTAAGAATCAAACAAGTTGTTTGTATTCATTTCTATTTTTGAGTCAAAAGTTGTTTATTTCCAAGAAAACAAGTCTGTCTTGCGAGAATTAAGTCATACATTTTCAAGAACAATTGCTGCATACAGTCATTTCAAGGTTAAAAAAATATCTTGAAATGATGCTACTTTTTTCTTGTAAGATTTATTGATCTAATTTCATTTTTCTTTTTAATATGGTCCTTGGTCAAAAGGAAATGTCATAATTTGATTCTGTGACAAAGCTCGTAGCTCACTTTACTCATGTATCGAATCAGTTTTCTTCCAGACGCCAAAAATAACACCATTTTGTTGTGGTTGTTTTTAATAAAGAAAAATAGCACTGTATTGTACAAAACATCAAAAATAACAAAAGAGAATGGAAATATGTAATGTAAATGTAAATAGTGTACATACTGTATTGGCTGTATGCCTTGAAAAGGGCGTGGCAGAGTGCATGACATCAGAGAGCTGGAGTCAAGTTAGCTGGTGTGGGTTGTGACCTACAGCAGCAGCTCCTTGTGAGTGTTCTCATTTTGCATTTGTGTGTTTGATGTTTTTTTTCCCATTCAATAAATGTCGGAAAGTGCATCGGCGACTGTGGCTCTCCTTTCACACATTATTTTAAATACTGGACATTCAAGCACAGTGGTAGCTTGACTCACTAGTGACCTGACTTAGGGGCGTCCGACATAGGAGCCGATGCTTGGACCTTTTTTTTTTTTTTTTTTTTGTTTAAGTTGTGAGCAGAAATTTGACATATATGCATCTTTCATTTCCTAAAAACAAGACAGACTATAGTTCAACTAACTCTCGAGTCAGGTCACTTTTAATTCAAGGTACCAGCATATCCTTTTGTCCCGGCTGAAGATGTTCCAGCGTTTAGCCACGCCCCTTGCCGCCGGCCTCGAGACAAGACGGCGGCAAGTGTAGGGCAATGTCCCTGAGACTGTCTCTCTCCTGGACCATCTCCCGCACGTCCTGTTCCAGGAGCGCCAGACGACTCCGCTGGCCCTCGGCCGCCGAGCGCAGGGTTCCGATCTTGGCGCTCAGCAGGGGACCCTCCACGCTGCCGCGCAGCGTGCTCAGGCGCCGCGCCGTCTCATTCAGGACGTTCTGGAAACGCTCCAGAGGCACGCTCGCGTCTGGTGCAGAGAGGACAGATTGGACGGGAAATGGCAAAACAGCCAATCAGAATCCCACGCAAAGGCTGCTCTGAGAGATATTTTGTGGTTTGTAACGTTTCCAATTGTATAGTTTTTACCAGAGATGGGCATTCCATCCCGGGACGGATGTACGGAGAAATCTTTTAAAAAGGACGGAAGAGTATTTCCGTCCGTCCCTCTATTGGTCCCTAAGTGGGTCAAGTAGTGTTGTGTTGGGCTCTTTTAAAAAGCAAGCAGTTTGCTTCTGCGATACCACAGAGGCGCCTTAATGAACCCCCTGCACAACACTTTTCATATGCTTTCCCTGCAGTAACATTGCACGGACATAACCTGCCCTCTAGTGGTTCAAAACATGTAATGGATTATACCATTTCACTGACTGACAAAAACACGCTCATTGTCTTGTGTGTGTAATCCAGGATAATGAATGTATTGGGCGTAGAAAAAGGTGATAGCAGTTTTGTTTATATTTTGTTTAGTTAACTAACCTTATCCCTTTGCATACAAAGTATGTCCTTGTGTGGGACATCTTTAGACTGTAAAAATGTCAGCGCAGACGTACACCTAGACGCCCCCGAGGTGAAAGTCTTTCGCTTCCTCCTAAAAAAACCTTGCGTTATTTTGCAATAATTATCTTATTGCGAGATGTAAGGACGGAAGCGCTTTAAAAGGACGAGGACAGACGGGTCGGAGGCCGATTATTTTTATGAATAAGAATAGGGAAGAGGACGGAAGGGTACCCAGGTTGCGGACCGAGGACGGACCGGCAAGAGGGTAAAGTGCCCATCTCTGTTTTTTACATCAAAAGTTGTGTATTTTGATGAAAAAAGATTGTCTACTAATTATCTATTATGGGAATAAAGATGTATATTTTCAGAATAAATTTGTACATTTTCAGTTGAAGTACTACATGAATATCATATACTTCAAAAGGAAAAAAGGTGGACCTTTATGATAAAAGTCACAATTTTGAGAAACCAGCTTTCGTTTGACTTTATGAACCAACACATTCTTGTCATCTGCTAGCAGACCCTTTTTTCACTTTTCAACACAATATGGCCTTGGCGGAGGTTTAAGGAGAGGATGTAGTTGTTACCAATTTTGCTGATGAGCTCGGTGAGAGTCAGCGAGTAGGCCTCCAACTGCAGCTTGGCGGCCTCCACGTCCTTCTGCACATTGGCCAGAGGGGGCGCCATCTAGGAAGGTCAGGCTGGGATAAGTATGTGTATTTTAAGTATGCGGGCGGCTACATGGAGTACTATACCATACTTCGGAGGGCATGTGGAACTTTGCGCTGTCAGCTCGCAACATCTGCGCGTCCAGACTTTGTAAGGCGGATTCCACGTGGGAGCTGAGTTGAGCAAAGGCAGTCCTCGTGTGCTTGGCCTGTGTCAGGACGCCTTTCGATTCCTAGTATAGTGGTTCACAGTTCATAGTTGAGCAATTTCAGGCGTTGGATCAATTCCCACTCAATAGCTCCAATGGACTGAACACTTACCCTTAATACAAATTAGGGTTGGGGCGATTATGGTAAATATTACAATCACGATTATTTTGAATTGATACTGAAACCAGGACTGACAAAAAACGATTATTCCTCTGATTTCAAAACTTAGTATTTATTCAACTACTAAGACTCAATGTTAAATGTAACTTGAAAGAACAACCAGAAAATAAACTAGTGAAGTCATATAATGATAAATTAAAATAATAGCAATAATAAACCAGAAATAAAAAAATAAATTTCTATAGCCACAACTTCTAAAGCTCAAGAGAGGCAGGTTACATATGCCTGGTCTAAAAGTAGTGTAGAGGTTCATACAGCTGACTCTCATTTGTGTACCTCAGACACGGTGCCGGCAGTGCGTTCAGCTTCCCGCGAGACATTTCTGGCAAGGTGGGAGTTTTCCTGCGTGGGCTGAAGTATCTCTTCGATCTCCGAGACCAGATTGGTGACACCTGCCAGAACTTTAACCTCCAGGGGCTTTTTCTTCTTCATGGCGGCCCTGGTGTGGGCCTGCAGACGGGGCCAGTCACGCACCATGTCTGGGTGGAAAAGTTAAAGAGTATATTTATACGAAGCCCCAGATACGACATGCGATTAAAAAAATAATGGCTACAATATAACCTTTGTCGCCACAAAATACAGTCGGTATTACATAGACACGAAACAGCAATTTGTGGCCACGAAATATGTATAATGTGCACGTACAAAACGAAATCATTTGTAATCACATAAGGTTCTAATATGTGCACGAGATAGTAATCTGTGGCCATGAATTATGTATGTGCGCAAAAAAATGCTAATTCGTAGCCATGAATTAGGTATAATTTGAGCAAAATACATGGAATAATAATTCGTTGGTTTGTATAACATGCACAGAAAATACTAAATGGGGCCACAAAAAAGGTATGTAGGTATATTTCATCTGGTGCTCCTTTTTTTGTTTGTTTGTTGGTTACTGCAAACAAGGCATCCTCACTTTTAAGATCCCGGTGCAGGCTGATTTCTTCTGACTCCGCCCCTTTTCCCGCCACCACTGAAGCCAGAGCAACCACTTTCGCCCATTGAGCGCGGGCTTGCAGCTGGAGGAATCAAAACAACAGTCAGCATGCTAACGCTAAGTGATCACCTAGACGCAAATGTAATCACCTCTGCTGCGTCGTTCAGAATTTCCCGCTTGCCGTCGACGGCCTGCGCCAGGGAGCGAGTGTCATTTGTGATTTTGCCGATGAGGTCGTCTTTGGACTGGATGCTTTGATCCAGTTCTTGAGTCTTTTTCAACAGTGAGCTGCCCCGCTAAACAGGAAGTACAACCACATTTATAGTGCACTTACACTAAGACTAGTCAATAGCAGAAAAACTATACATTTATCAAAAAATAGTCAATATATGCTGTAAACAGCTTATAGCAAATAGATAATACACACAGTATCTGACACATCTCACATATTCGTGAGCATGCTATCAAATCTTTTCATGGGACAACAGTGAAGAAACTCTTTGCTGCAATGTAATGTAGTCAATATACAGCTTTCATAAGAATATCAATTTACTGTCCCCCCCAACTCATCACACAGCTGTTCATGTCCAAACCGCTGGCAACAAAAGTCAGTTTGCCCCTAAGTGAAAATGTCCAAATTGAAAACGCCACAGACTGGACAGCTGTTGTCACAGAAGCAAGCCTCTTCAAAAGACCATGCGCAAGACAGCCTGCAAGCAGTTTGCTGAAAACAAGCAAACTAAGAACATTACTGGAACCACGTCAGAGACCGAAGTGCCGACCTGCATCATCTCGAAACTCAGTCTCGCCTAACGCTTTCGCTGCTCGATGGCCTTACCTGTACCTCGGCAACCGCATGGCTGGCGTTTGTGTGACTGATCTGCGACGTGACGTTACTGAGGGCAAGCTGCAGTCCGACAGCGTCCTTCTGTAGGACCTCCTGATCAGCAACACTTTCGCTCGCCCAGGCGGTCAAATTTTGCCTCTGCTGCTGCATCTTTGTCATTCTGAAACACATTAGTGGGAAGAAAATATAATCTGAGATGGCTAAAAATGGGTGGATTCTGCTGCTTAATTTATATTCCATAAACGCAAAATTAATCAGAATGCTGTGTTTCAACGATTGGGCCTGCTGGGAACATATTTTTGAAAATTAAGATAGTGGGAGCATTCCTAGGGCAAAATTATTGAATTTGATATTCTGTACACGAAGAGTTCTAGTCTTTGATGTTTAGTTTGACAGTATATTTAAATACAGTGGCCATACTTTGCTTACCGTTGCATCAGGTCCTTAATGTACTCGTCGGTGGAATTGTCCTGCAGGAGCTCCATCAATAAGGTGAAGGCGCGCTTTGAAGCTGCGAGCGCCCTGCCGGCCACCATCTCCACGTGCTCCGCAGCATCTCCATGGCTACAAAGGCAGACGAGGTGCATGTAATGACAGAACCCTGACAGGTGTATAAGCATTTCAAGTGAAGGCGGCTTTTCGAAAAAGCGCGCAGTTCATTTCCATAAAGGGAAGAATTGTTCGAGTGAGTGAGTGAAAGAGTGACACATCAGAAAGTGTGGAGCTGCGATGATTCGATTGCAGCGTGGGCCCATCCACCTTTTCTTTAGAGCTTGAGACTCGTTAACTATCATCTTCCATTGGTTTGGTCCGGACTCATACTCATAAGGGATGATCTAGAGAAAAAGAAAAAATGAAAAAGAAGTTCCGTCACCGGAAGTGACGGAGCTGGCGGAACTTCCGTCACCGGAAGTGACGGAAGTGGCGGAACTTCCGTCACTTCCGGTGACGGAACTGGCGGAACTTCCGTCACCGGAAGTGACGGAAGTTCTGCCAGTTCCGTCACTTCCGGCGACGGAAGTTCCGCCACTTCCGCCACATGTGCTGCCTTGCACATGTGAAAATGCCTTTTTGATTTGATGGCTTTTCTAATGTAAAATACGTGCCTTGTAGAATCAACCCACCGCGATATCCAGATCCTTGGAGGCCTGCTCCAGCTGCGTCTGGGACTCGCCCACAACCAGCGTGATTCCGGCTAAAGTCTGACATACGCCTCCTGGCTCCTCTTCTATTTTGGTGCCGGCGCTGCAGTTCAAAGTGGCCACCAGGTCGTGCAGCCTTGCCACCAGGGCGCCCGTGGATGCCTCCAGTGAGGAGAATTGTTGTACGAAGGCCTCCTGAGCCTCTGGAAGCAAAGTTGCAAATAAGAGAGATGAGATGCAGCCTGTGTGAAATATAGAAAAGGAAGTGGGGGGCATACTGTCTGGTGCCCACTCACTGCTTTGCAACTATTTCATATCCATGACATGAAATATTAACACGTGTACATTGGCAATCATGTTTGTAATAACGGTGAAGCACGGATGCGATGTGTATGTTTCACACAAGTGGGAAGTACCGTGTTTCACACTTGGAGGTTTATTAACACAAATGAACTCTTGATTACATTTCATCACAACAAACACAAAACAGAGTAGTTGAGAAGTAGAAATGTAATACATTTCATCACAGCTATTTGCAGGGGGACCAAACCCGCCGTGGAGAGAAATTCCGCAGGGCCTTAATGACCCCTAAAAAGGCTTATATATTATTTATAGATGTCACAAGATGGCGGAAAAGCACTACTTTTGTCTATGGGTAACTTCTAAACTCACTTCAACTTTTCCAAAATGACGCCAAAGGACGACAAAGGAAGTCTAGATGAGACTCCTCAACTTTCACCAAGGTGCTACAAAATGACACCAAAGTACTACTTTTGACTAAATTGAGCTGCTCAACTCACTTCAACACAGTTCCTTGGCACCAAAATGCCACAAGATGATGCCAAAGCACTACCTTTGCCCAACTCAAGCTCCTCAACTCACTTCAACATAATTCCTTGGGACCAAGATGCAAGAAAAGGTTGGCAAAACACTGCGTTTGCATGAATCAAGGTGCCGAAGGGTCCATGTTACCTTGGAAGGCCAAAAATTCCTCCAGTGCGTTGGGCAGCGCTCCCTCGTCCTGCTGGTTCTCGTGAATGCCGTCGGTTGGATAACCCGGCGGGGGGCGCCGCTTGGCGAATCTGGTGAATCTGCCTCTGCAATCGAAGCGAGCCAGGAGTTTTTCGGCATCCTGCAGGCGCATCCTCAGCTTCTCTGCCTGTGAGAAAGCTACCATTTAGCACTCAGGGTGTCAAAAAACATACAACGGAACAACATCAAAAGTAAGGAGGGAATCAGTACTTATTCATTCTGAGGTCGGAAATGTAGTAGTCAGACAAAAGCAATGAATAAATGAATTACAACGGCAAGATAAATGCAGAATGAAAATATGCTTTGCATTCCTCTGCCTTTAGCCCCTTTCACAATGTCTGTAATTTGAATTTTTCTTTTTTTTTTTCCACGTCTCTGTTCTTCATAACTGGGACTGACGCTGAATAACCGGTCAAAGTCGCCTCTGGAAATTTTCCCCTGTAGTATCAGAACTGTAAGAGAACAGCCGGTATTTATCCGCCCTTGCCTTTATCCCCTTTTGCACTGGCTGTAGAAAAAACCCAAAACTTGAGTTTCTCCGTCTCCGTAACTACACTGCGATTTATCACTCACAGTGTCAAAAAAAACCTCCAGCCCAAATTCGGAACAACAAAAAAAGCAGGACGGGAATCTGTTCTTATTCATCCCGAGGTGGGAAATGAAGTATTCTGACAGAAGCAATGAATAAATGAATAACAACGGTGTGATAAGTGCAGAATGGACGGCCGCTTCATATCTAACGAAGTGGGAAGGGAATTTCTCCAGATATGAGACAAAAAAGTGAGTGAAAGTGTGGGACATTTGTCCGCAGCTGCTTGTGCATTTTTTTTTCTCCAAAAATGCTGGAAAACTTGTCACCGCTGACGTTGTTCTAACTGGGTTTATGGTTTCTCCCCGCCCATTTCCGTTCAAGATCTTCCTCGAGCTCCGTTTTTGTCAACCTTCCTGCCGACATGCTCGTTAGTCTTTTCCCAGGCAGGAGAAGAATGCCAGATAGCAACGAGGAGCTGAGAGTTCGAGGTCTTTCGGGGGCTTTACTTACTGTAATTTCAGCAACTAAATGTTTTTTTTTGGAGTGGCTTTAATTCTTATTAACAACATTCAGAAAGTAGCCTTTTGGGGGCTTTACTTCTTATTATTTCTGTCACTAAATGCCATTTTGGGAAGTTTTAATACTTATGGTTCATTCCAGCAAATGAATATCCTTCTGTAGCATTTTGATGAATTATTTTATGATATATTATTTCATTATTAATTGTTAATAGTTAGAATTGGACTTTTCAGTGGCTTGAATTTTTATTAATAATATCCAGACACACAGATAGACCTTTAGAGGCTTTAATTCTGTTCTATTCTATTTTGTTATTTCAGAAATTAAATTGGATTTTGGGAGGGCTTTATTTCTTATTATCATGGCGGTAATTAGATCTGCTTTTGTAGGGTTATAATTCTTATTATCTTTCCAGCAACAAAGTGACCTTTCCGAGGGGCTTATTTCTTACTTTCATTAGAGGAAGTAAATTGCCTTTTCGGAGGCTTTAATTCTTCCTCTTATTAATCAAGCAACTAATTGGTCTGGGTGGGGCCTTTACTTCATTGTGTTGACTTTGGCAACTAAATAGAGGGGGCTTTAATTGACACTGTTCTTTCGGACAATGAAATGGCCATTAGAAGAGCTTTAATTCTCATTTATATTAATACGGCAACTAAATGGATTTTTTGGGGTGGGCTTTAATTTATACTGTTCAATTTGAAAACTGCCATAAATCAAATTTTGGAGGTCTTTAATTATTTTTGTAGGGGTATAATTCTTATTATCATTCTATCAACTATATGCCTTTTTTGGGGCTTTAATGCTTACTGTTCAGTCTGGCAACGGAATTGTCTTTTGGGGGGAGGCTTCGATTATTATTATTATTAGTCTCAAAACAAGTGACCACTGTTATAAACCCACCTGATCCTGCACCAATCCGTAGCAGACTGGACACTCCTCGCACTGGTGTGTGCCTCTGTGGTGGAAGTAGTTGGGCTGGCATTTGTCACACTTGGAACTGGTGAAGCCGTGCCGACACGGACATGTGCCATTACTGTGACACTGCATCGAGATGGCACCCATTGGATCGCAGTCGCAGGCTGCCGGAAGGAGAAGAAGAAAACAGAGAAGAAGAAAAAAAGCTTTAATTCTTATCAATATTCCAGCACTAAAATCATCTTTTGGTGGTCTTTTGTTCTTATTATTCTGGCAACAACACGGTGCTTTTGGAGGGGACTTTACTTATTGGTAGCATTGTGGTAACTGAATCACCTTTTTGTGGGCTTTAATTCTTATGAATCTAACAAGTACAGTAAATAGCCTTTTAAGGGGCTTTACTTAATATATATTATATGTAATTAATTTTATTTCAGCACCTAATTTTTTTTTGGGGGGGGTGGGGCTTTGCTTATTGTTATTCAGGAAACTAAATGCTGTTGTCATTTTGTCAACTTTTAATGAATACTGCATTGTGAAAACGAAATTATGTTGGGATTTTAATTCTTATTAATGACAAAACTAATTGGCCTTCTGGTGGGCTTTAATTGTCATTATTGTTCCAGCAATTACAGCACTTTTGGGTGGGTCTTCTGATTATTATTCAGGTGACTGAATGTCCATTTTTTGGGGGGGTGGACTTCAATTCTGATGATTATTTTGGCAACAGAATTGCCTTTTGGAAGCCTTTAGTTCTTACTATAGTTCTTATTATTGAGAAAACGAAATCCTGTTTTGGGGGCTTTCAGTCTTCTTATTTCTGAAATTAAATGGCCTTTTTGGAAACATTATTTGATGTTTCTATTCTATTCCAGGAAGTACATCCCTTTTGCTGGGGCCTCGGTTCTTGTTACGAATCCAGCAACTATATGGCTTTTTGGGGGGCTGTAATTCTTGTTGTTTTGACAGGATATAAATAGCCTTTTGTGGGACTTTACTACTTCTTATTCCGGAAACTGAATCGCTTCTTCTGAGGCTTTACTTCTACTCCTTATTGCTGTAAATAAATATTGTTTGAAAGGCTTTAATTCATATTGTTCTGTCAGAAACTAAATCACCTTTGAGGTAGCACTTCTTCCTCTTCTTTGTCTTCTCCTTATTCAAATAAATCTTCTTTTCAGCGCTTTCATTTTTATTAATGAATAAAAGAATCTGGCAACTAAATGTCTTCTAAGTGGTTTTAACTTCTTCTTAGGCAACTACTCTACATGGCCTTTTAATTGTCATTATTAATTCAGCACATAAATGGCCATTTGGAGGGTGGGCCTTTAAGTCTTACCTCTGCATCCACGTGACGAGAATCCAAAGAAGCCCATTCGACATGCGTCGCACAACCGCCCCTCCACGCCGCCCCTGCACAAGCACTGTCCCGTGATTGGGTGACAAGCGGCGGACAACGAGCCAATGGGATGACACGCGCACCTGGAGGGAGCAGGACAACTCTGATACTCCTCAAAGTGCTCGTCAACTGTTCTCCAAAGTAATTCGGCATCTCTTTACCTCTCGCAACCTGTGCCGTGCTGGAGGTTAAAAAAGCCCTCCTCGCAGTGGCTGCAGTCCCGCCCGGTCACATGGTCCAGACACTTGCAATTTCCTGTCTCAGGGTGACAATCCATAGCGTGGCCTGAGGTACCAGCAGGGTTGCAACTACATGCTGGAGATTGCAATTACAACATTTTTGGTACCAGTTAGTTTTGTCCATGAGTAGACATTTTGTCGGACGTCTTCAATGCAAACTGTGCAGTGTTCCCCCTCTACCAACTACTCACGCTTGCACTTCAGTCCAGGCGCATCACTGCGAGCGTCGCCATAGTAACCTTGGAGGCAACTCTGACAGCGGGCGCCTTCGGTGTTCCCCGTGCACTTGAGGCAATGACCGGTCAGGTGGTCGCACACGCCCACAGCGTTCAGGTCCACGTTGCCGTTGCAGTCGCATTTGGCGCATGCTCGAGCCGCCCCCGAAATCCCCAGCGGGTCGCCGTAGTAACCATCGTCACACATCTGGCAGCGGGTTCCTGCCAATGGGAGGTTGCCATCAGACCGCAACATTAGGTAAAGTGGCGAGCAGGAGTGGTCCGCTCACCCGTTTGTCTGGCGGGGCAGTCGGTGCAGACCACCCGATCGGTCTCTGCCAGCTGAACGCAACCGCTTCCGCCGGGGCAAGGGCAGGGTTGGCAGTCGCCCTGTGTGCCAATCAAAGGGTTGCCGTAGTAACCGTCCAAGCAGCGCTCGCAGGTCAGCCCGCCGGTGAAGTCTGAGCACTTGCACTCACCTGAAATAAAAATAAACATCATTAAAGCCGTTAACAGCCATCAACTTTTGGAAACTTTGAAAAGATATCAAACTTGGACGCCATGTCATGCCCACATTAGACAGTGTCATGTCCTGTGTTTTTGGCCTCTTGGTAATGTGTTCTCTCCATCCACAGACTTTCCGGGTTGAATGGTGGGTGGAGTCACTAAGCTGCAGCAATTGCAATCAGTCAGATCACCTGTCTCTAATCAACAGCGGATAGTATTTTAGGTTCGGCTCCAGACGAAGTAAGGTGCCGGAGTATTGTTTGTATGCTGCCTTGCTGCTTGACATTCCTGCATTGATCCGATTGCAACCATAGTTGTTGTTCCAGAAGAGATTTAAGATTTGTATAGTTAAGTTCTACTGTGATTTTGTGTTCGTGTTCCTTCCTCTATGGCTCTGTCCATCAACTTTTGTTAGTAATACCGCTAGTTTATGTTCTCGCAATGACATTTTGTCACCGTAGTTTGAGGTTACTGTTTTTGGAGCTTTACTATTGATTTGGAATAAACCCTGCTCTGCTCACTATTCTCAAACCCTTTTGTCTGTGTGGTGATCCATTCTGTGGCTAAGCCAACCATAGCAGACAGCATAGGCATTAAAGCTTCACAATTTAGCCATCTGAGTAGGATACCTGCTTCCAAATGGGGTTCATTTGGGCAAATTCCCTAATCGGAGTTGGAGTTTGTACAAGCGCAAGGCTTGAAATTTGCCACCTTCCTGTTCAAATCCAAGCACAGATTCTTGATTTTGTTTTTTTTAAACTTTTTTTTTTTTTTTCAGGCTGCCAGGTATTTTCTATTTATCGGTGAAATTGGGGGCAGATTTTATCCAACTTTCCAGGATACATGCACTTGCAAAAACTGTGGAGTTTTGTTGAGGCCCCCCAAAAATTACTCCAGGACACAGGACGCAGTTCTGGCCATTCGCCAGCCAGGTACGCTGCATCCCTGACCCACTTCTCAACATGGCTGCAAACCACTCTGCGAGAAAGACAAGTGGACTTAGCCAGGCCATAATTGCTTGTGGGAAATACAGAAACTGTGAGAAAAAACTTTCAAGAAAGGGAGGCAATTCCCTCAAGCAAGCGGCACGGAGATTAGCATGCCTATGAAGTAGTCCAGGGGGAAAAAAAAACATATTTAAATCCCGGAGTTGTGTCCATAAACATATATTTTTTTTAAATCCCAAATTAACTCATTTGATGCCTACATCATTTTAAATCGTTTTTTATGATCTACTAGTATAGCCCCAACATCGCGTTAACTTGTTTTTTACGTTTTTTGCGTGTATTTGATGCCCAAGGCTCTGACGCAATTAATCACAAAGTTTCAGGCTTGGGAAGCGCTGTAATGACGTGCAATCGCCAGCAGATGTCAACAGTGTCATTTGTCAGACCCATTGCCAGTATGTAGCACAATCTTCATACATTTTTTGTTTTTTGGCATCAAAGTTGCTTTTTTAGAATTGTTTAGGGGTTTTTAAATAAGAATTGTACTGTTTATATATCTGAGGTGTCATAAAATCAAAAATATTGGGGTCAAAGTTGAAATTTACAAGTTTATAGTTTAAGCTTTGATTTCTCCGTTTTTTTTTTTCTAGAAACAGGATTTTCAGTTAAACTCGTCTATGCTCTACTGCAGATTACTCAAGAACGACAAATGCTAGAAATAAACTTTTTTTCTTATGAAAGAAGAGATCTTTCTTTTGGTAGGTTCCATGTTTACAGTCATAAAACACAATATTCTGAGGGCCTTCAAAGATGGGTCAAAATCCTTGAAAATGGCTGGCACTTGAGGAGCTTAGCTGCGTTGCGAATGGATGGCATTGAATGAGTTAATTATGCTTTTTTTCATGAGTTATTATGCAGCAAGAGTGGGTGAACATGATAAATCATGGAGGCTGTGGAGGCGAGTGGGTTATCTAATTGCATCCGCACTGAACGTGACACGACGTACTGTATGAAGTGGCATCTTTATTCACTAGCAGCTCATTTTAATCGTACATCTCGACATGGGATTGGCGCATTATTTATTCACGGCCCGCAACAATGCAATATTAAACACTGCAAGATCAGGAGGCATTCATCTGCTTAATACCAAGCATGCCCAGACTCAGTGGGGTGCGTTGAATTAAAAGTGTCAGTGGCGCCTGGAATAATAAATACAAGTTTACATTGTTTTTTGTCCACGTTGTAAAACGATTAAATGTAGGAATTTCCTCAACTGGATCAATTGTCAGTTTAAGAGGGGGTGCGTTGACTCTCGGGACAGCGAAAAGGGTGCGGATGAAAAGTTATAGTAATGCAACACAGGCAGGGAAACGAGTTTAGAAGATTTTAGAGGGATTCTTTTAGGACCTAAATTACTTTTTGGTTTGCTGTAATAATCATAGGAATTAAAGCCACTCAATAATGCCACTGAGTGCCGGAATAATAAGAACTAGAGCTGCGAGGGCTTTACTTCGTATTTAGCCAGCAATAATGACCATTTGTGTTATTATTCTGATAACTCAATTGCCTTTTTGGGGGGCTTTAATTCTTATTATTGTGCAGACCAAGTGATCAGGTTGCCAGTCTAGGCACTATCTCCCTTTTTTTATGACAAGGCGCTTTATCACCTGGATGACTTTGAAGCTGTTATTTTAACCTAAACCGACATTGCTGCTCCGCCTTAACCGACTGCTTCATAGATTTATTTTTTTTTTTTTGCCAAGGGGGGTTAAGAATTGTCTTAAAAATAGTGGCAAAGGTATGACACCGCCGCTGGGCGGTGCAGTGTGGATCCCTGATGAGCCGTGATGAATTTAACGGTGGCAGAAATGTGCTGACTTTACTGAGTGTGAAGATGACTGAGCGGGATATGAGGAGGAGGAGGAGGAGGGGCCTTCGTGACACCACCATTGTCATTCTGAAACACTTTTGTCATTTTTGTGGGTGTCACCCAGTGGTTGGCAGTGCGTTAGGTACCTGGATCTGCAGTGGGGTTTTGAGGGATTAGATTAACACGGCAACAGATAAAAGTAAAAAATGAAATTTGATTGGAAGGAACTTCTAACAACATACCGTCCATGTGGCTAGCTAGCTAACAAAGCTCCCTAAATACTTCTGGATGAAATGTTTGCATAGGCTTAAAGCTAAAATTACAAAGCCAAGTTACCGTCTATAAGACTAGCTAAATTAACGAGGCAAGCTACGTTTTCCTGGTTTCAACATTTGTATAGGACTGTTGCCAAAATGTTAATGTTACAAGGCCAAGTTTCTATCTGTGGGCGTTAGCACGCTTCGCCTGAGAAGCGAATAAGGCTACCTATGTTTTCATGGTTGCAGAGGTCTAATTTAAGTATTATGGGGCCAAGTTAGCTTCCATGGAGCTATCTGAGCAAACAAGGCTAGTTAATGCTAACATTAAAAGGCCACAGTACTGTGGTTAATCAAACAAAGCTAGTGATGTGCTTATGGTTTCAATATTTGTATAGGTGAAGTCCATGGGCGTAGAAAGCTTACCTAGCTAAGCAAACAAAGCTAGTTACAGTATGCACTCCTGGTTTGTTTATTATCTGACGCTTGAAGGGGAAATCAACCCAAACATATTTTTTTCTAGAATATGTTCCCAGCAGGCCCACTAGTTGAAACACGGCATTCTGATTAATATGATTAATATTGCGTTTGTGGAATATGAGTTAACCAGCAAAATCCACCCCTTTTTAGCCATCTCAGGGGCCGGCCATTTTGTCATTTCTGTCGACTGAAAATGACATCACAACTACTCAGGGCTCAGGTAACGACCAATCACGGCTCAAATTCAGAAAACAGGTCAGCCGTAACCTGAGCCCTGAGAAGTTGTGATGTCATTTTCAGTCGATAGAAGTGACAAAATGGCCGCCCCCAGAGATGGCTAAAAACAAGTAGATTAACTCTTATTCCACAAACGTAATATTTGTCAGAATGCTTTGTTTCAACCAGTGGGTTTTCATCGAACATATTCTTGAAAAAAATATGTTTGGGTTGACTTCCCCTTTAAGTCGAACTTCTGCATGCCTCAGAACAGGACGCAATGTAAAAAAAGAATTCCCTGCTCCATCTCCACCCGCTGTCCTCCCCAGAGGGATCGTCTCTCTCCTGCAGATTTATTAAAGAAGATCCCGCCGGAGCGACCGCATCGACCTACAGGACCGGCTGACCCGTCCTAACCCCATAGGCGCTTTCCAGAAAGCTTTAGACTGGGCTCAGACTGGCTGGGATTTCCAGCCTCCAAACCATAATGAGGTCGCCTTGGGTTTAGCACTAGCTCACTTAGCTGCAAACACGCTGTGGAATGATGGCTGATGCCCGAAAAATATACAATTTTACATTGTTCCATCACTATACAGCACTCCTGCCACATTTTTTAAATTCATCCTACCAAAGCCAGTTAAACTGTAATTTTGACCAAGGGTCCTTCAAAGATGAACTTGTCCAAGAGTCTGATTGTTAACTATTTGAACCTTAATATAAGCCAGATGGATGAACCTAAATTGCATGTGGGTGGAGCATGCCAGTGAACTTTGATAACTCACCATAAAACACAAAAGTAATACCTCCATAAGCTGTGGGAAGGACAAAACATCCCTGCCTTGAGATTCATAGTCAGCCCCCTACTGGCAAAAAAAATGTATACACGCAATAACTCTCCCCCCCCCACCAATGCTCTGATTTGTTTGCAGCTTCTGCACTCATCCATCAGTTGCTGCCTTCTGCTAACCACATGGGCCCGGAAGCAGACAAAAGCCCAAACAAACAAATAAATAACATTCTTACAGTCCGGAGTTCAGCACATACTTGTTAGTCACGTTGACATTTGTGAGAGGCCAACTTTTCTGGGGGGACGGGGGGAATAATGCGCGGTTGTTTGCATGGCTTAAATGTCACAAGTGCTGCAGTCTGGTGGAAGAAGCCAAGAAACACAAGTTGCCTTTTTTAGAGGCTCTTAGTGAGGCAAACGCAGTGAGAAAAAGAAGAGAACTGCCTTCAAAAAGGGAATACCTGTCCCGTTGCATCAATTAATGTACAACCAAACACTCAGCTCATTAGCTGTTGTGTTACCCTCAATGATCAAATTTATTTTATACCAGCTAAAATTGTTGTCATCCTCTCTCTCTCTCTCTCTCTCTCTCTCTCTCTCTCTCTCTCTCTCTCTCTCTCTCTCTCTCTCTCTCTCCTCTCTCTCTCTCTCTCTCTCTCTCTCTCTCTCTTTCTCTCTCCCTCTCTCTCTCCCTCCCTCCCTCTATATATATATATATATATATATATATATATATATATATATATATATATAAACTTCAGTCTCGTGAAGACAAAGAGCGTATGTTCAAAACATCGTTAGTCACTATGTGCAGAGACAAAAAGTCAACCATTAGGCTGTGCAGGATTGGGGCAACATTGCTCATTTTTAGCACAAATATTAACCTTTTACAATGTGCTGTTGTTGCACGACTGCAAACAGAAGCAGCACGACGACGACGGAGAGTGTTAATAAATCACGATTGGGACGCTCCGACTTCTCGGCACGGAGGCTGAATAAATTCCACTCCCCAGATCGCGTTCCAGCTCCTCCCGTGATTACACGGCGATTAGGATTCTGGGTGGAGAAACCACAGGTCTGGGACGCCTTACTGACTCTCTTGACATCATTTTCTGTTGTTTATGCAGCAAAACTGAAGCCTAGCGACAAGCCAGTATTAAGGCTAATTTTAGCTAGCGGCTTTCCATAGTCTGGAGCTAAAGGACACCCCATGAGATTGGTGTCAAGAGCGACACAAGACGAAGCGCTCCATATCTAACACTTGTTTCATCATTTGCATGCGTGCTACAAGCGGCATGTAAATATCTTCAAAGTGTGGCTATAGTTAGCTCATTAGCTTTATGTGCAAATAAAGATGACAAAGTTTGGATTGAACTTTTGTCACAACTGTGGCAACAAAACAAACTCACTACTTCTTTGTCCTTAGCTAACTTCGCTGGCTGAAGTAAAATAAATGACAAAGTCAATTGGATTCTCAACTTGGTAACAGCCAGGGTTTAGAGACGACAAGTTATAGTCGGTCTAGAATGTAAACTTGGATGCACACAACATTGTGGAACCTCCACAATGTCATTGACAGTAAACACCACAACATCCTGGGTTTCAGGTTTGCGATCCCGCTATTTTTGCAGATTTTTTTTTTTTTGATACAGTATACAGTATATAACTCTATTTTTTTCTGCCTTCCATTTATTTTGGGTGTAATCCCACAGCTAGCTAGTAGATGGCGGTACACTTTTATGTTTGACACTATATTTAAAGGAGGGTGAGTGAAAACAGGAAGTATTTCAAGTTAGTTTTTGCTCAAGATTATTGAGTGTGATATCCTCTTTTTACGCCTTGCATTAAAAATAAAATGGGTGTCAAAAAAATTTGAAAAAAAAAAAGATTTTCATTATTCTGGTACCTAACCTGCCGAATATTGTATCAAAATATAACATAGACACTACTAACACAAAAACGTGTGATGAACCCATATCAATCATGTTCTCTGCTGTTAGCACCATCAAGTGTCACTGATCTGTGATAATTTCGAATTTCAATTCTGGAAAGCCATTTCTTTTTTTTTAATGCCTTTTTTACAACAGTGACCAAACACATGAAAGGCAGGCCATAGAGAAAGACAGCAGTGCTCAGGAAGTGCTGCACGATGAAGACGAAGTGAAGAGCAGGTGCAGTGAGGACGAAGGAAGATGAAAAAGAGCAAGAACAAGCCTGCGAGTGTTTCGGGGGAAAAAAAAAAAGCCTCCCGCAACATAAAGGGACGCACGGAATCTGCAAGCAAATGAGACGTCGTTGGTGGAGAGCCGGCTAACCACTTTCATCAGACACTCATGCCACACACACCGTCAGAAAAAAATAGTGGGGGATCGCCATTAAAAAAAAAAAAGACTCTAATTAAATTGAGGCTTTTGTAATGTAACAAAATCAACTAAATACATTTTCTTCACACAATAAGCATTTCAATTTGCATAACAGTGGTTGCTGTTCCTGTTAAGTTCCACAGGTGTCGGGAGCGCACTTTGAAACTGTTGCCCTGACTGTTAAAACAAGAAAAAGTCATGTCTTGCCTGTTTGTGGACAAGGGATGCTAATAACGACAATAAAACCTAAAAATTCTGTTGCACAAACAGAAAAGTGCTACCAAACAAGCTCAAAGGTTTTTTACGCCTTTAATAACCACCCGTCATTAATTAATCAAAATCACAGCATGTAAGTCCCAGCCCTGATTGCAAACACCACGTAAGCGACAGTCGCAGGCAAAGCTAGCGGCGTCTGCTAACTGGGTCGAGATTGAGGAAAGATAAAAGATGGGAGAAACACCCGGCTGCTTTCTAAAGGGGGGGGGGGGGTAGTTTGCTTCTTCGCTTTTTTTCCCCATCTCCACTTGCGAGAGCGAGATTGCGTGAAAGACACTCCGGGGAGGCCTCGCGCATGCACGTCAATATAAATAAATAAGCTTGGCGTGTTTATGCCGCCCAACAGCTGCCGCTTTACTATTTTACAGGACATCGCCTGGGGGACGTGAATCAGAAAACGGACAAACGTAAACCCAAAAAAGAGAATTTGGTTGTGAATTATGTATCGAAAAAAAAGTGCCACATTTATGGTTTAAAGCTATTTGCGGGGGATATTTTTCAGATCCATCCCCAACAAACCAAGATTCATGAAAAATTTCAACAACAAACCGATATTCATGAAAAATTGGAGCATGCAACTATTAAAATATACAACTGTTCTTCTATTTATGTCAATAATAATAACAATAATATTAATAATGCATCAGATTTATGTGGCAATTTCCTCAACAGACCCATTTTAAAAAAAATCTGTGATATAGCAGGGCTGCAGTAGTTGAACCGTGATGTATAAAGTAGTGGAGCAACTGTAAAGTAAAACCCTGCATATTTGTGATAAGGCCAAAGCCATGTCTAATAATAATGATTTGGCGCCATCTAATGGCAACTTTTCACAATCGCAAAACGTTTTGGATGGGCGTCCGTAACTTGCAGATTTTTTCTATCAATAATGGTCGATTGCTTACCAGTCTCCGGGTGACAAGTTCCATGCTGATGGCAGTCACACGGGACACACGTCGAGAACGGGCCGCCGTTCGGGACCTCCCGGGTGAATCCGTCTGCGCATCGCTCGCAGAAGTGGCCGACGAAGCCGGTGGGACAGGTGCAGCTTTCCACCCAGGGGGCAGAGGGCGCCGTCTCGACAGCGGCGGGGGATGCAGAGGCCAGATGGACCCCCGAGAGCTGTGATGTGTCTGGAGATGAGACACAAGCCAAGTCAACATTTGAATATGACCTGACTGCAAGGGGACACACAATGGACAATTCCATCCATCCATTTTCTATACCTTATCTGCATTACCGGTGAGTTGGCACTTATCCCAGCTAACTTTGCGCGAGACAAATGGGGGCACACCCTGGACTAGTTGGCAACCCCAAGGCACAAATCACCGTTCACACTCACAATCAAAACTATGGACAATTTGTTAACTTTAGATGACTCCCGGCGAGAGAAGCGGGATACACCCTAGATTGGTTGCCACATATAGGCAAACAACAATTGACTAACATTCACACCAATGAGCAATTTCGAGACTTCAATTAATCTAAGATGACTTTATGTGAAGGAAATGGGGTGCATGCTGGACTAATTGCCAGCTAATGACAAGACACAACACATGACAATTCACGCTCACATTCAACACATGGACACTTTAGAGTCTTCATTTGACCTCAGACGATCCTTGGGAACAGAATGGACAATTTAGAGTCTTCGATTAAGTTACAATTACTCCTGGCGAGAGATGCGGGATATAGTCTGAACTGGTCGCTAGCTAACGACGGGAGACGATATAGACGAATGCCCGTTCACACTGACATTCAAACCTATGGACGATTTAGAGTCTTCAGTTAAAAGCTACAGTGACTTTTGGTGAGAGAAGCCGGATACAGCCAGGACTGATTGGCAGCTAATGACAAGACATTAGATAGACATTTAAAAAAAAAAGAAGTTTGACCTAAGATGACTCTTGGCAACAGAAGTGGGATACACCCGAGATTGGTTGCTACATATAAACCGTTCACATTCACATTCGGACCTATGGACAAATTAGAGTCTTAAGTTGAGCTACGATGACTTTTGGTTAAAGAAGCGGGATGCAGCCTCTATCGGGGCACACATAGACAAACGACCATTCACGCCAGTTATAGTCAGATGACGGTTTTTGGAATGTGAGAGAGAACGAATGCAATAACGGCCACAGCCACGATTCAAACCCTGGACCTCAGAAATGCGACACAGATGTGCTAACCACACCCGCACCGCATGTTGCATCTGCCAGAATCCCTCACTTGTGCTAACGATTTCCAACTTTTGCCCCTCCAAGTCGCCTTCAGGCAGACGCATCATCTGGCTCAAAGTTTCATGTCAAAAATCCCTCCGGCTGCTCTCATCTGCCACCTTTCTCCTCTCTTCAACTTTTTTTTTTTTTTTTAAACAGTGCAGAGAGAGAGAGAGAGAGCGCTTACCTGTCGCTATTTTAATGACAGTAAAATCTGGGGACTCTGCGCTTAACATCCTATGTAATTCAAATCCAAAATTGGAATTCAACAGTAGTCTGACATGCACGATTGATGAAGAGTGTCAAATATCTTTTGATTAACCCAAATTTGGTGTCGAAACCGACCCTAATTTCACACTCACTTCTCTTCGGCGCTATTAAAATTCCGGTGGTAAAGGCTGGAGGCTAACAGGCCGGGCCCGTCTTATTATCCCGCCGCGCCGCAAACGAACCCGGCGTTCATTAAAACGGACGGAATGTCGGCACGGCCACTCGTTAGAAGCGGTCACGGTCCGCCTTCTTCGCTCACGTCGCCCTCATTACACCAATAGCGCCAATCGTTTTCATCTGTCTCCGGCGTAACGGGACGGCTGAGCGCACGTCACGCCTCGGTCAGAGGGAAACGACCGTGCGCTCCTTGGATGTGTGTGTGTGTGTGTGTGTGGGGGGGGGGGGGGGGGGGGGGGGGGGAAGGAGAATTCCAATGAAAAATGATGACGGTCTTATGACCAGTGAGGTTGCCGCCATCCGCTTCTCGACATTCATTTCAGGTAGCTTTTAATGGGAAATGTTGGCATAGAAAAAAAAGTAAACTCCTGGGAACATGTGTCCTCATTTGGGGACATGTCAGCTAAAGTGTCAGCTAAAAGGGAGCTGGCGGTCAGTCAAGGCACGATTCCCTCTCTGCTGATTTTTAGTAAGAAAAATACTCCTCGACTGTTTAATGCACTTTATATATACAGTAAGAACATCATTTCATAAAGTGAAAAGGATCAAATGTCACGTTTTTGCTTCGGTTCAATGGACACTGTGCTGTTCCTTCTGGTGTGTGGCTTGACCACCGGGGGGCAGTATGATACAGAAATACAGCTATACAGTGGAAACTCCACTAAACTGACCCTCAACCAACTGATTCTGGATTTAACGGACACAAAATACTGTCCAAGTTGTCAAAGTCTGTTTGTTAGAATCGGCCATGTTGGCAGGGGCAACGTTCCCATCAAAGGCAATACATGGACAAATGTGGCAACCATGTTGGCCGAGGCGACAGGTCCAGAAAAGAACATTAGCTTACAATTGCCATATCTACGGCAGGGCTGGAAGTGAGTTCTAGTCATGGTAGGTACTACTAGTACACGTGTCTCATACACGTCTCTCAAACATGCTATTTTTGGTACAGTACACATTTGTTTGTCAAACCCTTCTGTAATGGCATCCAATCGTAATGGAGGTGAAAAAAGGAAGCGCGCTAACCATTTCTAGAATGAGTGAGCAACATTTGGGAATAAACGTTCTCTTTTTTTGCACTGGGTACAGCTCGCTGTGTTCTCTGCTTTTAACATTTTATGCTCAAATCCTTTTTGCCGCATTCCAATTATTGATGAGCATGTGACAGAAACATCTCCACGAGGCAATGTCCTGGAATAAAAAAAAAAAAGGCTTAAGCCCGCATTGTATCCTACTGTCGAGCAATGAGCAGGAGTGCTGTCTTCCAGGTTTGTAATATGGGTTAGGGGCATAAATGGGTTTTTTTTTGTGATGAAGTTTAAGAAAAGTCCACAAAGAAAAGTTCACATTATGTCTGTGACTGCCACTAGAGGGCGTCTGTAACTTGAAAGTCACATACGTCATTTACTGTAATAATAATAATAATACTAGTATATACCGGTAATATACAAAAAAAACTATATTTGGTTGCAGTAAACAGAGTAAAATTTGAGAGTAAAATATTCAGAGTAAATTGTACGGTGAATTTTACTCTGAATATTTTACTCTCAAATTTTACTCTGTTTACTGAAATATCGTCTTTGTTGTATTTGTTTTAAATACGTTATTCTACAGTTGTCTCTGTTCACTCTTGTTGTTAAGCTTGGATGTCAAGGTTTTTTTTTCAAGTCAAAGCAAAAAAAAAAATCTGGCAAACTCTGAACAATGGTAGGTATCTCAAGGCGCCACTGTACTTGACGACATTAGATAACTTACAATTGAGTCCTCCGGCATTGCTGATGCGTAGCGCTGTCACATCGTACAGGAGCCGGCGAAACTCCAAGGCGGGCAGCTTTGGTGTCATCTGGCTTTCATCAAGCCTGTGACGACATGAGGACACATCCTCTTAGTTTCCGACAGATTAAACAGCAGATGTGTAGCGTCTCTTTGATCACACTTTAGCCGCACCGCACCAGTAATCTTCACATTTGGGGATGATTACAAGCTCCCCACCACACACATTATGCGCCTGACACGAAGACGGAGGATGCAAATGTGCTGACTTTGACGTATTCGGGTGTCTTGACGGTTGAGCTTTACCCAGCCGGCTTCAGGATGATCTGTAAATGCCATGCGGCGACACATCTGACATGTACTGTAGTGCTGTGTTTTATTGCTGCCGGCGCAGGTGCTGCATCAGCTAGTTCCCTGAAGACGAATCGCACCATCGCCAAGTAAAGTACAGTGAACATCTGCTAGATCGCGGTTCTTCCGCTAGTTCAAAAAGTTCAGATTTTCCATTGCACTTTAATATTCATCGTATTAAGTAGATTTCCTACTGTCAAAATACATATTGGTCAATCTCCCACATTAAAAAAAACTATAAATCAACTGAAAGCACACATGCAAACAACAAATGTATATGCGTGCTGACAGGGTGGACATGATTTGGCTAGCATTTAATGAGCACACGGTGGACGGGTGCACCCGTTTTTAGCCATCTCAGGGAGCGGCCATTTTGTCACTTCTGTCGACTGAAAATGACATCACAGATGCTCAGGGCTCAGGTAACGACCAATCATGGCTGACCTGTTTTCTGAAGCTGAGCCGCGATTGGACCTGAGCCTTGAGCAGTTGTGATGTCATTTTCAGTCGACAGAGGTGACAAAATGGCCGCCCCCTGAGATGGCTAAAAAGGGGTGGATTTTGCTGATTAACTCATATTCCACAAACGCAATATTAATCAGAATGCCGTGTTTCAACTAGTGGCCCTGTTGGGAATATATTCTTGAAAAAAAATGTGTTTGGGTTGAGTTCCGCTTTAACAAATGTGAAAAAGGATTCACGATCAATTGATACTTCCTTATGACAGAGTGGACAACGAACTACACACGTAACATGATGCAAATGATAAAACATAAGTAAATATTTGTTCAGCAACTATCCACTGTTTTAGCTTCCATTACAAAAAAAGACAAAATGCTTTACAAAGGGTTTTTTAAAGGGATGGTTACCGACAAGAATGACAGGGTGGACAACAAATTCAGAGAAACATGCAAAAGGTGCAGTGTGTGGGACATGCCAAAATCATGTTCATTCAATGAGAAAAAAAATCCATAAAAGTTTCAAGGGACTTAAATTTGAGAAATTTGAGCATGAGTGCAAATGTGTGGGCATTTAAGGCGTCAAGTGTTTCATTATTCTGCGACATTTCATGAGTGAGGCACTTTCTAAAGATATTATATACAGCACCAACACAAGCCAAAGAAAAAGCCAAACCCACTTGAAATCTGGCGGCGATGTGCCGAGGTCTGGAATTTCCATCAGTGTAAATGACTGTGTACTTCATGTATATGACTGTGAGCACCTCCCCTCTAATTAAAGAGAGACAATTACAAAGCAGGGGCTCTCCAAGGGGCCTGTTTTCACAGCGCCGGTCAGACAGAGATAAGCGGCCAAAGTGAACAAAGTCGGCGCTGCGCTCGCTCCGACGGGAGCGCCATTGTCCCGCCATAATCAGCGATGAGCAGAGTGTGCTTGTCATTAAGACTGAGCTCGCTCCACCAGGAACTACAAGATCATGATTGGCGAAAAGACCCCCGATGATCCGCACCCGTGTGAACACGGCTGGTGACGTTTTGGATATACAAACAGAGTGCTGAGCTCATTAGCTGTGTTTCCCACGCATGACACACACATATTTGTTACCCTGTTGCACAAAACAGATCAATTGGGTCAAATTAAAGCAATTGATACATATACTCCACATTATCCAAACCGGCATTAAAATGCTTTCCAATGATGTATAGATTGTGGAAATCATGTAATGTTTGGTGAAGGTACGATTCAATGTGATACGATTCAAGTCTGGTTCATTTGTCAAGTGGAACAATTTAGTTCCATCCATCCATCCATCCATCCATCCATCCATCCATCCATCCATCCATCCATCCAACCATCCATCCATCCATCGCTAGCGTCAGGCCAAAACCGCAAAGTCACATTTTGATGAATTGTATTTTTTCAAAAATCGATACTATTGGTCAGTCCACACACACGCATATATATATATATATATATATATATATATACATAAATATATATATATACATAAATATATATATATATATATATATACATACATAAATATAAATATACATATATTTATATACATAAATATAAATATATACATATATATATATTATACTGTACATAAAACTTTTTTAACATGGTCTGAGTATACTATTGCAAATGTCTGAAATGTAATCCCTCGCAATAAACAAGGGTTCACTGTACTTACTTTGACGTTTTTTTTTTAAATGGAGTGTTCAATACAAAAAGGCAAACAGGGCAAAGTTGTTTGCCGGCTCATCCCTACCAATCATCTTCACCTCTTATCTTTTGGCCCTCGGCTCAAATCCTCGCGCCTCAATTTAATCCGCCGCGCCGCGATGGCGTGATGATCTTTGCACGGCAGGGAGCGCGCCGCCGCTTAACCGGTTAACACATTTACCGGACCGGAATTCGCTGTCAGTCAAGAGAGTCGCGTGTGTATATGTGTGCATGTGTGTTTGCACTTACTAGATGTTTATTTATCAAGGTGTCTTGCCGGCACTCTTATTTTCACGCCGTGCTTTTGATTGTTCGGTATATTGTTGCAGCAGAAGGACGGCAGATGAATCGTGCAGATTTGACGCCAGCTCCAGATTCTCCAAGAGTATTACTTGTATTGAAATAATAGCACAGGGTCTACATATTTAAAAAATATTGTACTCTTGAATAATAAATACATAATAAAGAAGTAGGAACACCTTTACAGCTGAATAAAAAAAAAAAGTATCTTCGACTGAGTCAAACAAAATTGTAGCATGTGTACTATTAAAAAACACAATAGTACCACATGTACTACTGAATAAAAAAATAGAAGCAACACTGTTAAAAATATATTCGCACATGTGCCACTAAATAAAAAAAAATAGCAGCAAATGTACTATTAAAAAAAACGAAGTGCCAAACATTGTACTAGTAGCACTTTGTACTTCTACTCCTTACATTTTTACACAAGTATCTGTACTTTCTACTCCTTACACACACAAAAAAGCCTTGTTATTATTTGAATTGTGTTCATTCCAGTTAACTATATTCAAACTCAAAACACCAATCCGGGTAAACTGCGCTACAAAAGAGCTACGATGATTTTGATTGTGGCAAAGTTGTAGCACATGTACATTTGAAAAGAAAATACTAGTACATAAATAGTAACACATTTATTAATGAACAAAAACAGTTGAAAAGGTGCTGCTGAATAAAAAAATGAAACACATGTACTCTATAACTAATCTGGTTGATATCACGTTTTACAGTTCTTGAGATGAGGTTCATTGTGAGTTTTTCGTAATTTGTACATTTTCTGCAAGCGTGAGCGTGTGACAGACGGATGCCGGGGTTTGGCGTAGGGGAGTTTGGGGCACTGCGCAAAATTGTGAGGCGAAGCGAAAACGATGTGAGGAGTCTAATGAGACCTGCGGAGAACTTAACGGGACCGCTCCACTGCCTCGCACAACCAATGAGCTCTGTTAACCAGCACCTCTTGATACTAGCTGTGTGTGTATTTGTGTGTGCCTGTGTGTTTATGGCGGGTAGGGTTCTCATTACATTCCACCAGCGTGTGGGCCACATTTGTGGGTGCCTCACAAGAAACGTCAACCCAAGCATAATTTCCCTGATTGCTATTTCATTGGATTAATTACACAGCGCCGCTCTATTGAAATGTATAAAAAATGTCAATGTCTATAAAAATGGATAATGGAAAAATGTAGCACAACTGGGTGAAAAATACACACACACACACAACGTTGTGGAGTGACCAACTGTTAGAATCTACTGGAACATAGACAGGGATACACACAACACTGTGAAACGATCGCTCATCAGAGTCTACTGGAACATAAGACATGGATGCACACAACATTGCGGAATGATAACGTGGATGAATACAACAATATGCAGTGTCCACACATCAGAGTCTCCTGGAACATAAACATGGGCACATGCAACACTTTGGCGCAATCACGTAGCATGAGTCTACTCAAACATAAACATGGAAGCACACCATAGAGTGGAGCCAACACAAATTGGCATCAAGTGGAACACAAAAACTGACGTGCACAACATTGTGGAGTGACCACATGTCAGAATCTATCGGAGCATTAACAATTGTGGAGCAATCAAACGACAAGCGTGCATTTGAACATAAACATGGATGGATACAACAATGCGGAGCGACCATCTATGACGAGTCTACTGAAACATAATCAGGGATGCACGCAACATTGTGGAGCAACCAGAGATGGGCACTTTACCCTATTTTGTCCTATTTGTCCTCCGCGTCCTGAGCACCATTCTGTCTCTCCGTTCTTATTCATAAAAATAATCCTCCTCGTCCTTTTAAGTGTACTGCGCTGACGTGAATGACGGATTGGAGAGATTTTTACGCGCTAGAGATGTCCCGGACAAGGACGTAATTTGCATGCAAATGTTAACAGTTAACAAAACAAAATTGCTATGTACCTTTTTCCTCGTCAGTGAAATGGGCGTCCTGTGGCGTAATCCATGATATTACATTGGTTGAACCACTAGAAGGCAGACTATGCCTGTGAGTAAAATGTTTCTGCAGGGAATGAACATGAAAAAGAAGAAAAAAAGACTCCAGTGTTGCGCAGGCAGTTAAAGGCGGCTCCGTGGTATCGCAGAAGAGAACAGTGGTCTTTCTTTTTAAACATAACCAACATAACATGTCAGTCTGCACTTGACCCAGTTAGGGACGATTATATGGACGGACGAAAACCCACTTCTATTCCGTCCTTGGGACGGAATGCCTATTTCTGGGAGCAACTGCACGTCAAAGCCTAAAACAACTCTAATAAAGAAATGCACATACAGTAAGAGCATTTGTAACATTTGGTAGGGGCTGCTTTTTTGGTTAGCAACAGACCCAAAGTGGGATTAACGCTTTTAAATGTAATTCAATGTCTGTGTGTGAACTGACGTCATTACAGTTCCTGCCCACTTTTATCTTGAAGGGGTACAGCAAGGCTTTCATTTGAGGGAGGCATTTATTATTTTCTTTTGAATGCACCTGATGCAGTTGTAGCAGGCCACTATTTGAGGTTAATACAATTTATATTGCTCTTTTTCTTTTCCGCCTCCCTGCTTTCCCATGTTATTTCCGCATCTTCTTTACATGTTTCCTTACCGTGGCGAGGCAGAAGTCATCATGTTGATCCACACAGACTTGACTTCTTTCCATTTATCGCTTCAGCATAACTGTCCAATATTTGGCATGCATTCCCTCACAATGACCCCCCTCATCCTGAATTTCAAATTCATTCCCGAGTTCTAACGGCCACTTTGACCTCTTTCGCCACACTGGAAAAATTCCTATTCCACCCTCGTTAGAAGGTTTTATACACGGTTCAGGCTGCAGATACACTTTTGGGAGGATGTTGCATCACTTGATTTTTTTGGCTTTAGTGCAAAGGAACATGAGAACCATATTGAAAAGAATGCAAATAAATAGACTATAAGAATAGGCGGACGCTTGTAAAACTAATTTCAGATAAAGTCTTAATTTGCATGAGAATGAAGATGCAATCTTACCAGGATAAAGGAGTATTTTTTTTTTTAGCTGAAAACGTAATTTTAAGAGAATAATTGGGAATAATGACAATGTTATAAGAATTAAATTGTCTTTTGTAGAAAAAACAATCATAATCTTACTATGGTAAAATTGTAATTTTATGAGAATTAAGTTCCATTTTTTTTAAAGCTCTTTAAAGATTACACCCATGACTATGTATTGTTTCTCTTGAAAAAAAAATACCACTTCATTTTTTATTTTCATCATATGTATATGTATTGTTTCCTTTTCTGTGTGCCCCAACTGTAAGTGAATTTCTTCTTGCCTGTGGCTAATCTATTCCCATTCTGAGCACGGTTATGTCCGGGGCAAGGCCAAAACACGTGGAATAAGAAAAACAATTGTACATTAAAAAAAAATAAAATAAAAAAGTATTGTCATGCAGCAGCTCTCCGTGGCCAACGCGTGCACATTCGCAGCACAGATGGTCTGTTGGGACACAGTGTTGGGGCCCGTATTATTCGAAAAAGACCCAGGAAAAACACTGTGTGGATATGGCAAGGAACATGAATACACATTCACACACACGCACACATACAGTATATACACACACGCACTGAGACATATACATATATATATATATATATATATATATATATATATATATATATATATATATATATATATATATATATATATATATATGTAGTGTTTCATACCTAACAACGAAGGTTTTCCATGGTGTGAGACCGGGGTCGCCCTGTTGCACGGGGGCGGGTGAGAGTTCGGCGCCAAGTGTGATTCCGGAGCCGTCGAGTTGCACGGCGACGCGGTCGGGAAGCAATTCCGGGGTCTCCGAGGTGAAGCTGATCGAGAGGAGCTGGCTGTAGCTGTGTATCTGATGACCCACAAATTTATCTGCAGGAGAAGGCCAGTCAGCATTTCTTGGTGTTTTTTTTCAAGCCAGGAAAAGAAACTTGTATTTTGATTGTACTTGAATACAACAGAAAAATTAATACTTTAAGCCAAGACATATTTTTACATCAACATGTCATACTAATATAAACATTTTGTTTGAAAGTGTATTCGTCTTTTGATTGAATTCTGGTTGTATCTTCATCCTTTTATGTTTGATAAATGTGTACTCATGCCTTGGTTGTTGAAAAAAATACAAATATTTGACAAATATTTGTACTTTTACTTTCATGTTACAGGTAAGCGGACTGATTCTGTGGTGTTTGTCTACTCGTACTTTGATACTAGACCATTATCTTTGGAATACAACCTCCTCATGGGACCATACTAAGCTCTCAGAACTAGTACCTTCTCTCAAGACTAGATCTTTTAAATGTAGGGAGTAAAAGTAAAAAATTGTCGGAAAATACTCAAATAAAAAACAAGGTACCAAAGAATAATCTACTCAAATACGAGAACGACATGTTTGCATTTTGTTACATCTAACCTTCCAACCAAATCCAATCAACTACAAATGAACCAGCTCGTCCACTTCTTGTTAGGACAGAAAATCTTTGATTTTAGACATGTTTTTAGGTAGTAATAAGCAGACTTAGTCACAGGTTTTTGTTAAAATTATATCACAATCATAAGTTTATGTTGGTTGCAGTTATTTCTATTGTCATTATTTCCAACGACGAAAAGCGTGTTAGAAGTCCTACTGAATGCCTGAAAAACTCAAGTGGTTCATCAGAAAGGGGTGTCGACTATTCTTAGTCAGGCTCTCGGTGAAGAGTCGTCATGGTGACTCATTTTTTTATGTCAATGGAGTGCTTGGCTTGGTGTGAATGAAGAGGCGCCGGGTGTCCTTCACTGTCGTCTTCTCTGTTAGCCACGCTCTCCTCGCTCTTGTCATTTCATCAGCCTTTGCTTTTTCTTCCTGTATTGGTGATGATGATGGTGAGACCTTCAGAAATCCACCTAAGTGATGTCACCTGAAAGTGCACGAGCACAGTTCTTTGCCTATCCCCAAATAAATGGCTCCCGGTTTCTGTCATGAGGACAAATCAACGATGCCGACAAATTAGATGGTGCCTTATTTTTGTGGTCTGCATCAATATCTAAACCATCCCAAAAAATCTGTTGTCTGCTGCAATAACTAAATACCCCTCCCCAAAGAGATGCTTGCCTATATCACGGTCTGCTTGACAAATAGAGGCATCACCCAAAACAATGTAAATGCTTCCCTGTTTACTACGTACAGAATGCTTGTTCAAACAAATGGTCTCTCCCCAAATACTTTGTAGACAAATCCCTGTGTTCACCATCCACCTAAACACATAAATGCCTCTCCTCAATTAAACACTTCCTTGATCCTGTTGTCCTCTGGAATAAATAAACCAAATAGCTGCCTACCATTATATGTTATCTGCTAGAAGAAATAAACACATCTACCCAAATATATATCTGTTTTTGTTGTACACTTACTCATATAAATGCCTGTCCACCAAATAGATACTGTTCTGTTATACAAATGAATAAGTAAAGGTCTTTGCCCAAATACACATTTACCTGCTTTTGATTGAATAAACGTCCCTCCCTAAATGGACACATCTGTTTCAATCTGTCATTCACTTGAACAAATTAACACCTCTCCCCAAATACACACCTCCCAGTTTTTTGCTGTCCACCTCAAAATAAGTAAAAGCCTTCCCCAAAATAGACATCTGATTGTTTTCTCTAATAAATACCTCTTTCCAAATTGCCACTTTGAACAAATAAAGACCTCCCCCCCAATTACACAGTTCCCTGTTTCCGCAGTTAACATGAACAAATAAAAGCCTCTCTCCAAAGTTCTGCTTCATAAACAAATAAACACCTGTCCCCTAATTGACGCCTTCCTGTTTCCATCTGCCTCTTGAAGAGATGACTGCCTGTTTGTAGGGTCTACACGAAAACAATAAATGCCTCTCCCCAAATAGACATCTCCTTCACACTTCCTGCATACTCAAACATGCTCGCTCCCTTTCCATCGGAGAGATTTTTTATTCAAAAGGTACCCTCTGTGGCACTTTTCTTTCCTTGCCAGATTGCTGTAAGGACTCAAGTGAGATGACCCCACCTCTCCATCCTCCTTCCAACTAACCCCCTCCTTCGCACCCTGACTACAGCGAACAGCTGATCACGCTTGTTGCAAGACCGCGGCAGCTGCTCTCCACCGGTCACTCTGGTGTAGCCGCCACGGGGGACCTGAACTCCGCCTGCGTCAAGGATCAAGCAGATGTCTGGGATCAGGAGGGAGGCGTACGATCACGCCCGTGTCAACTCAACTGTCTTCAGTTTCAAAGACAGCCTTTACGTGAAAGCAATTTATGAAGTAATTTTGCTTCTCCTATGATTACGACTGATAATTAATGATGATTTCAGGTAGTTGCGCACAGATGTGCTCTTATAAAGTCACTGCAATGAGAAAATGAAGTGCAAAACTAAAAAAATGGCAATGGTAAAAAGTCATAATGTGGTTTGAATTTTGTTTTGTGCTATTTTAAAGTCACAGGACTCAGGCCATAGAAGAACAAAGATTTACAATGTCTATGACTGATATTTTGCTTTTAATTTAATTTAAATTTAATTTTGATTTAAATTTTTTTGCAATACAGCGAACCCCCGATATACACCCGTTATAAGTTAAGTAAAATTTGCAATAGTGATGTAAAGTAAGTAACAGTTTCAGGGTGTTGAAAACAGATGTGCTATTACAAAAATAATAATGACACAATGAATGAAAACATTTACAGTATAAAAAAAGGTTTAGCCCTTAAAAGTGTAAATCTTTTTTTTTTTTTACAACAGTGATATAAGTAACGTGGATTCCTGGTTGTCGCATCTGTACGTGCTATCATAACGCTTCGTCATCATCCTAAATGGGCGAGCCAACGTCCACGCCAATGCAAGATCTTGATTCCAAATGAATAATGTCACAAGCGACCATCGGATGATGGGGATGAAGCACCAAATAGTGACGGGTTCAGTGCCTCGCTGGCCTGGTGATTGTCGCTGAGAATGCAGCAACCCCCCACCCCCAAATGAGATCTGCCCCCGCCCCCATCTTACTTACACGCTATCCATGGGGCTGTCGCCGCCAAGTCCGACACCCACTTGTCAGCCGCCATTTGGGAGCGTACGAGCATGACGCGTGGTCCCGCCGAGTGTCGGCTTATGTCTCCGGAGTAGTGTGGATCTAAAACCATCTTTGGCCCGCATCGACTTTCTTAAAAAAGATTGATGGAATCCTGCCCTTGATGTGACTGCCAGGGGGGGGCAGCACAAATGCATTCCCATAAATCTGACAATCGGCGTCCGAAAACAAGTTATGAACAACAAAAATAGAAAATTGCTTTTTGCTGCATCACGATAACGTAGCGCCTTATGAATACACTAATGTTACACACATTACAATCTCAGTTAATAGCTCGCTGCAAATAGCGAAAAAAAATGTCAACCTAAAAGTGTGCCATCGTTCTGTGACTACACTTGAATGGAAATGACATTAATCCTTTCCAACCTCCACCCCCCAAAAAAGCGTTTATTGATATGCGGAAAAAAAGTACTGCGTATGGTGTACTTCATAAAAAAACATCATAAAAGTAGGACCTGCCTGATATGGATTTTTTGGGGGCAATATTTGGCAGAATAAAATTCTGATGACTGAATAATTGACAGATTCGTTTCAAAAATATAAAAATATATTTCAAAACTCCTTTTTAGTCCTTTGATGCTTACAACAAAATAATAAATTACAAGAAGAACATTTAACTGTTTTACAAGAATTTTATCCTATAGTATTAGTTTAACTTCACAACAATTCTGCAGTTTTTTCACCCCAATTTTTTTTTTTGAAATAAGCTCCTCCCTAACGTACAAAGCTTGTCTCTCAGTTGAGATGTATCCGTTCAACATACACCCTCGGCACCAAACTATACTACTTTCCTATTTTGTCACTGCTTTGGCATCTTGTGGTTTATCAGGGCGTTTCATAAAGACCAGAAAACATGTGAATAAGTGAGGTTTTTAGCAAATAGCCGATTCTCTTCAGTCCCGTCTTCCTGGAGTCTGACTGTAGTGTTGTTGGCTGGAGTTTCAGTCACTCCGACACACGATTAGACGAGAGACGTGCAGTCATAATAGCAACCCTTCTGATTGGCTCTGCTAATTAGAGGTTCAATTCTCAATGGCTTTAGAACTCATGAAATTTGGGTTAGGGTTTATCTTATCAAAGTACATCAATGCATTGAAGTTCAACATCATACTTGGGAATTTTGCACAGAAGTAGTCTTGAGTCGTGTTATTGTAACATAAACGCATTGCTTTCCAAAGACAGCAACTTGTGCATATCAGTGCGTCCATGATGGCGTCCCGCAGTGCTCACTGTGTTGCCGCAGTTTAGGCATAAACCCTGGAGGAGGCATCGTTTAATGGGATTGTGAGTGTTTTGCTTCTGGCCGCGGATGGCGGAGCCCCAATGGAAGGTCCTCACGGGTTTGGCGGCGAGAAGCCGACTTGGCGATGCAGCCAATTTCCACTTTGTAGCCTCTCCAACGCGGTCAATTCCATCAGGCCTTCGCTGCTGGGGCGGCTGATAGAAATGAGCCCTAAATCCTGCGGCGGGGGCCAGTTTATTCCCTTATCATCTAATGGTTCCGATAAAGGATTGGGGTGGGGGGAAGGGTAGGGCAGATAAATGGAATATCCACAGTTGGACCCACTGCCAAATATCACAATTAATCTCAGGAACAACAGATAGAAGGCGAGTATTACAGATGCTCCGCTAAAACCCGTATAAATGACAAATTTATGAAAGAGGGTAGTGGGGTCTTAAAAATAAGACACCAAACATATGAATCACATTCCCATGGTCTGTAACGTCACCGAGGGAGCGATGATCGTCCATGGATGGTGTCCAGTCATTTTCTAGTGCACTCACCCGGGGCTCTGTAGAAACCGGGGTCCTCCTCGGAGAGAGGCAGCAAATAGACTTCGCCCTCCTTCCACAGTAGGGGGTCAAGCCGACCCCCGGAGAACTCGCCCAGCCAGCCGTCCTGATCTGGACCGAAGAAGACATTTGGAAAGGTTACAGTAGCATGTGGTTATTCATGAGGAATGGAATGAGGAATATCAAAAGCTATGAAACACCGGGCCAACAGCTATTGGATATGGGACGTTTAGTTCATGGTTACGCTTATTTCGAATTATTAGAATTTCATATTTATGGCGAGTCAGAACAAAAACACAAATTCTTCCCAATTTTGTGGCAAGTAAATGTGGTTATAATTCCATTGTAATTGGACAAAATCTCTAAGACAACTTTGTATTTGAAATATTCCCTGAAATTGCTAAAATGAGATCCCAATGGCTGCTTTAACCCATTAAAGCCTAAAGCGCCTTGCTAAACATCTCTCTCAAGCCTAAAGTCGACTTTAGAATCACTCGCTAAACCCTGAAGTTTTCCCGGAAATTCAACACCTCCCAAAAAATGTATAATTAATATTCCAAAAGAATTTGAGAAATTAGACATGTGGCTTTCACACAGGCCTGCGTTAATTATTATTTACTGTTTCAATCAAAAATATAAAAACAAAGTGTCAGTGGAGGAGAAGCACGATTAAAAAAAATAATCGAGTGGTAATTACCATCCTCTATTCAGTTAGAAAGCCGTCGATATCGTCATTGTCTACAAACATATATCTTAACCATATATCACATTCGACTGGTTCCACTGGTTCAAAGTCCACAAGCGCGTCGTCTTTTTCACTGCCATTACTTATTTCAGCTCTCCCGCGATCGTGTGCGTCCGCCATTACTGCCCGAAAAAAATCCGGACATCCTCCGAGGGCTCGCGACACCGTCACGTGTATATTCTGATGCATTTCACTGGCCAAAAGACAGAGAATTAAAAGATTTTAAAAAAGAAGATGACATATACGCTCTCCCGGCTTTAAAGGTAGAAAGACACAACAGCGGTACCGGCTTTAGTGACAGAAACGTGGTTACGTGCACCCGGCCTTAATGGGTTAAACCAAAATGGTAGATTCCAAGTATGCTTTTTTTGTAGATAGGCACTGGTGGGCTTGGTATTGGGGCAAGTGTAAGTGTAACTAGTAAAGCTAGTAAGGCGTTGGGCATGAAAATACAGTAGGGCCGCATGTGTCTTTCCAGGTAAGGCTTCTTGAGACTTTTTTTTGTGTGTGTGTGTGTGTGTGTATAGTCATAATAAACACATTTCATACTGCCAAATTAAACAAGCTTCGATTTATAGCAACTGAGAATGCTGACGTATCAGAGCTTATATGTTGAGTCCACAACCTTTGTACAAGTTTGTCTTTTGAAGGACCCCTGATTTGTTTTTTCTTCGAACCAAAACAGCAGACTTCCGATATGTCCCCCCATTTTGTGCAGTCCAAACAACCACCATTGATATGCAAGGCTGGAGCTGGCTATCGTCAAAAGTCAATGGAAAAATCTGGCCCAGCGGATAGTTTACCTTCCATAAAATCCGAAGTGATGTTGACGCTCACAAAGCGACTGGACGAGGAGCATGCCAGCGAGTGGCCGAAGCAGAAACACGGCTGGCAACCGGCCGGGTTGATTTTTTGCAGGTTGAAGAAGCCTGGCTTGCATCTGCACACACACGCACACAATTACTGAAAACCACATTTGTCGGCATTGCCGCAGATTTTTTTTTTCTTTTTACCAAGGCCGCGTTGGTGCGTTATGGGTCCAAATGGAACGCAGCTGTGAGGAATTGCGACCTACCCAGGGAGTAAATTTTAGCTATCCAAGTGCGAGGGACAAGGCAAACTACATATAGATAGCCAGGCATGTGAGGTCAGGCAGAATATCGCCGTCCACTGTTCGTGGCCCTCGCTACACCACAGATTTTGAAGGGCTATTTTTTGTGTTTTAAGAGTGCACAGGCAAGTCTGAAGTGAGGGGTGTACGCCTTCAGTGTAGTACCACATAGCCAGCATGTTCTATCCAGAGCATTCTCTAGTCAGGCCATTACTGTAGATATGTTTACATATGGACTTAAATCTATAGTCAGGTATTTGGCTAAATGTCTTGCCTCAACCAGTGACATCAGGATTTTGGGGGCCTGTTTTACTGCCACTTCTCCTCTTCCCCCCACTCTTCCCCTACTCGGAGAGAGGGCTCGATGCCGATGAGCTAAGTGAGGCTGTTTCTGTAGAGATTTTTTTTTTGATTGAAAATATAAACAAGGAACAGAAAGTAGTGTAACAGAAAATAAAAGATTTAAAAGAAGAAAAGGGACATAAATAGCCATTGTGAAGCACAGTTTACATGTTCAAAAGGGAGTAGGAAGAAGTACAAAAATGATCTATTCTTACCTCTTGCTTTTTGTATATTTTTACTTATTTCATATTCATTCAATCCCAAGGATGTATTTACATGTCTTTTAAGAATACAGACGTTCAATCCCTGGCACGTATTTATTTATACACTATGAATATATGTACAGTATATGGACAGAGTCTGAAAATGGCTGGCACTGAATCAGTAATACAATTTTAGACTATTCATATAGTATAACAACTAAAGAAAAAAATAACTTGATATACTCTGTATCGACCGAGCGGTGCATGTTTTGTGGAGAACCACTTCCCGGAGGTGTCTATTTGCGGCATTTGATTACATGCAAAAACAAGTCCCGTGCGTTTTTAACGTCCTGTTAGCAGCAGTTACTGTACAATATTTAATTTAATATTTCTATTAACTTAGTGGGCCAGCGTAATCTACAATCTTCTAAAGTGCTAATACCATGCTCACAACTTCCTGTCTAAAATACTGCTCCTATACCGAAGCCAAGAAGATCACTCACAGGATTATGTGAGCTATTAGCAGTTATTAATATCTGGATAGGATAAACAACTTTATTTGAAAGGAAATATTTTTTAGTGAGAACAAGAAGGGGACAGATTAGATATTTACGTGCAATAATCACATCAAGTTTGTGACTCAGTGACATGACGAAACATGGTTTATGGGTAAAACGCATGCTGTACAGGGTTTAAATCTGGAGATTTTCTCCTGATGAGCTGCTTTCTTATTATTCACAGAATTTGTCAAAATGAGTCTAGACGTTTATATTGTTAGACTAATGAGCAACATATGACACATTTATCAAGTTTTTTTTTTTTCCCCAGAAATGTTTTTGATGAAATTTTCTCTTGTTTTACTGCTGATTACTAAAGAATGGAAAAGGCTATAAACAAACTTGTTTTCCCTGGTGAAAGAAGAGAGTCTGTTCTTACTTTTGGGATGTTGGGTGCTTATATTGTCTCAGAACTTAATATTCTGCATATCTTGGGAATCTCAGTCAGAATGCTTGAAAACGGCTGGCAATGAAGCAGTTAATGATATATGACTCGATCCGTGCGTAGCCTCACCTGCCGCAACCTCCCCCCTCGGCGTTAGCCTTGCAGCGACAGGTGCCGTCCAGTGGCGAGCAGTCGCCCACGCTGCCACCAGGGGCGCACTCGCACGGCCTGCGGATAGCAAGTCGACAAAAGCAGTTAAGTCAGGTGCCCAAAAAGAAGAAAAGGGAGGGGGGGGGAGTGCTTGACGGCCTTTTGCGATTGATTGCTTTTGTTTGGAACAGCAAATCTAATTTTAATGAGAGGCGCTATCGCAAATAATTTAATTATCTCCCAGCAAAAGCGGCTCCCTTTGTTTCTGCTCCAGTGGGCTGAATAATTCACACTGTTGCTCAGCCGCCTGATTTTTCAGCATCTATGATGGAAGGCGCTCTGTGTGTGTGCGTGTGTGTGTGCGTGCAGTCAGGACGTCTGCATTCTCACGGCGTTTCACTAAATCTAATCTGTGTAATAAATAGCCATAAGGTAACCGAACCTGTGATGCTTCAGCGTCCCCCTATCTCGTTTCAACGTGCATGTCCCACGTAGGATTTGAGGAAATAAAGCATCAAATGAACAATAAATAACAGATAATACCCCAATGTAATCCCTCTTTGCATTGATTTGATTTAAATCGGAGGAAACAGTCTGAAAGCCGTACCTTGTGGCACCCAATGCTCTTTATCGTTGTGTGTGTAGTGTTCATTCGCTAGCAAACTGTGCATGATTTTGGATCAATGTAGATAACGAGATTGTATGAAATATAGCTTACCTGGATGTAGAAAATTGAATGAACTTAATTGTAATGTATGGGTGTACCTAATGTGGCCAACTGGACACGTAATCAACACTGGGAGCATTAACATTCCGCCCAGCAATTGGAGCAGGTCAGCGCTCCCTGCCATGGATTTATACACCTAGAATATAAACTAGAGAAAACATGGCCCTTGCATCCATGCACATAGTGAAGTCTTCACCAACCATACTAATAACAACAACAATAATAATAATAATAATTGTGAGCGCGGATGTTTATTTGACCCTTGTGAGGGTAAGCGGTATAGATAATGGATGGATGGATAATAATGATGATAATAACGACAAAACAAATGCTGACAGTGAAAGGGGATTGCACGATTTATATCAATGGGATTTTTCAACATTCCAACACAATTTCCAATAAATATTTAAAAAATCCAGCCCCAGTAGCCAGTTTTACTAACATCATCAAATTTGGCAGTCATCTCCACAATGAGTAGACGCATAAAATAGTCTCAAGAAGCCATGCCCAAAAAGCCACTGGAAGTCGGCCATTTTGGTTTGGCAAGGGCAAATCATGGCAGCCTAAAGACTGATGACTCGCCATGAAACAATGACTTCCGATAAATCTTTTGAAGATCGAGACCTAAAGGCGGTTTAGCTTAGCAGCATGAAATTCGGCAGGCATCTCTATCAAGAGTAGAGTCACAAAAAAAGTGTCAAGAAGCCATGCCCAAACGCCATTAAATCTGCCATTTTGATTTGAATTTAAATCAATGGGATTTTTTTCTCTGACATTCACGATTTTTAACAAATATTTTTTAAACCTGGAACCCCCAAACCCAGTTTTACTTAGCAACATAAAATTTGTTAAGCATCACTATCACGATTCGACGTACAAAAAAAGTCTCTTGGTGCCATGCCTGAAAAGTTGCAGGAAGTTACCCATTTCGGTGCGAAGCGAACATTTAAAGCTCATTTTGCCTCATCAAAATTCTTGCACTGACAATTGAGAATTGCAATGCGCACAACATTAGCAAGTCCTGTCTTTGACCTTAGAGATCTCAGTGTTTCTTTGTCTTATTCAGAATCAACAAGATTCACGATAATCCTTCAACAAGGATCTAAGATAAACATCCTACTACCTCAAACACCCTGGCCAAATTTGATTAACATATTTTTGTTGGCTTCAATGGGCAGGGCAGTTGACGAAGGAAGATCATATTTTTCTCCTGCGTCTCCATCTCTCCTCTGAAATTTAGCTGATGGATGTGGTCGCCATGGCAACAAGCAGGTTTGGTCAGAGGTCATCTACACACGCACGCGTACGCGCGCTACGACAAGCAAGCAACCGCAGCGCAGTGGGTGGGTGGGCAGTCGGTGAGGTAGTGAGGGGAAAAACGATGGGTGGCTGCCTGAAAACATTTTTTGGTATAAATGGTACACAGTCAGCTGCAGCGTCGGGAATTGCTGCTAAAAATATGCTAATGTGATCCCCTAACTAATGCTCTTATGCAAACGTGCTGCAGGTGATAATGCTGTTGCGTGTACTGC
This sequence comes from Filicampus tigris, assembly GCF_054856515.1. NCBI lineage: Eukaryota > Metazoa > Chordata > Actinopteri > Syngnathiformes > Syngnathidae > Filicampus > Filicampus tigris. The sequence goes on along the minus strand of NC_141231.1, from coordinate 11,397,027 downwards.
TTGGCTCCCCTTAATGGAAAATTCTAAAACATGCAGCTTGTTTGGAAATTGTCAACAAACAAAACTTGTAATCCCAACGCTATTTCTGGAGTAGACTTTTGTGAAAATGTCTTGACTCAAGGTCAGAGCCGGTCTCCCTTAGCAACATGAAATTTGTTGGTACTCCTGAAAAGGAATTAATAATAATAAATGAAAGAAAAAAAAAACAATAGTATAATGAATACAGATGTAATCAAAAATAAATGAATAAAAATCAAACATTGTGTAACCCAGGGTGACACTGAGTAGCCGCATGTGGGGTGGCTACTATTGCTTTTAAATTGTGGTTGAATAGAATTATATATTAAAAAAAATAAATAAAAAAAAACCTCACAAAACACAGCCTGGACAAAAATGATATCCATATAAAAGATTGAGAAAAATTGCGTTTGACACAACCACAACCCCAACCCCCGGGAATAAATTATTTGGCACCCCATCAACTATCACTATATCGTTTAACTTTAAAATTGTTCTAAGTACACCTCTGTAGAGGAGCTAATACTTCTTGTGCACTCTCTGACAATGACAGTGACACTGCCACCGACTGTAGTGGATGTGAAATTACACTTCATTCCAGTACAGCAAAAAGATCAACAAAAACATGTTACCGGGGTCACACGACAATGACCCCTATTTCAGAAGTACTGCCATAGTTATGTTCAACCAAAGTGTGTCCTCTAATTAGCATCACAGTTGTCCTCAAACTGATAAGAAGTCAGTCGGCCTATTTAAAGGGTGACAAGTAGTCACTGTGCCTCTTGGTGACATGATGTACAAATACACTAAACATGGACAAGAAGAAGCGAAGAAAGAATTGTATATAAACACACTATCTATATATGTATTTTTCACTTTTTTTTGGTTTAGGCCAGCAGAGGACTGACGGGCGCTGCCACCGCTGCTGTTTTGTTGCTGCTCACCTGCAGCCACCGGGGCCGAGCGAGTGGAATCCAGGGCGACATGTGTCACACTTGTCCCCTGTCACGCCTTGGCCGCCGCATGCGCATCGTCCCTCGCTGTCACACTGCAGCCTCGCTGAGCCTGTCCGGCCGGGGGGGGGGGGGGGGGCGGTGACGGCAGGAAGACGTAAAAGAGAGAAAATGGCGAGCCATAAGGGTTACGGCTATGAGAGATCGATGCCTGCTTAATCAATTCCGGGAATAACCGAACACACCTGCTATTGGATTTGTGTTAGGGAAAGAGGCGGCGGGGCGAGCGGGAAATTATGTGGACGCGCCACCCGCTTGGGTTAATGGAGAGAAAAGAGCAACTGGGGTATTGCGGCCAGCGGCGGATTGTACGGTGGATGGAGTCTGTTATCGCGTGTGATCGATAGATGGGACAATCGCGGAGGAATTACGTCGCTAAATTGCCATCCTAGGCCAGACGAAAGCCTTCCTTTGGTGGAACATTATGTTTTTAAAATGCTTCAATTCAATAAAGCTCGGGTTAGGGTTTTAAATGAATACAGTATTTCGAAACAGGGTTATGATTCCAAGTGAGGTTTTAAACAAGGGTTATGATTTTGAATGAGGTTTTCATGCCAGGGTTAGGGTTTTAAATTTGGGTTTCACACCATCGTTACGGTTTCAAGTTAGTGTTTAAAGCTTGGATTATGGTTTCAAATTCAGGTTTCGAGCTTGGGTGAGGTTTTCAAATGAAGGTTTCAAAACAATGTTTAGGCTTTGAAATTAGTGTTTCATATTTAGGCTTCAAAACAGTGGGTAGAGTTACACATTTGGGTTTCAAACCAGTGTTAGGATTTCCAAAAGTGGGGTTAAAGCCTCAAATTAGGGTTTCAAGCCTGGGTCAGGGTTAAAAATCTTGCTTTCAAGGGTTAGGATTTCAAAATAGGGTTTCAAGACAGGGTCAGGTTTTCAAAACAAAGTTTTAAAACAAGTTTGTTTTTCATATTAGAGTTTCAGGTATTCGTGTAGTTTTGAAATTAAGCTTTCAAAAACAATTAAGTTTCAAATTAGAGTTTCAAACCGCGGTTATGTCTTCAAATGATGTTTTCAAACAACGGTTGGGATTTCAGAACAAGGCTCAAGTTACGGTCTCAAACAAGTGTTCATGTTTGAAGTGAAGGCTTCAAATGAGGGTTTTGTGCTATTTTAAAAACAATGTTTTGCTCAAATTGCTCTCAGGCAAAATAAAAACAATTTTCATGTAGATGTAGTGTGTGATGAGTTATATTCATTGAATACTGTATTTGCCTGTGAATAATTTTACATGCTCCTTTTGTATGCGTTGCTGCTCCGTGTGTGCTAAAGTATCAGTTGTTTCTTTATATATGTTAGCCTGTCTATTGCGCTATATTAGCATTAAGATAGCAGACCTTCGCTAGAAAAAATTATGAGGTTTGGTAGATTATTTTGGCGTTTTAATACATGTCTTATTTTTTTATTTATTTTTTAATAGTTTTTCAGTCAACTTCAACCGGGAGAGAGAATTCACCATTGGTGTTGCAATTGCAGGCCAGGCATGGCTGGTCGGGCGACCTCCTGTAGTGGTTCTCCCGGCACCGTTCGCAGTGAGCGCCGTCCGTGTTGTCCCGGCACTCCAGACAGCGCCCCCCGCTGCCCGTGCTGCGGTACAGCTCCATATCGAATGCGCAGCGGTCCGAGTGGCCGCTGCAATTGCACCCTGAAGGAGGTCGTAAAGAAGACAACAGAAGTAAACACCCGGGTGAGGGGATATGTGCGATGATATGGGGCGTTCTGGGATTGCATGATAATTTCCAAGCCGGTTGCTAATCTCATTTCACACGGACCTAATGAGGAGCCAGTCGGCCGTCGGGGGAAAGTTGAGATAGCGTAATTTGTAATTTGTGTTGATACAAGAGCAAATTAGTCAGCTGATAAGGCCGCATCGTAGCTCCGAGCTGCAAATCCCTCCCTAGTTTTTGCCCAGCCAGCCTAAGGGGGGATTTAGGTGAAATTGCCCGTTTTATTATGAATACATCTCTCTCCCTCTCTCTCTCTCTCTCTCTCTCTCTCTGTTGTGCTAGTATTACCCATATGCCTATCCCTCCACTGTTCAATTTGAATAAGACAGCTATGAAGCAGTTTGCCTAGTTTGAAAGAAATATTGCAATGTTTTGCAAAAGTTTGCAGTGGGTGACGCAGAACAACAATTTGGGGTCAACAAACAATTTTTCATTTGTATTTGTTTTTTGAAAACGTATTAATCTGTGCAGCTCGGTCCACTAGGTACCGAGTACTGTAAAACTAACCTGTCTCACGACGGTCTAAACCCAGCTCACGTTCAGAAGTTGTAGGACACTGGTTTGGAGTTTGGAGTTTGAATTAGGTTTCAATTGAGGGTTTCAAGGAAGGGTTGTGATTTCGAGCCTAGGTTAGGTTTTTAGGTGCACTCTTAAAACTGCGGAGTCAAAAATAACCAAATTTTGGTGTAGAATTTGCACCGACTCACCACTTGGGTTGTTGAGGGTGTCAAATAAGTGTTTCAAGCAAGGGTGAGAGTTTGAAATCATGGTTCGAAGCCTGGAGTAGGGTTACCTGCTGGGAATTGTGTTTCAAATTAGGGTTTAAGGACAGGTTTAGGGTTTCAAATGAGGGATTCAAATTAGGGTTTCAAACCTGGTTTAGGATTCCAAATTAAGGTTTCAAAACACGTTTTTTGTTAGGAAATCAGGGTCTCGAGTCCTGGTTAGGGCTTCAAGTTAGGGTTTCAAACACGTTTTAGAGATTGAAATTAGGGTTCAAATTGAGGTTTCAAACAATTGATTTTGTGCTGTTTTAGTGATGGAGTCAAAAAACATTTTAGTGCAGAGAAACATTTAAGCAAGTAGCATAAATGTCAAAGTCCCCACAAGCCGTATGCTCCCCACAGCCTTGTGTGTGCACGTGGAGGTGGGGAGGTATATACTTACAGCAGCGGCGGCATTGTCATTGCTCTTTCAGAGGCTGTGCGCTAACGTCTCCTTCGAGGCTCTTAGCGCAGCGCATCAGTCCCGTTGGCCGCTTCTGAGCACTGTTTAATTTGCATAACGAGACCCCGCAGGAGGTATGCCTTGCCCCAATATGGCTCCTCTGGGTTTGGTCTGGTGGGCATTAGCGAGATTGAGAGACTACTGTTCATTTTTTTAGCATTCCCTTGACATGCGTGTCGGTATCCCCATTAGTAGGTATGCAAACAATTTATTCACTCAACTGCAGATGCAAAGAGGCGTCTATTACTGGGATGCTTTTTTTCTCATTCATTAGGAGTTATTATCATTTGGAAGTAATTGCCATATGATTCTAACTAACTAACTCACTCACTCACTCACTCACTCACTCACTCACTAGCTAACTAAGATGTTTCCTCTTTGGAGAGTTTTAGCCAAATGCCCACCATTACATTTTTTATAGTGTTAAACGAGCTCAACTTAATGTTGCGGAATTAAAAGATATGACTCTCGAGTTTATTATTTCTGCTGTTGATAATTAGCAGAAAATAAACAAAGTCCTCTGAAGTGGAAGACCATTATGGTGGCTAATGCACTATTAGAAAGACGTGTGGACTAAAAACGTCACCAACATGATTTTTACACACAGGGCAGACTACACTTTCTGTGTGTTTTCGATGATTTGTTTGTGTAGCTGATTATGTCATTATTTTATTTAAAGTGCCTGCTGCCTGGAATTAACAAGAGTAAGAGTAATTAAAAACAAGCTCACTGCAAAATCTACTTCAAATGGGGGGGTGGGGGGGGACTGGTAGGCTTTATGTTTTTATTTCCCCCAAAGCGAGCCAATTTCAAGTCCTCCCTGACAGCCTTCCGTCAAAGCGTGATGAGCCAAGACTGATAAACACTCCAATTCACACACACTGCCGATGCTTCTGGCAAACAGATGTGCAAAGCTACATCAAATGTACACGTCAACACAAAAAACACAGATGCTGCTTCAAAGGTACAGTGTGTTCCAGAATTCCTGCATATTTATAGAATGTACAACAGAAGCCTTTAGTTATATATTTTTGAATTCATGTCATTCTTTAAGCTGGGCACAGGCTGCATGGTTTTACAAGCGATATTTTTAAATCACGACTCAACAGTACGACTAGAAATGACAAACTTTTGACGAAACATTACTAACTAAAGCAAATAACTGACAAAACTAACGTAACTAGCTAACATTTTTATGGGACGCAGTTATGTAGCTAGCATAGGCCCAAGTAACATTTAGCAGAAATATGTTCTGTAGTTTTTTTCAAAATGTAACTAACTAACTAACTAACTAACTAACTAACTAACTAACTAACTATTTGGTCATTACATAGCTTTGCAAAGCATTTCAAGCTACCGAGCAAACTAAACAATTAAAAACTAACTAACACTTTGGAGAAATTACTTCTGTATTTTATGCATAACCTTGCAGAGAAATTCACAAGAATAATAAACAAACTTTTAACTTTTGGACTGAGTGCTCTATTTGGACTCCAATCGTTTTAGTTTTTTTTCAAATTGTTTTCCTTCATTGTGTGTTCGTTAGTAAAGCCAACTTACGCAAACATTCATTAGCCGATTCCCCGGTGGCCCTCGCCCAGGGTCTGTCCTGGTAGAAGGGCTGACATCTCTGGCAGTCGTCTCCAGCCGTGTGATGCTGGCAGGCGCAGATCAGGCGTCCGTCTCCGCCATCTCTACCATGCTCCGCCCACACGCACTCGCTGGCGTGGCCATTGCACTTGCATCTGAGAATGACAGGTGTGCTAAAGTGGTACGTTAATGATCTTTAACTAACCAACCGACTGATTCAAACACTAAACATTTAAACATGTAAGTAATAGGTACAGTCATAACTTATTGTGAGCTACTTACCACAGTAAATTAGTAGACATAACATATGATAATTGCTAAGTTGATAGGTTGGCTGGTTGGTAACAGATGAACATGAATACCGGTAAATACTGTAAGTACCTGACTGACAAAACAAAGCAACCAAATAAATAACTGCTGTATTAATTTAAAGGGGAAGTCAAACCAAACATTTTCTTTCCAAGAAATTTCTTTATGCAGCCTTACTAGGTTAAACACAGCATTTTGATTAATATTACGTTTGTGGAATATGAGTTAAGCAGCAAAATCCACCCGTTTTTAGCCATCTCACGGGGCGGCCACTTTGCCACTTGTTGTCGACTGAAAATGACATCACAATGACATCATGGCTTAGCTTTAGAAAACAGATGAACCGTAGTAATGGTGAAATGAAGCCCCATGAAGCATCGATTCATTAACTCATATTCCACAAACATTAATCAGAATGCCGTGTTTAGACTCTTGAAGGCGCAAAGTGTCAAAATATAATCGTGTTGGCTGTTTTGCATGTGCTGAGGTGTCAACAGAGTTTTCCCGGAGGTGTCCACCATTCCGTGGCAGCGTCAGCAGGTTCTGTCAAGTGACTGCGACCGGTCTCGTCAATGACTGATGGTAAACGTCATACCAGTACACTGAAGTTGACCTGAGGCTTCACTTATTGTTGCTGTCACTCAAACAACGGCGGTAGAATGAATTTCAAAGTGCCAGCAATACACATCAAATGTCAACATAAAGGCCGTTTTGCTTGTAATTCTTGTAATGTCCGTGCAACATGCGTGCTTTTATTAAAATGTCATGGTCTCGGCCCGGGCAATTGCCGGTTATGAGGGTGTCGTGAAAGCGGCATGTGTCGCCTGACTAACACGTTGTCATGCGGGTCTCCTCCCTCAGGTGTCGAGATGTTGCCGGGGCGATCTGTCACGGCCGCGGCTGCTGAGCCTGAGCAGCCGTGACAGGTGTCAGATCAATTTGAGACTCTGGCTGAAGGGTTCGTCGCAAATACTTAACAGCTTTACCTGCGCTGGGCAAGTTGCCCCGTGTTACTCTTTCCTCGGTGAGAGTGGTAAACAACTGCAGTCTTAAGTCGCACTACATACGGTGTTTTGCCCCCACAGACCTAGAGTATGTAGGGTCCATAAGAACTATTTTACGAGTCAAAACAGCAGCAGCTGGCATAAGTCAACAGTGTCTCAAATGTGGAGACTTACCATGGCATATTGTAATGTTTTAGCATTTTGATCTTCATCTGTGATTTACCCTGTTCATGTAGCAGCTCATTCATTCATTCAGCAAACGACATGATGTGCACTATATATAAATACTCAGACACAAACCACCAGAGCTGGGGATTTTACAAAAAAATGTTAGTCCGTTTACTGCCGACCGCATACAGCCGGGGTACCCTTCCACCGTCCGTCTATCCGCCATTTTGTTTGGCCGGAAAAAACAGTAATCACCTGTATGCCGGTCCACCTATGATTTTAAACGGGCTTCCGTAGTTTCCGACAACCAACTTAGACAAACTACCGCTCGCGCACCCCCACTCAGGCGGGGCGAGACAGCCAGACTTAATGCGTCTCCCTTTAGCACCTTCCAGGCCCTTTTTGGAGCTTTATGTACCTTTAAGGACCTCGTACACCTCGCCGCATTTAAAGGAGGTGCATTTAGTCCGGCCGTCTCATAGGGAAAAGATAGGGAAAATGTCACTTCCTCTAGAATGTTCCCTCACTCAAATCTGTCCCCCAAACAACAACAACTCAAGCTAACAATACTATTATTACAGAAACGTTGCCGCGGTCATTGAAGCCTCACCGCGAAACTAGACGTTTACATATAAAATGGGCTTCCGAGTAGGCTTAGTCCGATTTTAAAGTTTCCCGTTTATCGTTTATCCCCTACAAAATGGGCATCCGTCATAGGCGGATAGACGGACCGGTCCGTCACATAGGCGGAATGCCCAGCTCTGCAAACCACATTTTATGTCTGTTGCTGTCAACCACAGTTTAACTCCAAAAACATTGGGTAAAATTAAGACCCAGAAGGTTGATTCCTCTGTCCAGGGAGTCCTCACAGTTGCACATTTTCAGGCATTTGTTACCTGCCACCCACGGAGAAATCGGAGATGGCATAGAAGTACGATCGCAACACTTTGCCATCCTTGAAGACCTCGTCGCCGAAGGTGTTGAGCCTGTCCAGTGAGACGAGCAGGTCGGTTGCTGTCACCCATTCCTGCAAAATAAAAATGGCAGCAGGGGAGTAAAAAAAATGGATGCAACAGCATGATGATCTAAAAGAGGGGTGAGATGTTTTTCCAAAGATCCCCTCATTAATCAAAAGCCAATTAAAAATAACTACCATGTGCACCCCTCATTTTTATAGGCAAAGTACATTAAAAAGACATGAGGAATTAGTCTCTGGTACTTTCGTGAATAAGACACAAACAAAATGTATATTTAGGACCTGGCACTTTAAAGATGTGCAAATTGCCCAATGTGTTGGTAACGTAACTGTTTGGTGGCTTTACTTTTCGACTTTTCCAACCACTCTAGTGACTTTTTTTTTTTAAGTGACGAGCGAGTTTATTTACGGCTAGGAAACAGACAGCAGAACAGAAATTAAGTTAATGTCAAAAAGAGGGTTGAAGTAAAACATTATATATACCAAGTACACAAGTAAAAGATGCGAGTGAGATAGCGCTTGTACTAAGCGCCCCTCTTTGATAGGATTTGTAGCTCCTCTGTTTGAGTCCGCTGAAAAGGTAAAGACGGGATGAAACAAGAAGAAACGGCAGGCGGGATAGCAAACACAGGAAGAGTAAACAAGAAGAAGCGGGAGACAGAACTGAGGCGAGGTAAAAGAAAGTAGAGCGCTTGATGCCTGAGTCCCTTAGAACAGTAAAAGAGAACGGGCAAATTGAAGAGGATCGCCCGAGAGAAAGTTTGATTCCTGACTGGTTTGTGACTTTGGCAGTCTTTGAAAAGTGGCACTGGAAGTGGCGTAGTCAGGTCTTTGTTGTACTGAACTAATTAAGACAGGTTAGAGAATCAATGGCCCCCTACTGTATTCACCCTAGAGGCACTTTGTAGCATCAAAGTGGATGCTAATTAGCTAGTTGTCACCTCGCATCTCAACTTTATGACCTTCAAACAAGTTCTCTGCTAATATATGCTTTTTAACATCGTTGTCAACGAATATTTCCAAAGGCTGCCACAACTGTCAGTCAAATATGACAGTGAACCCCCGTTTACATCGTTGCTGTTCTAAGTTCTTTGTAAGTCTGAAAAGAGCCAAGTTCAGCCTGCGTCACTGGTGGAACTCATGGAGAGTTGCTATTTGTGTATGTCTTTGCTCTTCTGAGTGGCTATTCAAAATCTTACCGGTAAACTAAACAACAACTAATCCTAACCAAGACCCAATCCAACCCTAACCCAAATCCTAATTCACCCTAAACATGAACCTTATCTAACAAAACCTAACCAACCCTAGCCTCAACATTAACTAACTAACCCAAACAAACCAAAACCATATCTAACCAGCCCTAAGCAACCCTAACCCTGTCTAACTCTACCTTACCCTAACACACGCTAGCCTAAATTAACCAACCAATTAACCAAGTTAACTAACTACAAACAGTTACAAGAAGATGCGATCTAACTAACTTGCTAAAATAAACAAAACAACGTAACTGAATGTCTGATTGACTGTTTGAATGACTGAAACCACCTAAGAACATTAACATTTGGCAGAAATCCGTTCTATAATTTGTGCAAATATTGCTATCTTTCTACCGTCATACTAACACAGCTAACTAGAACTATTACCAAGCGTCCTGGGCTTTAAGGATTTAATTTCAATTTTAATCTAGGTTTCCTCCTACATAGACTGACAATGCTACCCTGGATTCATAGAAAAGATTGAGTAGTAATACTGCGTATCAGCGTAGTATCAAATTTGTTTACGCAGTCCTGTGGATAATCATTTCTGAAAAACGAAGCACTGAAACACCTCAAATGGCTTATATTTTTCTAAAGATCCGCTTTACAGCTTTGTTTACAGGTCACGACGCAGTCAACTTCTGCTGAAATTGCCAGAGACAGACAATCTATCACAGTGGATAAATAGTTGGGTCGGTGCTGCGCATTAACAAAAAAAAAAAGAAAAAAAGATTTGTCGGCTGTCCAAATCGGAGCATCTGCTGCCGGGCCACCTCTTCCAGTCGCAGTCGACAAGACAGATTTTCCAACAAACATGACTTAAATAAAAGAACGTTACAAAAGTAGCATCTGATGAACATATTTGAAAGCAATGTCTTGTGAGGGAAAAAAAAACCAAGCCACTCAGTCACAAGCATCTTCTAACTAAAATCTTTGTCATGAAAAATAAGACTAAGTGGAAGGTAAATAGGTTGCTAGGTAATACGTAGGTAGGTAATTAGGTCAATATATTGGCACGTTGATGAGTATTTCAGTGAAAAAGTAGGTCGTAGGAAACACATCCGTAGCTTGATCAGTAATTGTGTATATAGATAGACAGGGAAGTAGGTAGGTAGATAGGGGTTTGTAGAAAGCTAGATTTGTCGGCAAATACGTATAGGTAGGCCGATTGGTAGGCAGGTACATCCGTTTGGTAGGTAGATAAGTAGGTATAAAGCTAGGTGTGTAGATATGTAGGTCGTGAGATGGTAAGTGGGTAGATACTTAGGTAAGTAAGTAGGTAGGTGGTACGATGCGTCAGTAGATTGGTTGGTCAGTAGATATACTGTATAGGCAGGTAGGTAGGAAAAGGGATAACCCAACTGGCTGACCGACTGACAAATCAACAGACAGACAGAGAGCCTGACAGACAGACCGATGGACTGACCAACCAGAAGGTAGGTAGGGCAGTAGTAGGTCAGTAGGTAGGTTAATAGAGTGGTAGGTCAGAAGATATGTAGGTTGGTCAGTAGGTAGATAGACAGTTAGGTAGGTGGTTAGATGGATAGAGAGTGTCAGAGGTTAAAACGACATTTATCTACAGCATAAAAAAATGTCGCTGATGGTGTCAGTGGCATTCGGCGTCCCCTGCATCGGCCTCACGGGGAGTCATGCATATTTCATGAGCCTTAAAAACCTGCAAATGCATCTTGCCTGTTTTATTAGCATTTTAATCCCTCCGCGGCACCGCCACTTGCGCCTTAGGGTTGAAGAGACTTTCCAACACACAGACACTTCACACACACTTCACAGCTGTAAAGACACACACCCGCACAGTCCAACACAGGCCCCCCCCCCACACACACTCCGATGTCTCCGCATAAAGGTCAAAATAAATTACAATCCGAAACACTTGAGGAATATGCAATGCATCTGCATATGGAGTATATCATATTTAGACTTCTTAGATGATGTTGTTGGAAATGGGATAACCTTGTAACAAATCATATTTATGCATTTTTAAAGCACGTCAGTGGAGTACCATAGTTTTGCCTCAAAATGGCACTTAAGATAAAAACCAGCACTATGAAGCCATATTTAATGTTTGGCCTCATGGTGTGCACGATTTGGTATCAATACGTTATTAAGTCAGTAATTTCACATACCGATACTTTTAAATAATTAAGGTGGATACATCAACAAGCGTTTTTGAGATCATTTAGTTTACTAATTTGGGAAACCTAGGGAGGAATTTGGGCAAAGGTTTATAAGCAAACACAAAATACTTTTCCAACATGCACTTTTTTCTCAAATGTCTTCCTTTAATTGCACGTTTGCTGGATTTGGAAAAAAAATATATGCATAAAAAGCAACTAGTAGGGCAGAATTTGGTGAAAGTTTATAGGCCAAAAATTACTTTACATCAGCATGTTTTCGATTTGAAAATATTTAACAAAATTGGTCACGACGTGGTCTCCGCGACCCGACTTCGGATAAGCGGGAGATAATGGATGGTCAGGATATTTGGATTTGTTTGTCCACCTCCCCACTTTCTGCCCTCGCCCTCTGAAAAGTGGCAAACTGGCACGGAATGTCAATGAGCCGAAGGAGGGCAGTTACATATTGGGGGCACGGCGAAGTTAAGCAATTAAATTAAAAAGTGATTAACTTTGCGAATGGAGGACATCACCCTGGGTGGGTGGGGGGCCAAGGCGGAGACTAGACGACATTCCGTCCTGGAGGTTAAAACAACGGTTGAAGCGGACAGTCTAATAGCCTCGAAATCTTTGTCGCTGCTAATCGAATCATTTGTGTTTTTCTTTGCGTGACCAGTTGCAGCCGACGTCTGCGCCTCCCCCGTACTGGAATGTGAAAATTAATTACGCTTTTGCTGTGATTTGCACAAATAAAAAAGTACTGGTGCTGACTGGAATGCTAATTAACCTAAATGAACTTGCCTTCTTTCGGTGAAATACTGTAAGTGGTATTTAGAGGCCGGTCTGCTTGCTTTTCTTACACAATTAGCACAGCTCCCCCGAGCATGACTAATAACTCTTCCCCTTGATCATGCATTGTGTCCGCGAGATGAATGGCTGTCTTTTTTCCTTTTGCATGCCTGATACATTTTCTCACATTGATGATGCGCCCGATCGATCAAAAACATAAACATAATCATTTCAGTAGCAGCTATCGGAAATTGTCGTGGTCATTATATGAGCTAGCAGTGAGGACTGAAAGTCGTATCAAACTGTTTGGTATGCAAATGCTGAGATACACTACTAGGGATGGGAATCAATAAACAGTTCTTTTTGAGAACCAGCTCCCAGTAATTCCCTTTTATTTTTTTGCTTGGATGACCTTTACGATTATCGATTCCTCTTTGTTACCAAGAAATGGATTACCAGGTTATCAGTGTAACTGCGCTTCGAAATGACACCAATTTTCCTAAAAAGAGGAAGCGACTTTCTCCAATACGTTCGGCACAGTTTTTACACCGGATGCCCTTCCAGGCGCAGCCCACGCATTTTTATCCAGGCTTGGGACCAGCTGTGGCTGTGAGTCAGCATATGGTGTGAAGAGTCTTTCTTAAGTACCCAACTGGATGTTACCATTCAGTGGCGATGAGAGCTGCTATCAACATTTGCACACGATGCTCCAATACATTTAGTCAGAACAGTACCAGCTTCATCTCTTCATCTCACCCAAATCCAATCTTCAACCCAATCTGTTTTGTCAAAATAACTAACCCAACTCTTGGTAAAAGTTACCCAATCTGCTCAAAATCCACAGCTATCCAGCAAGTGGGTTAAGAAAATAACCCTGTAATTTTTAGTTTACACAGAGAGAAAATTGAGTGTTGAATGTTCAATTTTCTCCGGTCCTGGCTTTCCGCTTTTGCCTTCTGACTGTGTTACGCCTCAGGTATCAAATCCAGCAAATTTGCAAATCGACTTCCACCCTCTGAAAACGCAGCAAAAATTCACTGCTTTAATTGTCCATGTGAAAGGGGGTGATAAATACCTCTCTCAAGTAATGAGCGTCTTCTGAAGACTTCTCCTTTATTGGCTTTGACCACAAATTTAACATTTGAGACTCGGGCTGGTCCTTCCTTTCTCTTCCCCCCACCCCGCAACTGTCGCCAAAGTGAAAGGAAGTGGTCACGGTCATTTAGTCCAAACACCATTAGCCACTGGAACTTCATGTATAAAAAGAGCAAAATCCACCCAACAGAGAGGCAGGCAGTCAATTGCATTTTCGGATTTTCATCTCTGCGACCCTAAATAGGCTGCCCGGCCCCACTGTGCTCAAGTGCACTCCTGGCTCAGAGTGCGGCGATAAGGCTGACAGGAGGACACAATGAGAAAAAAAAGAGGCCACATATAAGTTGGAGTGAGAGGCCATTTCAGCTACGAGCACTTCATTTGGGGCTGCGTGGTTGTGCGAGAGGGGCTGTAACTGATCCACAGAAGCGTACAGAGTGGCCCATGCATCTCAGAATCATGGATGGTGGCATCAGATTGACACCAGATGTTGCTCCTCAAGTGTGACCTTCGACCTATTCGAACCTCATCAGGCGGTGTCACGGAGCGGCCCTCCCAGGTGGTCTCAATGCAGAGACTCTTTGAAACATGCCACCGGGTCAGAGGTCGTGCAGTGTCTTCTAATTCCTACCATTCGTTTTCTATAGTGCATTTTGTCATTAGGGTTGCAGGGAACTGGAGTCCATCACAGATGACTTTGGAGGAGAGAAGAGGTACACTCCAGAAGGGTTGCCAGCCATTTGAAGGGCAAATTGAGACACAGAAGCATTCACAACAATGGATGATTTTAAGGCATGAGTGTCAAATGCAATGCCAGGCACACTAAAGCAAATATAATGTGGCTATATTAGGGCACAACCGATTAATCGGCCGGCCAATTTAATTGGCCGATATTAGCCCGTTTCAAGTTGGCCCAAAAAAAGAAAATCACAAAATAAGAGATGTATAACATTCAAATATGACCAAGTTTTCGGTACGTTTCGGCAATGACGCACATTTCTCGACAGGAAGATTTGTTTTTGGGAAGGTTTTATGAGTAAGAAAAGATTGGCTCCCTTACTGTTTTTTTCAGTTAGTCAACTAGTCATTCAGTGCATCAGTCGATCTCTCTCTCTCACTTGTTCTCAACATGTTTTTACATCTGAGAAAGACATATTTGTTTTTTATTTTAAAGTCATCACTTTATGGCAAAGAAAATAATGGAATAGAAAAAAAGTGATTTAACGTTAGAGGCCATCGTGCATAAGTAATGATATGTCACTAAGTTCACTCATTATGTTGGCAATGCACTACATACATTTATGGCTTGAATTTAAAGAGAAATTGATTAGTTAACATTTTTTTGTGCATATTCCTGTACTTGAACATTGCTCTCTGTTGAGAAATTAAATACTAAAGGAAAAAAGGATGAAAAGTATGGAAAATAATCAAATGTTCTGCCTGTAATTAATGTCTTTATTCTTATAAATCTTAAGCCCCCCCACAAAAAAATATGTTATTCATTATATAAATATGTTAATATATTACATTAATCGGTCGATTAATCGGTTATTGGAATATTCTTTAAATATCAAAATCGGAAAAAAATATTTATTTTCACCACATTCCTTCTTTACATAAACTGGACAGAAATATATAGCAGTACCATAACATTCAAGCCAAATTTGTTGACCAATCCCGTAACCCAATTTACTTGTATTTCAATTCAGGTTTAGCCACTGAAATAAATTGAAATGCCATTTATCCGTTCCATCCCTCCAAAAATCTAACGTTTTTGTCAAACAACCCATCATGAAACATAATCAAAGAGAATGTAAAAAGTCAAGAGTGCTTCAGATATGAGTGAAGAAATGAAACTGATAATATAATGCCCTCCTCGCGCGTGGACTTTCAAACTGAAAAATATTTGAATGGAACGAGCCCGATTCCTTTCGTCATTTCTGATACATGTGACACCAGCTAACATCCCCATTCAATATTTTGGTGGAAATCCATTAACGGAAATCACGGACAATCCATTCCGGTCGACTGTTCAACCTCTTTCTATGTTTCACTTTCTGAAAACAATTCTCCCTCTTGAAAATGCTGTTTGTTTTCTGCCAAATTCCCACCGGAACTGCTTCAGTGTGATTAACCCAAAAACGCCTTTCACCATTTGTGTCATCCCAGCGTGCGGTGTTCTAATTTAACGATTCATAAAACATAACGGCAGGACATAGACGCTAAATGCCAAGTGGAGTCACCGTAAATGACCAATGGCTTTCTCTCACAGGGTACATTTGTTTTGCTTTTGGTTGAAGCCGATAAATGTTGGTTTCTATAGAAATACAGGGACAGAAAAAGTGAGCAAGTAGGCCTGTGGGGCACTTCAGGTAGTCCATCATTCTTATGAACAGCGCATGACCACATGCAAAGGTTGTTTATATAGATGTGTTTTAAACAAATAGTTGATTATAATAATAACCACAATAGTACCGCTGCAATAAAAAAAAAGAATAAAAAAGCCCAGTAACTCGTCGGGCTAAGCACTATGGAGAAAAAATGTCTTCAGTCACTGTTGACCAAACAATACTCTCTTTCTTTGCAGAAAGCTGTACAAGGGACTTACTGTATGAATAATTTAGAGGGGAAATATTATGGAAATTTTACCCTTTAATGTTTTGATATACAAATATGGTGAACCCTCGCCTGTTTGCTGTTTGCTAATGACAAATTGACCTATTCGTGCTTGTGTTTTCTGCTGAGCCTATTTTGAGTATTTTTGTGACTCCAAGGCCGTGATAATATGAAAGCAGTAAATGAAGTATTGCTGAAGTGATACATCTCGCCTGAGCCAAACGTTTTTTGTATGTCGGAGAAGCGCTAAGTTTAAACTGGGTTGTAAGTGGAAGTTGCGGAGAGTTTTCGCCGTAAATGCGTCAACCGCAAAAGATCCAAGCAGAAGAGGCAGAGAAGGTCCCTAACTAAGCTCTAGTAATAGTCATCGTTCACACAGAGCAGTAAGCATATGTGACTGCAAATATTATTTGATGCTCTGTTTGTAAGTTTTGCTTCGTGGTGTGTTTCAGTGGCAGCTTTTTGAAGGTTTATTTTATCGTAAACTGCGTGCTAATTTCTGTTAGAACGTTAAGAGCCGTCGCAATATATGCTAGCATTAAGCTGGCAGTCTTTCATTCGATGTAATTATATGGTTTAGGTGAACATTTTGGGGTAAAAATATTTTTAAAAGTGTGCTTTAATAAGAATTTTAATAAGTTCGAGTGTGTTTTAACAAGTTTAAATATACAGTATTTATACCTTGTGGGAGGAGTAAAGTAAACAATTTTTTTGTATGGTCTCTCAATATAGCAGTTTTTGTTGCTGGTGGGTCTGCAACGCATCACCTGTTTCATTGTAATTCCTTTTCTATGATGTCCAGTGGGGACATTTTATATATAGAAGTAGTTGAGAAAAAAAATGTGATTCCATTGGTGGTACCAACTAAATATTACTTATTGACTCTAATACCCCGTCTAAAAAGCATAGTCCACTTGAGCCATTCAAAATTAAAACATACCCTGCCTGGACTCAGTGTAAACAGCACTGACAATACTCTCATGAAATGACATTGACTTTAGTTTTTATTTTTTTAGCTTGCCATATTTAAAATGCAGTTGTGGTCTTGTGGGAATCCTACCACTTTCATAACCACTTTATTTTGCATCATTTTCTCCTATTGGTAGCTCAAATGGGAGCAACTACTGTCACCATTAGAGAAGAACATGCTCTACCGCATCTAATTTGATAACTCACTTTGTACCAAAGACCATTTGCGGCTTTGCATGGAGGCTGCTCTCTTTTGCTCCTAACAACACCCATCAGCAAAAAAATGAATAAAATAAAATTTAAAAAAAGAAAATGAAGGGGTATTTAACAGAGAAATACTGTGTAAAATGTACTTTTTAATTGCTAGTATACAAATAGTTGGGTTTCTGGAATGCCTGCCTACTAATCATGTGTGAAATTAAACTGCAAAGTAAATCTTTAGTCAGCTGTGAAAAGCAGCTTGTTCTAAATTAATATAACTACCGCCCCACATTAAGTTTCTCTGTCTATGATTTGGCAGCCATGCTAAGCAAAGATTGGCCACTTTCAAGCCATGGCTGGAGTACAATGTCCGGAACTCCAGTCAGGGACTGTATACAGAAAACATCCAACTCAAGAATAGAGCTGTCTTGTGCCAGATTATAGCTTTGTAGCTCATTTACATCTCTAGTCCCAGTGGCAGTTAATACAGATAAATGAGGATAAAAAAAATTCACGTTAAAACAGATTTGAAAAGGCAAACTGGATCTGCAATTTGCTGCTCTGTGTGTGTTAAAGTGAGAGTTGTTTGAAAATTTCAAATCAGCCAAGCATCTATGATCATTTCCATTTGACTCTCAATGGGGTTTTGCATTAAGATCGTGGAATTTTGTGAGACCAAAATTATATGGTTTCACCGTCATACATCTTGCTTAGTCATCACTGCGGTCCTGCACGGTGGTTTGTACGATGGGTCATTGGACGCTGTCTGAAAAACCTCCATGAATCCCTTGTCTTCAACTGTGTTGATCGGCCTGCGGTTCATCGCTATTCACTTGGCAAGAACATTCGTCAGCCTGTCGGTCGTAGACTTGCGCATACGTGGGCTGTTCTCGAGTTTAATTTGGCTTCGCAATGGCAAGCTACGTTAGCGTCTTCCTTGCTATCATTAGCTGTGGCTTTAGTCGCGACTGGTTACTTTGCATTTATGTTGTGTAATTACTTCTTTGGTCAGCAAAGTCCTTCTTACAAAAAAAGGCGTATCAATCTGCCTTTATCAATAGTGCCGTGAGGGCGTTTTTTAAATCTACCATTCATCGGACAACTCTCACGTGCTCCTCCATTTTCACATTTTCTCTCTGCTCCTGAACTTGCCCTCCCAGCTACAATAGGAGCCCATCAGGTTATGCCAAACACAATGACAGCCAATCATTGTCCACTTCAGGGTATGACATTGACCATTGTTTTTTACACCGCCAACAACTCAAGCACAAGCCCGACGCACCAAAATGGATCTCATCATCATGCAGAAACAGTAAATTTAGAGATTAAAAATTAGATGAACGCGCTAAAAAAAAATACCACTTAATGCAATAAAAAACAACAACACTGCTCTATCTGTGACTAGAATTAATTGATGGCACTTAATGCACAAATTTGACACCCCCTAATATATATATATATATATATATATATATATATATATATATATATATATATATATACAGTTTTACAGTTATATTCAACTGGAAGTGAAAATTAAACATCCTGACGCATGCATGCATTTGGATAACTGTGTGAGTAAAAAGTGACAAGAGGTACTACGTAATACTTAAAAAAGTATGCTTTAATAAGTTTAAATATGTTGAACTGCAAATGGTTCCTTTCACCTAGGTACACTGGTGTTCACTGTATGAGACCGCTCTTTCCGAGGTTCAATGCCTTGGTGGGCCTACTGTAAAAGCAAAAGAAGAAAGCATTACTTCTGTGACTCAAATGAAAGGTAAGTTGTTTTCAAGCTGAAATTGAGTGTGTTGTAGCGTAGATGTTAGCTAGCAGGCTAGCCAGTACCAAAGGTAGAAAAGCGCTATACAAGGGACAGCCCATTGTATTTTCATTAAATTTCTCTAAAATTTCCCAACCAAAATATGTTCTTACCCGTGTCTCCCATCACAATCCCGATGATGCATGTTTTATTGTCAGGCCGTCCCTACTATGCTTAATGGCAGTTTTGCGATATACTGTACTACAACGTACAACACTCGCTTTTCTCTCCTCACCAACAGGTTCCACATGATTAATTTCGTTTTTTGGCAAGGGGATTGAAAAAAACTCTAACCCTTTTGGGGTATAGTTGACAGTTCAAACCCAACTATAAGTCTTTGTCATCGTTTTTAGTTCAGGTTCTGCCATTAATGTTTACAAATATTATGAAAAAGTTTCTCAGTCTTCTTTAAAAAAAAAAAAAAAAGCCACAATTGAGTCATTTTTTAATCCACAAGGAGATGGGATCGGCGGCAATGATGGGCCCTCTTATCTTGCAGTAAAAGCAGGAGGCGTCGGGCAGGCACCACTGAGAGATTTGCCACCGAATCTTTGTATGCGTACATCCTATTGATCCCATGTGGCTTTATAATCTACGGGTCGATGGGTGCGTATGGAAATACAGCCAACAACACCATTAGTGGGCGCGTTTTAATGTAAGTAAGCCTTCTGCGCTGATCTCCCGCCCACGAAAAGGGGCCCAGTCAATTACGCGGTGCTCACAATGGAAATGAAAACATTAAAAGGCTCGCAGGTTAATTAGGGATTGCATTATCGTCGGCTCTTACGCCGTGCTATGCTGACAGCTTTCCCGCATGCGACAAGAAAGGAAATGTAATTTTCCCATGGGGCCAACCAAGGATGAGCTGTGAAGCCAATTGCAACCAAACAAGAGCAATTTAAGATTTAATTTGTCCAAATGAAAGTGGCACATGCACAGTGAAACCAAGTCCATTAAACAGCACCAACGCGAGGGCCTTTTTGGCTTTTTGGAAGCTGATCATTGAACGGTAGTTCCACAGTTGTGAGGTGGGGGGTTCGAATCCTCCAGCTTTCTTGTGTGGAGTTTGAAGGTTGGGAATCTCTGGCACGAGGATCTAGATACACGGGTTGCGATTTGATTAAATCATGACAACTAAGTGCGGAACGCTTCGATAAGATTCGCTTATGATACGATTCGCTTACAATACGATTCGCTTACGATACGATTCGCTAACGATACGATTTCTTGATATAGACATTGCCGTATGTGTTAATGTAGAGACTTACTAAAATGAACACCATTTTGTTGGATGCAATCAGAAAATAAAATGTTTCTATATAAAATCAGAACACACCCATACTCAAAGCATCACGTGTGCTAGCACTGTTAGCATGCTCCTGCTTGTTGCTTGATTTTAACTCCCCATACTCATCATCACTATGTTTTCTCCTGGCCTGACTGAATCTGTATGCTTCAGAGCACAACTTACAAATGGCCATTATCGAGTAAAGAACTAAACAGTATGTCCATCATGATTTAATGCTGCAATCCAATTCATTGTGCCAGACACAAATGAATGAAGAATAGATTGCTTCTTCTACTGTACCACTACTGTAAGTGACTCAGCGAGATGCTGTAATATTATCTCGAAAAAGTGCTTAAGTCAGGTCACTTTATCCCAAGTGACCACTCGCACCACTTTATTGTTTTGATAGACTTGTGAACCTTTCAGTCTACTGTTTCCTTGTGGCTGGCTAGTGACCAGTCAAGGATGTGCCCTACCTCTCTCCCAATGTCAGCTGGGATAGACTTCAGCTCATCTGCAACCCTAATGAGGGTAAGCGCGATGGATAATGGATGGATGGATCATTCATTTGCACGGACTGAAATATGCATGGACGCCTCTGATATGTCTTTATTGATTGATTAGGTCAAATCCCCCATTGACCCCCTCCGTTTCTCCTCCTCCATTGATTACCCATTCAACTGCATCCTGAAGATGGGCGTGTGACTACTGAGATGTTGTTGACTCAAGGACTAAGCACCCAATCAAAAGCGCCAACTGATCATTGCGAGTGTTGTGAAAGCTGTTAAACCAAGCCTGAAACTCCAAGATAAACATATGATCCGAAGACTTTTCAGACTGAGCCCCGAGGCCTCTGTCTGCGTTGAGCCACTGGAGCCGCGTTAGGCTACGTTTACATCACAACGATTGAGGGAAAAAAATCGGGAAATCTATTTCTCAACATTGATTTTGGATGTGACATGACTGACAGTTCTGAGGTTTGGGGTTTGAATCTCGGTTCTTCTAGTATGAAGTTTTCATGTTCTTCCTGTACTTCTGTGAGTTCCAAAAACATGCATGTTAGGTTAATTGAAGACTCTATTGTGGTCAATTGAGTCAGCACCACCCTGAGCCAAATGAGGGTAATTAATGAGCTGATTTTTACGGAACCTATCCTGTGTATTTTACTATTTTTGTGCTCAGACCAAAGCCATGTCTAAAATACTGCATTTGCCATATCAGGACATCTTGAGGATGGAACTCGAGGAACTCTTGAAGTGAGGGAAACAGCTTCATTTAGTCATTTTCAGGGTTGAAATAGTGGAGGGTTCACTGCCTTGAATATGAATGGATGGATGGATGGATGGATTGATGGATGATTTTGGGCAGCTTCACATATAAGCATTCAGTTCAGTAGTAGGCAATATTCAATCCGAGAATTCAGCAGCTGCTTTTGTCATGTCATGTCATGTCATCTTCCAAACCGCTTATCCTATATAGGGTCGCGGAGCTGGAGCCTATCCCAGCCGTCAATGGGCGAAGGCAGACTACACCCCGAACTGGTCGCCAGCCAGTCGCAGGGCACACAGCTGCTTTTGTTCAGCTTGAAATAGGGCTTTAGACAAATTATAATGAATTATGAACTTGACGAAATAGCAGTTAGTGTGAGTGCAAAACTTTCAAGTTTCTGCTAAAACGCAAAGAAATGTCAGGAAAAAAAAAGTACGAGAGCGTTTAAACTTTGTTTGAGGTTAAGAAGAGGCAGGCAGTGTGCTGACTCCCATTGACCATGTGTTTTATGATGATTGAAAGTGATCGGTTAATTCTGAAAAGTCATATCCCAGTTATAAGAGGGTGTGCACACTTCTGCAACACCGTTATCTCAGTTGTTAAGATAGATGGATAGATAGATATTTTGCTCTGATTTGAAACATTTCATCTGTTGTATTTGAGTTTTTTCAGAGCAATGCTGTCACACACCACACTGTGACTGCCAATTCAAATGATGTTCCATAGTAACGGCATTTGAAGAGCCCCGAATGTGCAATTGTGTCGATTAATTTATTCTCATGGGGGTGAAAATATGATCTCTGCACTTGCAAATCCACTTCTATGTACAGATTTCATGCATCCACACCACGTGGCACTTGACAGCCGCCATACGCCGTCGCCTCGGGATAATCCAATCGTGCATTTGGTCTCTACTTTTTCTTATAGAGGGCACACATGGGACCTCGCATTGCAGCCATGAGGGGGGAAATGTCTTTATTCTTCTGCACGGCGCAGCTTAAGGCTGAGGAGATGATGGGGCCTCGGCCGCCGCTCCATCTATTCCCAGCTTAAAAGGAGATCAGGCAGGAGGAAGGCTGCCGTCTTCTGCTCTGCGGGGGTCTGGGGGCCCGGTTTGAAAAGCCGCAGCATTGAGGTTTACAGAGGGTGGCTGCTCGAGAAGGGCGTAGCCGTGTTGAACTCCGTCCAAAAGCTTATTTTCGTGAGAGGGTTAAGTGCATTAAAGATTTCCCAAGCTGCCACTAGGTGGAAGTGAAGAATTCAGAAGTTACTTAGAGCATTTTTGTGCCACTCAGAAGTAAAACTCCCCCAAAACCTGGGAGATTTATTTTGAAAATGTGGGTAAATTTTGGAATTATTCCCACGATCTCCTGAGCGAGCTGAACATTTTGAAGTAGGAACGCTTTGAATCGGTGGTTTTAAGTGAACAGGCAGCCAATGGAGGCAGGATCGAATCATGAGTATGGTTCAACCCCAAAAAAAGTCTATGCGTATTTAGTAGTCTAAACTTAGCATTCTGATTAATATTGCGTTTGTGGAAGTTAAGAAGCAAAATCCAACCGTTATTAGCCATCTCAGGGGGGCGGCCATTTTGTCGCTTCTGTCGACTGAAAATGACGTCACAGGTGCTCAGCTCAGCTAACGACCAATCACGACTCACCTGTTTTCGGATGCTGAGACGGACAAAAACGTGTGGACTTTTTTTTTTTTTTTCAATAGTTTAAAAACGCTGAGGGAAGCCTGTTTGAAATCAGAGGCAGACTGGCCTACAGGCGGGTACTATTTTTTCCCCCCTGGAAAAAAAGGCGAATGACGGACGACAGAAGCGTACCCACGCTGCAGATGGATGATGAACAAAGGACGCTCCATTTTTAGTAAAATGCCCAACTCTGGTAAGTAGAGAAAAAAATGTGGGACTTTCTGTAACTATTGCAACATTTTGAGGGTCCGATTAAAATCACTGTCCGGAATTTAATGTCTTGTGTGTGTTAAACTGAGGACCCCATGTATTGTCTTTCAATTCGATTTTTCTATCTGCCTACTGGGTGACACAAATCTTTACCATTCAAAGCATGCTTCTGATGGTTGTGCGGACAAAACTGTGTATGCAAAACGTCACACGTATTGATGTTTTAAAAGTGAAGATGAATGTTTAACTCTTACATTTACATGGTTATTTTTAGCCAAAGTGTCACACCGATAAAGCTACCGATTGTGTTACTTTGACACTTATAGTGTTTAAGACCGTGTGGATTTTATACTAACTCTGCCTGCCTGGAAACTGTGATAATCTCACATTAGACATTGTCACATTGTCTAACAACATGTCAACATGTCTGGAGGGCTGATAATTAAGATCCTTTAGAGGAAAATCTCTGCACTTTCTCAAAAATGACATGGGAAAAAGATCTGAAAATCTAGGCTTATAATGCAATACATGCTCAGAGCTACCTTTAGGAATTGCAAAACTTGCGTATAGTTGTTTGAACAGAAGATCTTGGAATGAAGCTTTCACAATGACTCGCTCACTGAGTTCCTTAGACTTTCACATTGTTCTGAATATTGGCAGATATTATGAAAGCTGTCAATTTTTAAGCTGTCAATTTTTACGCCGTCAACGATAAAATATCAGCCATAGTTGATCATGACCACCATTAAGAAGCTTGTAGGTCTAGGCCTTGTCAAATTAAAGGGCATGCTGTACCCTTTCGGACACTAAGGATTTAGCTGAACACACTGTATATACAGTGTTTGTCCCTGTGTGGATTAGAGAAGTCGAAATTAAACTCAAACGTGTTCACTCAATTCTTGTTTCCCCAAAAATCAATCAAGTATGACTGAATTATTAAACACTAAACCTTCAGACTTTTGTGCTTCATTCCAGCTCATACAGTGTTGATGTTGCTAATGTCGCTAAGTTGAGACAATGGTTACCAATGAGGAAGGCTTAGGGTTGGGCATTGATAACAGGGAATCGAGTGGAACCGGGACCATCATTCGGTTGCTAAGTTTGGAATCCTAGTTAGCCGCAAGGACGGACCACGTATGAAGGAGGATGGAAAAAACGGCATGGCGCGAAGCCCCCATTGCTGCCGAAGCTAAGGCGCGAGTGCACGGCAGATATATATATATATATATATATATATATATATATATATACACATTTTTTTTTAATTTCTAAAGAAACACATTAGGTTAGCCCATAAATTGGTGTTCAGTAGCCTGCTTTCAGTAACAGCAGCATTATTATATTGTCTTGAGCTTCTCAAAAATAAAGCTCTTATGAAAAATAATACTAAAAATACAAAAATAAATACACTGGTTAAAAACAGCCCTTTGAGTAATTAATAGTAAAGTTCACAAACAGTAGCAAGTTCATTAAATTAAAGAACAGAGAAGTTCATGCAATTTGTCCAAAATGAACTCCTCTTTTTTGGGGGGGGGGTTTAGAATCGGAATTGAGAATCGTTAGCAACCAGAATTGAATCAAAGAACCGGACTCTTAACTAGAATCATCCAAATCCAAACGATGCCCAACCTTAGAAATGATAGAAGCTACCTGACCCAAGCTATGTCGAGAATTGTAAACATTATTTCATCATTCATTCAATCAATCATGAATCAGTTCACACCTAAATATATTCCCAACCGGTGTAAAATAACAATTCTCCCTCTTAAATCTTGGACTTGAATCATTTTTTCAGAATAGTCGGGGATTACTCGACATTTCAGTCTCTTGTGCACCCAATTCTTGTTTCCCCCCAAAAAAATCATCAATCATAAATGATTTCTAGACACCAAACCCTTCAGATCTGGAGGACTGACCTGCAACACGAGACTCTGGTCGAAGTTGTAGGCACTGGGCCGTCCCTCCAGGGTAGAGAAGGCCACGTTTCCGCCAGTGAGCGGGGCGATGTCACTGAACTCGTCTGTGCACAAAGCCGTCCTCTCGTCATCCCCCAGGCGCAGGAAACCGTTCACGGCCTTGCCGTAGGTCTCCCTGCAGGAGGCGCTGTAGAACTGATAGGGCAGCCAGAGTCCGTCCACCTCGGTGCGTCTGTAGATGGCAAAGCTCTCCGGCCGACTGGTGTAAAATTTCAGTCGGATGTAGGTTATCTCGAAGGCCTTCCCTGTGGAACACACACTTTGTATCAGCTGGAGTGAAAGAGTCCCTGTTAGACGCAAATATATATTTTTAGATGCCTTTAGTTCAATGGTCCATAGGAACGTTGCTTTGTTACCTCAGAATCAGAAGTTCTGTGCGTTTTTGATGTATATATTTGTCATGAATTTTATAAAGGCATAGAAAATAGATGGCTAGGTACGGTAAATACGATCCTCCTTTCACAAAAGAAACTGTTGATACTAATTGCAAAGCTGGGAAGATTGCCAGCTTGATTGTGTAACACCATTTCATATTAGTCTCTTTGAAAGTGAAAAGCGAAAAAAACGGCGCAAAAATACAGACTTTTACAAGCAACGTACCGCCATCGTGATGAATATTAAATCATTCGAAACCGAGCATTTAGTTTGTGGTTGTCCTGCACAATAGGAACTTCGCCCCTTGTTACCTCAGAATCAGACGTTCTGTACGATTCAGAGATGTGAATTCCTCGTGAATTTTAGAAAAGTATAGAAAATACGATAACTCCTCCATTGCTTTCCATCACAGAAACTAAAAGTCGATCCTACTCGTAAAGCTGGTACGATCGCTAGGTTGATTCTGTAACACCATTTCATGTCGGTAGTGTTTATATGGAAAAGTGACAAAAAAGAGGTAAAAATGCCAACTTTTACAGGCGTGAAAGGGGCTATTGTTGATTTAAGATGTCATCCACTTCTGGGCTCTCGAAACAAAACGAGTACACTTCACTCCTCTCTGAGAGCGTTTCATTTGTCCTTTCTCATTTCCACTACCCCTTTGCCGCAGACTCTTTAAACAAGCACAGTGCAGTCAGCTGCTGCGAACCGAGCGGACTCTCATGAAAGACATACGATGTTTGTAATTGTGCTGTGTATTGTGTATGTATTGCCCTCTCACTTGCATCACTCCTCTATAGGGAAATTTGTCGTACATCATTAGACACAACATCTCCCCGCACACTCGTAGGGGGGCGCACTCCCCTCCTAGGTATTGCAAACGCTCTTGTTTTCGCAGCCGTCCGTAATGGTTTCTTTCCTCGTGGAGCCAAAAGATCGTTAAACTTTCATTTACTCTCTGCATGAGGTGACCGCAGCCCTGCCGGCTCCAAGGCACAACTTATCACAGAGGCACAAGACGATGCCGGATGTGTGCCCCCCTACAGCCGGTAGGGATGAAAAGCAAAGTTGCATTTGCAAAGGATATTTGTGTAATTGCGTGCATTCGATGTTTAATGATTCATGATTTTGACGGGTGGTGAGGGCACACATTTTGGTGGCGATGGGGGGGAATTCATTACAGCTCATACGGTGTTGCTGTAGCTACAGTCACTAATATGGAACATGCCGAGACGATCAATGGTTACCAATGAGGAAAGGAAGTGAGGGAAAATTGCACCTAGTGCTGAAAATAAATTACTATTGACCTGAGCCACCACAAGCATTGTGATTGTTCAGTCTTTCAAAATCTGGCATTTATTTCATTTTTTCCAGGGGGCTAGTTGAAACCGGTTAACCAATTAGAACTTTGTGTAAGCCTTAGCCATCATGAGTAGCATTGTATTCAAAATGAATAGAGTTGACTTTTTGAACACTGTAAAACCCTGGACCGACCTGGATAGGCCTAAAGTTAGATTAGATACCAACTTTGTCATTTAGTTTCTTTCTGTATTTTGGTATGTAGTTAAGATTTTTCTGGTTTTGGTGGCTGTGCTAATCTGCGCACCCAAAACTATCACCCTTCTCTGTGATGTGTCAAATTTAGAAGACATTTATTTACACTTTACCGGGACTTTAAGGATCCGCAGAGACAGAATGCTAAGACTTTTAAGTTAATCCGAAGACCGCATACCTACAGTACATATCTGGCCTGAGCTACTACTGGTCCATCAAGAAATAATCCCTGAAAGATAATCAACTGGGGCTTTCGTGCTTCTTGCAAAATCCACTTGAGTGGCTCCTGTAAAGTCTATCGA
This sequence comes from Filicampus tigris, assembly GCF_054856515.1. Classification (NCBI taxonomy): domain Eukaryota; kingdom Metazoa; phylum Chordata; class Actinopteri; order Syngnathiformes; family Syngnathidae; genus Filicampus; species Filicampus tigris. The sequence goes on along the minus strand of NC_141231.1, from coordinate 11,369,427 downwards.
TTAATCTAGATCTAGATCTATCTGGCAGCTATTAAAGGGCAGTCTGGGAACATTTTGACCTCATGGAGACTCTTGTCCAGACTAAACTCTCCGAGAGTGGGGGTGGACTAAATATTTACAGCCATGTTTGTGCCCGAGTTCAACGATTTGAAACATTTCATTGTTGTTTTATATGTGAGTCAGGATGTTGGTGTTCTTTGACTCAGCCCAATGAGAACCAGCTGCACACTTCAAGGATGCTAGTGTTTCTTTTGGTGGGAAAAAAAGCTGACCCCGATTCTTAACCAGCATTTCTTCCTTCCAAACCCCCCCCCACTGCTTCCTTTCCCTCGTCTTATTTTGTTTGCCTCCAGACTCCCGCCGCCATGTTTGTCATCCTAGCTCTCCTCCGGGTGAACGCATGTTTAGATTGGAGAAGCAAAAGACAACAAATGTGTCCGGACTCCCCCACCAACATCCAGATGGATAACATAGCTTTCAAATGTGACACTTTTGAAGGGATTCCACCAACACACAAGCAGTGGTGGGAAGTAACAAAGTACACAACAAAGTACACTTTGTTACTGTACTTAAGTAGATTTCTCAGGTGTATGCACTTTACTAATGTATTTTTCTGATGACTTTTACATTTACTCCCTACATCAGAGATGATGGTTAGATGACAATGTAAAAAAAACAAGTCAAGTCAAGTGCTTTTGAACATGTACAAAAAAAAAGTACAGGCAAACGTCTGGCAAACATTTGCGACCTTGAACGAACCCTGACGAGAATGCAACATTTATTGCCTTGTTCACCGCTCAGTGGTATAGGGGCTTAAAAGAGTTGAATTAGTATTTTGTGCTACCAGTCATTTTTTTCTTTACACAAATATTCATTTTTCTCCTTAAAGTGGAAGTCAACCCAAACATTTCTTTTTCAGTAATATGTTCAAGCCAGGCCCACTAGTTGAAACAAGGCATTCTGATTAAAATATGGAATATGAGTTAAGCAGCAGTTGCTCACAGTTGCTCAGGGCTCAGGTAACGACCAATCACAGCTCACCTGTTTTCGGAAGCTGAGCCATGATTGGTTGTTATTTGAGCCCTCAGCATTTGTGATGTCATTTTCAGTCAACAGAAGTGACAAAATGGCCGCCCCCCTGAGATGGCTAAAAATGGGTGGATTTTTCTGCTTAACTTCCACAAACGCAATATTAATCAGAATGCCTTGTTTCAACTAGTGGGCCTGCATAGAACATACCGGTATTCGCAAAAATATATTTGGGTTGACTTCCACTTTAAGTACCGAGTGCAAGTACATTTTCCATCCCGGCGTGCAAGTTCTCACTATCTTGGTTGTGTCTCATGGCATTAAAGGCTGTGCTGTAAAGGGCAGACAGGTTTGTGGGGCAGAGCATCCATCAGAAATATCCTTTCAACAGCAGTAGTGTCGGCGGCTGGGCGGTGCTTTTTTCCAGTACGGGCAGCACTCTTAAATTATAGACAACAAAGCCTCAGCTACCTGCTGCTGGAAACATCTCCAAAAAATATCCACTTCCTGCCCTCTGAAAACACAACACAACGACTCCTTGACATTTTCACCATCTATCAGCTTCACATCCATCCTTTGCGGCCCTTTGTAGCACATCTTGGTGACAAGGACTGACTGAGGAGATTTGTCCTGAAATAAAAAATGTTGCCCGGGGAAGTGTATTTCCTCAACTGCAGATGGTTGATGGCTTTTTAGACTAAATATTAGCAGCACATTACAATTTATCCCAAGTGTAAGTGGAGTTGAAAACAAACTAAAAAAAAAAGATGATTGTGCAGAAAGGCTGACGGCAGAGCAAATAAGTGGCATAGCTCCCTGGAAGAGATTTAAGAGTGTTTAGAGAGGGCGTTTTCAGGTGATGCTGTTTTGGTTAGCAACATGTCAAATTGTTCTGGAATCCTAATCGCCACCATCGTCTCCACATAATGTAAGGTCAGCTTTGATACCGTGCAAGGAACTTACAACAACTTTACAACATGAGCAAGACTACACAATCAACTTATCAACTTTCAAGTAGATCCCTACAGTTTACAATCGCCAAACCTGCAATATGCCTATCAAAGATAATGCAATATGAATGCTATGAAATGCTTTGGGGTCAAAACAGGTTTCATTGAAATCTGAGACTGATTGTATGTTCATACGACTTTAGGCAGCAATTTAAAACATAAGGAAAATCATGTTTTACATGTTCGCACGCTTTGATTTCTGTCAACTCTCATCAGGTTGACGTCCAGATCTTAGTGCACTTTGTCCCTTGATCACAGACATGAATGCATTAATAATGCAAGCGACCCATGTTCAAGCCTTGGCTGAGGTCTTTGGGATGTCTTTTGGCCGCAAGATGCAAGCTGACACAAAAAAAAGTTGCTCGACATCGCTCGCTCGCTATTTGGCCATATCAAGAAACTCCTTGTCCTCCTTATTGACTTGAAATCCTCAAGCCCTCGGGGGTTGAGGGGTATGGGGGCTTCATGCTCACAAATTCCGACTTTAAGCCGTGTCTGTGTCAAAGTCTTTTTGCGCGGACAGCTCTGAGCCGCGGCCCGCGCTGTTTAGCGCAGCTGTTCTGCATTAAGCACTTCCATGCCAGTGGACAGACGGGACGAGGAATGTGCAAAGACGCGTGTGCCCGAGTGCCGAAGCGAAAATGGCATTGAAGCCAAAACGTTACAGCTAACGCGCTTTTCCCGTGAAATCCAATCACCAGAACCACTATGAACCATCTGCATTCAATTATGTTATTATTATTATTATTATCATCACCCACATAGGCATTTGCTTTCTATTTCTGAAGATGGCGAATGGAGAGTACAAAATGAGACGTTTTTAAAGCTCTCTAAATTGAAACAGCGTATAAAAAAATGATCAAAGTTGACCGGCAGTACTTTGCAAAAGTTTAAGTGCATCATAATCACACGCCCCGCCCTCCAAGAACTTGGGAGTAAGCGGGTATGGTGGATGTCTCTGTGGAAAGGTGCAGTGAAAAGTCAAGAACGGAAGCAGACAGGGCGGAACATAAGTGGGGCAACTCCACCGGAACATCGTAAAACACGGGCCCACACAACACTGTGTAATGACCTCATTTCAGAGAATGCCGTCTCCACATAGACTAACCTTTCCAGCATATTTGGGTAAATGTACTTTTTAAAGGGGAAATCAGTCAAAGATATGTTGTATGTTACCTCTGGAGTCAAATCACGGTATTCTGATTAATGTTTCATTCATAGAAAAATAATTAAGTAGACTAACCCACCTGTTTGCAGCCATCTCAGGAGGCTGACATTTTAGCATCATCGCCCTCTGCTGTTGACTGAAATTGATGTCAAAATGCCCTCAGCACATGACCAAATCCAGTAAACCGTGGAGTTATGACATTCGTAATGCGAGCCCGAGGGCACTTTGATATCAATTTCAATAGATAGCAAAGAGCAATGCTGGATTAATGCCAGCATCATATATATAAAGATTTAATTAACATGCTGCTGTTTTTGATCAGCAACAACGTTCAAATAGAAGACATTTAACTACACCCCATGTCGCAACAAGACTAACCAAATACCAAAGCGTTCTTACCCAGATGGAGTGTGAGGTTGACAGAATTTGGGTGCTGGATGCCAAAGTACATGGACTGACTCTGCCACCACGTGGGCTCGTCGTTCCTGTGGAAGTCAGTCAGCAGGGCGGCGCTGTGGCTAAATCCCGGGATCGAAGCGTCGCAGCGGTGGCACGAGCGCGCCGCCGAGCCCATCTGCATGCAGAAGTCCTCGGGCGTGGATCCGCACTCGTTGGACACCACCACGCTCCGATTGAAGGCCACGTTCTCAAACTTGGGCATGCAGCGGCTGGGGGTGGCCGTTTTCTCGTCGTAGCAGGAGTCCATGGCGGCACCGGCTGGAGGCAGGAAGCAGGCCAGGAGATGAAACCACACGGTGAGACGGGCATCCATTTCGACACGACGGCTTCAATCGCCGGCTTTCTACATCTACACTTCACAAAAAGCTCACACCAGATGACTTTGATGGGAGAGATGAAAATACACAAAGAGCAGCCCCGCAGCCAAACTCATCTCAGCCCGCTCTCTCCAGCCTCAACATGTGTTCCCCCTCTGTGAAGGTCCATGCAGGAACTCCTCTCATCGGAGGAGGGTCTGGGGACGGGGGGCTCGTCAGTGGGCGGCGGCGGTGGGGTGACCATGTCAGACCAGGAGCATTCCTCCATCTGCTGGTGGAACACGAGAAGCTTCAAAGGCTTCAGCATGATCCGTCCTACCTTTTCCTTTTTTTTAATCCTGAATGTTCAGGTCACGGTCGGTGAGCGGTCAGCACAATTGTTCTGAGGTTGGGGGTTAGAATTTGGGCTCCGGTCTTCTGGTGTGACTCCAAGATAGCTGTCTATAGGTGAGAGTCAATGAGTGTTTGTGTACATTTTCCAAGCGATTAGCTGGGAGTCAGTCCAGGTCCTAAGTGTATTTTAAAAAAAAAAAAATGGATGGGTGGGATTCTTTTAGTCTTTTACTATCTGAGATAAACATTGAGATTCAAAGGCTGTGATTACTTACTGCTGGCATCAGGAGAAATCCTCGTGCCTCCAAAATCATCACTTTTCAGAAGACCAAAAATACACTGTAATGTACATTTGTAAAATTTGTAAAAACAATAACAACAACAACAACACTCACCCCCGCCTCTCCCCACAACACACAGTGAATAACAGAATAGATTGGAAAAAAAATATGAAATTTAACAAATTGTGACAAATGAGGTTTCGGCGTGACGTCAGCGTGGTGTACATATTGTCTCCGTTTTTCATTTTGATAAATTCATAGAGTGAAAACATTAATTGCCATTATCGGCTGTTATATGTTGAAAAAAAGAGGATAAATCCATTTGAAATAAGTCTTCAAATGGATACTTTCTGAATATACTGGCAATACAGTACATAGCGCATTATTGTTAGCTAACTCATGTTAGCTAAACATGCTAAGACAACAAAAACCTTCTGGCATTCATGTTTGACATCAAAGCAACGTTAGGCGCTAGCTCGCTCAGCATAACGTCTCATTTTGTCAGTCAGTAAAGGCTGAAACAGCAAATGAATGACAGAAACACAAAACTGGCGGATAACAGCTGAAAAAGCTGTGGGCAAAAAAGGATACTATCTTCTGGATGTGATGTGGCCCCCATGGTGCCTGCCTGGAAAACTCTTCAAGCTACTAGATAAGTGCTAAAGAGCCTTACAACACTTAAACGTGTTCACTAAACTCTTTTAGGCATGTTTTTTGTTGTTTTACCTACTTCCTGCTTGTTGGCCATTTTTTCTCCAATCCCACCATTTTCAATGCACATGCTCTAGTCCTGTACAACATTTAATATACAGTTTTGTACATTAACTCAAGTTAGTATAGCACACCTGGTTACAGTCTAGGTGTGCTAATGCGTCTTTTTTAATAACGGTGATGAATTTGCAAGCAATTTCTTGGCATACCTGTCGTTGTCATTGTTGTTGTGCCGTTTCTCTGCTTCATGGCCATTTTGTCTCCAGTCATGATATTCCCTCCATTTTCATCACACCTTTGCTCTATTTATGTTCACATGGCTATAGCAGAACTGTTCAAACTGGCTGGGTCTTTATAATTGGGGTGTTTGTTTCTTATTCTTAAAGCATTTCTTTGTACCTTTTCCCTGGCTGACGGCCATTTTGTGTTCAATCCTGATATTGCCTCAATTTTATAATACACTGCTCGCCTGAGACTTTTTTGCAATATTCCTGTATCACATTTAAAAAGTACATCTTTGTCAAGGAAGAGTTTCACAGTTATTGATTGAACTTTGTATTTCATTCCTAGAGTTCTATGCAAAAAAAATCCCATTATGAAACAAAGTGGTTGGCCAGTATAAAATGGAGTAGGAATATGACTAAAAAAAAAAAAAAAAAAAATACAACAACAACATATTGCTTCCACATTACCTCAGATAAATTAAGCATCTAGAAATGTAATCCAAAATACATACAAACAAATAATAATCTTTTGCATCCAGTGAAATGCTGTATCCTGTTTTGTTATTTTTAATTAGTCATTGTTCCGACACAGAATATTTATGTCTGTGAGTTTGTTGTATGCTGTCTTGGTATGCGTTGCTGCTCCCTGTGTGTTAAAGGTGAGGTTGTTTGAAGGTTAATAATGATCTAACGTCAATGCTCATTTCCATTAGCCCGTCTATGATGTTTCACATTTGTTAGTATTGAGCTAACAGACTTGTTAGACGAAATTATGCATGAACATTTTGGTGTTTAAATACACAATATTTAATTCTCTTTTGTTTTATGTATCAGTTTTACATCAATGGGGAGTGACGAACAGCTTGAAGCAAGCATGCTTTACTTTTATTTGGAGAAATGTGCGAATGAGCGAATGAGAACAGGTGCTGAGGAACGCTTTTAAAAGTGTTTTAATCCATTCAAATGTGTTTAAAGCATGTGGGGGCGGGGGTTATTGATTATTGCAAAACAGGTTGTGCCATATAAAATGTAAAGTATTTATGTTAAAAGATTTTCTTCCTGCATGTTCTCCCCATGCCTGCGTGGGTTTTCTCCGGGTACTCCGGTTTCCTCCCACATTCCAAAAACATGCATGGTAGGTTGATTGGACACTCTAAATTGTCCCTAGGTGTGATTGTGAGTGCGAATGTTTGTTTGTCTTCTGTGTGCCCTGCGATTGGCTGGCAACCAATTCGGGGTGTCCCCTGCTTACTGCCCGTTGATAGCTAGGATAGGCTCGAGCACCCCCACGACCCTTGTGAGGATAAGCGGTATAGATAATGGATGGATGGATGGATTTTCTTCCACCCACAGTACATGATCTCCAAAAGGAATCAGATCAATGAATACAAAATAGTACCCATATATTTGTTGAAAAAAAATAAATAAATAAACATTAAAAAATGCATAAACTGTCCCTAAAGCTCTATAAGTGCTTGCAGGGACCAATAACGTGTTTGAATTGGGCACAGATCTGTTAAAAAAACAAAAGAAAAAAGAACAAAATAACACAATTACGTTGGGCAAACAAAGACAGCAAGGGCGGATGGATACGATTGGAAGGTGTACATTTATGATCCGAGGGGGGATTTACGACAAAGTTTTGCAACTGCCGCCGTGTGATTGTCCTGATTTATTGAAACTGTCTGCACTCAGGCTGGCACTTTTGCGAAGAGGAGGGAAAAAAAGGAGCCGCATCAGTTAGCTGTCAATTCCGTCGCTGCTCTCCAGGCTTCATGGCTTTTTAACTATGGCTCAGCGCAACCCGATACAAACAGACGTTTATTGTATATTGAAATTGTACCATATGTTTATTGCTGGGAGGCACGGTGGTAGACTGGTTAGCACGTCCGCCTCACAGTTCAGAGGTCGTGGGTTCGATCCCGGCTCCGGCCTCCCTGTGTGGAGTTTGCATGTTCTCCCCGTGCCTGAGTGGGTTTTCTCCGGGTACCCCGGCTTCCTCCCACATTCCAAAACCATGCATGGTAAGTTGATTCGACTCTCTAAATTGCCCCTAGGTGTGATTGTGAGTGCGGATGTTTGTCTTTGTGTGCCCTGCGATTGGCTGGCAACTAATTCAGGGTGTCCCCCGCCTACTGCCCGAGTACAGCTGGGATAGGCTCCAGCGCGCCCCGCGACCCTTGTGAGGGTATCGATAATGGATGGATGAATGGATGTTTATTGCTGCACCCTCTGCAGGAATACGAATTGAGCGGCACTCGATGGAGCGCCAAGATGAAATCTCATGCTAATTGGCTATTGCTAATAAAGTAAAAATAATTTTGAAAATGCAGAAACCGCTACATGTTCTAGTTCTAATAATGTTTAAAACACAAAATCCACCAATATTCAATGTCAAATGGGATTTGATTAAAAAACGGTGGCGAATCATTCTCTTTTCTCGGGCAAAAAAAAAAATTGAAGTGACAAGTGTAAAATGGTGGCGGGAAGCTTGACAATAAACAACAGATTGGCAGATAATGAAGAATTCTTCAGAAAACTGGCTTTCAGCTGTTGTAATGACACTCCCGGTTGAAATTTAACTGTCAAACTAAACAAAACAAAGAGAGTTAAATGTGGGGAATTGAAAATACAGTCACGACTCAACTTTGCATTCTGCTATCTTAATGCTGACACACAATTAAACATGCCTTTGATGGGCTGCATTGGCCAGCAAAATGAGTTATTATTGTATCTAAATGCCAAAAGTTTAATGAGTTAATATCATTTGTGTAAAATTCTAGTGTTCATTTTTTGTCATTTGCCCATATCATGCTAGTTTGTGCTCTCGTGTTGTACAAGCTAGAATGCTACCGAATGAGTAAAAGGGGTTTGTATGTGTGGAGCATTTTAACTACTAAATACAACTGTTTATGTAACATGGGTTCATGACTGTGTACATGCTAGATCCATGGTGTTGATGCTTTATGACGCTCTGCATTTTGAGTGCTTTTAGGTGACAATCAGGTTTTTTGTTTTTTGTTTTGGTTTGGTGTCAGATCTTTACAATGTAAAATATGTTCATTGGTTCAATACAAGGTTGAAGAAAGAGTAGGCTAAATGAAAGCATACATACAGTTGGTTGATCCATATGCACTTTGTTTGGCAGCAGCACTTGGCAGGAGCAGCAGCAGCAGTTATCTGGGTTCCTCTCGAAGCTCTTCTTTCAACCGAGCATGACATCATTAGCAGGCACGGCCGCGCTCAATAACACTCGAGCCTACGCGTTCTTCCACGTAGGTGTTTTATGAGTAGCGCCATCGAGTTCATAACCAAAGCTAATGGATGAATGGTTGTTCACTTTGTGTTGGTTTTTTGGGGGGTGAGAATGCCACTAATGGATGCCTCGTGCACAATATACTAGCGCAGAGACTGTGAAGAGAAAAAACATCCGTCATACTCCACCAAATAATCAAAATTCTGAGCTCTGGTATTTGTTCTGGTTTCATCCATAAAACAGGACGTGTTTTTTTTTCCCAGGGTTTTGACACAGAAAATCTTTTAAGCTGTCTCATCGAGATGTGCAATCCTATCGAGTGAAGAAGTGGGGTAGCACTGTTAGCGTTGAAATATCTGAACCAGAAAGTCAAACTAGAATTTGAAGCATTAAAAACTAAAACATAATAACAAGAATTTATGTTCATTAAAAACTTTATGCAGAAAAAGATGATTTTAAAGGTTTTTTTTTTGATAATGAAAATAGCACTATACACTTTTGTACTATAAAAAACCTTACAGCCAATAACATAATTTAACAGAATTCAAACAGTTAAGTAGTTTTTACATCATGCTTTCATGCATCAATTCAAAGACCATTGTGCTGTTCCTGCTGGTGTGGGTGCCTTTGCCATTAGGGGGCAGTATTATACCGCAGACATCAACTAAGCTGCAGTAATATTAGTTTTTGCAGAGAATAAGGAATATATGCCTGTAGGTTGTATACTCTGTAGTGGAAGGTGTTTAATTGTTCTGCCTATCACTATACATTGCTGGCAAAGATTGCAATGCAACCCAAGATAAAGTTATGCCAACTGTTGTGTTTTCTGTTTATAAAACTTTACCATCCGTTAGGTGAGCAGAGGGCAGAATATTGCATTTTATCTCATTTGGCTTTTCCCCCCTTCTCAGTGGTGCACATTTTGAGGAATTATACCAATTAGTTCAAATTATTCTATCGAAACAAAAAGGTTAAGAGTTACTTGACTTGGCCAGCAGCTCTAACTTTATAATTTTATACCCTCATAGCATATTTATGTATTTGAGACTGTGAAAGACAAATTTACCATCCAAACACCGCAAACTACAGTACAAACAGAAAGTGTTTGATTCGTTAAAGTTTTGTGCAAGGAGAGATGCGCTCGTGAATAATTCAGGTTAAAGATGAGAAAATCTTTATTGCGTACGTTACTGCATTACTGTCAGCAGGCCTACAATTTGCATCACTCCTACTATATTGATATTCTTAATACATGCCGTCCAGACACCTCCAGTGTACACTGCTAATGTAACCATATTTCCATCATATTCAAATCCCTACTTCAATCATATTTAATATATTGTCTCTACTGTATGATATTTGCATATTTCATGTGCTAAACACCTGTAATGTACCATATTTACATCATGTTGTATGTAATGTGTATACCGTATGTTTTAGTAGTAGTATTATAGTAATGTGCCATATTTACATAATGTTCTGTCGCAATTGTATCAGATTTACAATGTATTTAAGGTTCTGCACACCATGTGTACCATACTCCATACTTACACCATATTTAATGATCTATATATGCTAATGTATCATGTTAGATGCATATACTCATAAAAAGCCCAACACATAACAACACTGTGAAACTCTGAAGAACTCCTGAGTTGGGAAAACATACTAAAATATTCTGACTGTATCCTTGAATATAAAATACTCCATGGTCTGGCTCCGCCCCCACTTTATACATTTGTAAAGAAGAATATGAACAGGTCAAATAGAGCAGGGTCTAGAGGTGACTGTATAGTTCCATTCAGAAAAGGTGCCTTTGGCCAGGCAGTGTTTTCATACAGAGCATCTCACACCTGGAACACGGTACCTAATGCCATACGAGACACTGTATTTTAAACTTGTATGATGTTATGACATCAACCTGCCACAGGGACAACAGATGCTAATTAGCCATTGGCTATAATCTGGCATATTTACGGGAAACTGTTTAGTTAATATGCACTGTCCCTGTATACTTTAAAATAAAATAAAAAATACAAATGCACCATATTTACATGCTCTATGTAAATACACTTCTACATGTTCTATACACCGCTAATATACCATATTTACGTGATATTTATTGTGTACACCTAATGTACAATATTTACAGTACACAGAATATGTTGTTCCATTTCCAAGTTCCAAGTGTACCATTTAAGTATACTGTGTTTAATGATATACACTGTATACTTTGAAAGTACCTAATGTAATGTATATACTGTACACCGTCTACCATATTTGCATTAGATTTACATTTTTGTACACCAAATTTACAATATTTACATCATATTTCTTGGTCTAGACACCCACCATACCAATTTTACATCATATTTAATGTTTACACACCATTAGTATACCGTATATGCCATGTTTCATGGTGTGTATACCTAATTTATAGTATTTAAAACATTTCTTGTTCTATACACCAAATGTACCATAATATGTAAATCATAATGTTTAATATGTGCATTGTCAGAGTTGGGCATTTTACTACAAATTGAGCATTCGTTATTCATCATCTGTCTGTAGCATGTGTACCCTTCTGTCATCTGTCATTCTTGTTTTTTCTGGTAGTAGAAAAATAATATCTACTATAGGCCAGTCCGCCTCTAATTTTAAACGGGCGTCCATTGGCGATTCGGACTAAACTTTCAGAATTTTTATGTCTACGTCTACTGTAGCATATTTAAATCATATTTAGTCGATATGCCTCCAATGTACTATGTTATATAATAATAATGATACATTTTATTGTTATAACGCTTTTCATATAACTCAAAGACGCTTCGCAACAAGAATAAGTGAATAAAATAAAACCTGCTGTTAAAACAAAAACAGTTAAAACCAACAGAAGAAAAAAAGAAAAGTAGCAAAGATTAAGTGATGTTAAAAAGCATGTTCGGACTAGGTGAGTCTTGAGAAGTGTTTTGAAGGATGTGAGGTCTGCGCAGTTACGAATGTGTTGTGGAAGGGAGCACCAGAGGGTGGGGGCGGCAACAGAGAAGGCTCGGTCCCCCCAGGTTTTGTACTTGGTCAGGGCGATGGCAAGGAGGTTCGCATTTGAGGAGCGGAGCGTGCGGGAAGGAGTGCATGAGTGGAGAATATCGGAGAGGTAGAAGGGCTTTGTAGGTGAGCAGGAGGAGTTTAAATTGGATGCGGTGGGGAACGGGGAGGCAGTGGAGGTTTTGGAGGATGGGAGTAATATGATGGGCGGCAGCATTCAGGATGTCTTGTCATTTATTGAGGAGTTTGGAGCTTGTATACATACATATGTATATAGCCGTATTGGCTTTTTAACCCGCATTTGGAAGACACCTGATGTCAGATTCTATGTTTTATATTCCTCTCTACCTCTATACAAATTGGGCCAAATGGGAGTAAAGAAAAAGTCAATAACCATGACACTTAGTGGAGCGCAGTTAGCGTATCAAGAACCATCTTTAAAGGGAACATTCGGAATGCGGTGTGCTGATTTTCCCAACTTCCCACACTAAAAAACGCCCCCAGCCTGCTTTTCATGTACTTTGGTTTTATAATGAGTAGACTGTAGGTCTGAGAAAGACAGATTCAGCAATCACTGCGCATATTAATCCCCCCCATTGTCTTCATTTAAATGCACCACACAGCCTGGCTTCAAGAGAGCCTTGCATGTAAATGTATTAAAACTGTAATTTTGCATATATTTTTTTTAATTTACGCCCGCCATGATTTGGACCCAAAAGTGCCGCCGCCGTTCCGATAGCGTTTGGCTCATGAAACAATGTCAAGGCTGTTATGTTGTAAGCATTTACAACAAACAGCCGCCTACTTTTGTCTAACGCCGCACTCCACACCGTCCCTTGCCCGTCATGCAGTTAATTAAGATAAGGGGAAGCAACGTGAAGGGTGGGGGACAAAAAGCGAGCTGCCTTATTGGCTGTCATCGGAATGAGGATGCCGCACTATGCCAAGAGCATTTTTAAAACAATTATGCGGCCGGGCTCTTGCTGCAAACAATACCTTCGGGCTGTCCTTTCATTTCCAAACAAATGTGTTTGCAGTCAAGGGCCTCCATGAGTCTTGGAAAAAAATTACAAAAAAAACCTCCTTGAGCTGCCCAGGAGGTGTTCCAGTCATTAGCAAAAATAATAGGATCATGGTAAAATGTCCTTACATTCCCCCAATGCAAAGCGGATACATGCAGGAAAAGCTTACTTGACTTTTAATTATACCTGCAATTCAGTTTGGAATCAACTTTTCAAATTAGGGTTGGAGGCCAAGGTTAGGGTTTTTCAAATTAGGGTTTGAACTCAAATTGGAGTTTCAAATTAGGGCAAGTTGGAGTTTCAAATTAGGGTTTCAAGTCAGGTTTGGGTGTAAAATTAAGGTTTGAAGCCAAGGTTAGGGTTTCATATTAGGGTTTAATTCCAGGTTTGGGTTTCAAATTAGGGTTAAAAGTCTAAAGTAGGGTTTATAATTGAGTTAGGGTTTGAAATGAGGGTTTCAGGGTTTTAAAATAGGGTTTGGGATTAGGGTTTCAAGACTGGTTTAGAGTATAAAAATAAGGGGTTTAAAACCTAGTTCAGGATTCAAAATTCAAACGCTAAACTGGGCTTCAGTCCAGTCAAAACCCAGAGCAAGAATTGACTAATTACAAACCTTTACCAAGCAGAAAATTCTAATCCTTGTCAGAAACCCAAAGTCTGTCTTGAAACTTAAAACATCTTAACCCAGGCTTGAAACCGTGATTTCAAACTCTAACCGTGTCTTCAAATCCTAATTTGAACCTCTAATGCAAGTTTCAAATGAAGGTTTCAAGCCTGGTTAGGGTTTTAAATTGGTAACCGACTTTAGGGTTAAGGTTCCAATATAGAGTTTCACATAAGGGTTTCAAACAATTATTCGTTTCAAAGCAGCGTTTGGCTTTCAAATTTTGCAAGCGTGGAGGCTCGGAATGCTAAGTGAGGATAGAAGAAGAAGATTGGCTGGTTATTTGCATGTATAGTGTAGACTACTTGCAATTCTGCCAGCAGAGCAGCAAAGCGCCGATTATCTGCTTGCATAACAAACGCTTGTGTCGCTAACGCCTTTTTGTGACAGATAAATGTGATCCGTTCTTGCCTTGAAAAAGGACGCCTTGTTCCCCCTCACGTCTGCCATTAATCATAGGATGCTAACCTTTTATTTTTCTCCTTCCCCTCGCTCGTCTATGACATCGTCCTACATATTCCATATTAGTTCAATTGTAAATATTTATTTCGAAGCGTGTGACGTATGTTTGGAACCCTTTGCCTGAGTAAGCATACTTTAAGATGTTTAATGACACCCCGGTTGGCGTTTACTGTAAAACTAAACACCCAACAAAAATTAATTACACACGTTGTATGTTTGAATACAAGACATACTTTGGTTGAGAAACATCGTCAGTGCTGATGCTAACAGTCAATGTAAAATCCCATTGACAAGCTAATGAAAAATTAGCATTGAGTTCTGAGTGTGTTATTACTTCAAATAACGGATATTCACACACCAACGCTGTAGGAACACATGCAGACAGGTAATGTGACAATACTCAAAGGCAGGTATTTTTCCTAACCTGGGAAAAATCGCAACTTTCTTATCTTAATAAAGTGTGTATCTATTTACTTTCTTACTAGTATTTTCTGGTTGTTCTTTCAAGTTGCATTTAAAGTTCTGCTTTGGCAGTTGAATAACAGCAAGATTTTTAAATCAATGAATAATCATTATGTATCATCTATTAATTGTGATTTCGATGTCAATCAAAACTGGTTATTATTTTTTCTATTAAGTGCCCAGCCCAACTCTTCAGTAAACATTGTGTGTCGGATTGGATTAAATTAGAGGCACCATTTTTTTTTTTTGTCCTCCACTGATTATTTCACGCATGTAGCCTACTACTATCAGGTTGTGACACTTGTAACAACTAGATTTTTGATATTTTGAAACCGGCATTCTCCCCCTTTATTCACAGCAAATGATTGTGGTGAATGGGTTGAAGTTGTCATTTTGGCATCATCCTAACAACCAAGCATCGTCAAAGTGACACTAATCTGTGGAAAGTACAGGGGATTAAATCCGCAAATAAAAGCACTGACATGACCAGAATGTTCTTGGCCATAAATCTGAGTCCTAATAATGTTTTGAGAGTGAGTCGTATGGGATTATCACTGCGAGGAATTAGCTCTGTCCCTTTCCTCTGCACTCAAGTATGTTGGGTTCTAATGACATTTACAGTATAGTGCAATTTGTCAGACAGCAGTTCCATGTATTGCCCTCTCCAAAGACTTGGATCAGGCTATGATCCCTCCCTGAGGGTTTCCCTGTCTTTTGCAAATGATGTTTTGTTCTGTAGGAATAATGTTGAGCTACATCAGATATAAAAAGTCTACACACCCCTGTTCAAATGCCATGTTTAGTTATTTAAAAAATGACACCAAGACAGTGAAAATAGAAGTGGACTACAATATGTACAACTCAAATCGACTGAAATTGAAAGTTGTTTACGTGAAAATACACAACTGAAATAAAACAAAATACGAACAAAAAAACAAAATAAAACTCTGACGTGGCTGTGTCTAGAATTAACCAATCAACATCACTGTGTCTAGAATTAAACAATCAACATCAATCTCCTATTACATGTGAGTCAAAATGAACACATTTTATCACATGTTTTGCCACATTTTCTCCTTGGTTTCGGTATACTGGCAAGGTATCCAAAGGTAATGATTTCTACTCATCATTATCGCCAACACAGCACGAAGTGAGGCCCCAGGGGTCAGCCCAGCCAATTCACGACTTGCATTGCCTCATCACTTGACCTGGTTACCTGTCGGCCTATAAAAAAGGTGAGCATGGGGTGATATTTTTCATTACGAACCCAGGAAGAATTTCTGTTGCCAAGTGTGGCGGCTACTAAGGATTAGTCACACTTAGCAATGTAGAAAGTTTCAGACAAACTATCAAACTATACCAGACGTGACACTGCTTCTGTGATCTTTAATTGCTCATAGTCAATGGTGGGAAGTACAAATAATTACGGTCCTGTTCATTTTTTTCAGGTACCTTTTTGGTAGGAGACCAGAAACAAGACAAGAGGGTGCAAGGTTAGACCTCAAAGTACACATGTAGTACGATGAAGTACGTAGAGCCACAAGACTGCGAGACACTGATACGAATGCTGAGGCATGTACTGCCCTCTGGATGAGGAAGACTATCTAATAAGTTGGACTGCCGCATTGCTAATGATTCCAACTGCAGGAGCGCCAGGCTTGAGTACACGCTCTGATTCAAAGTTTCCGACCACCCGCTGCTGGAGTCGGCGCCGATGACACACTGCTCGGAGCTCTGCTTTGAAACGTCAGTAATTTAAAGGTTATGCATCAGAAGATCCGTGTGCGAACATCTTGGTAGGTACTGTACGACAGGGCTAATGGGATCTTCCGTGGAAGCGATTGACGCGGTGGTCTATGTCGCACACGCCGAACGACCAGTCGAGGCGATAAGGTCATGCTTGCAAAGACATGCACAGGTTTAAGGCAAAGTCTTCAACCACCGCAGAGGACCATTGATCGCAGAGTCGGAAGGGGTGCGAGGGGGGATGAGAGCAAGCAGTGCATACGTCCAAAAGTCATGGAGTCACATTCATTAGGCAGTGAAGGGGGAGCGGATGCGCGCTTGGAACACTTCTTTACATAAATCAATCCACCTGCTCCACTGCCTTTACCGGCACGGAGAAAACAACCTGGGAGTAATTTTAGGTCTCAATTCCAAACACGGGCTCGAAGCCAGTTGTAGGTCGCTCACTTGGAACCGTTGGAGTGCCTTTCTCTTCACCACGTAATACAAATCAGTGATTTGAACCCACGTCACTTCTGAGCCCATGAGTGGAGGAAATAATACTAAACTGTCATTTTGTACTACTTGTATTTGCCAGTGAAATAAGTGTAAACATATAAATAAACAAAAGTGACATTTTGACAGTGTTAGATAATCAGGGGCAGAGGTGCGCATCGGTGCACCGGTTTGTCAGCTGACGAGGAAAACCAGTCGATCTCCATTGATTTGTTATAATAAAGTGTTTCCACTGACAGAACACATTGGATTTGGATTCTGTTTTTTGCTTTGGAACTTCCCTTTCCTTTTCTATCCGAGTGAGATGATCTGTAAGTATTTGGAGTAATGGTTTGAATTCTAAAAAATCCTAAGTAAAGGTGTCTCATTACAACTTTAACCGACTTTGAGCAAAGTTTACTCCTGACCAACTTTCTGAAAGGATGTTACCCATAATCCTATACAGCAGAAATATTGATAAGAACAGACCACAGACAAAATTTAACGACTCCACTTGAAGACGCTTCAGAGGCAAAAGAAAAGAAACATCTATGGCAGGGGTCTTCGATCCTGTTCCTCGAGGTCAGCTGTCCCGCTTGCCTTCCATCTTTCCCTGCTGCAACACACCTGATTCAAATAATCAAGATCGTTATCCAACTTCTGCGGACCTTGCTGATTATCTGATCATTTGAATCAAATGCGCTGTAGCACGGAGAGAGGGAAAACAGGCAGGACAGTAGACCTCGGGGAACAGGACTGAAGAAGATTACAGTTATTGAAGATTACTATAATGCTACAAACAATAATTTAAGATGTTATAGTCTGAGATTTCCTTCAAATTATATGACGCATGTTTGAATATAACTGCGTAAAACAAGTGCAAAGACTATGAACAGTCCAAGCATCCATACATTCTCTTTAGTGATCGTCAGCTTTCCTGATTTGTTTTGGGCGTATGTGTGTATGGCTAAAACGGTGGTTAGCGATGCACAACAGATCAGGCATGAGTAATGAAAGAAGAATAAAATTCCGACTTGACATTTAAGAAAGACTACTGTGGGCAGTAAATTTCCACATCAACATACTGGTAACCTATGGATTGATTCTCAGTGTTGAAATAAATGTGAC
Source organism: Filicampus tigris (assembly GCF_054856515.1). Classification (NCBI taxonomy): domain Eukaryota; kingdom Metazoa; phylum Chordata; class Actinopteri; order Syngnathiformes; family Syngnathidae; genus Filicampus; species Filicampus tigris. The sequence goes on along the minus strand of NC_141231.1, from coordinate 11,351,636 downwards.
AACCACGCATTGATCGAAGAAGCTCCTTTTATGAACCGGAACATCGTACTTTCATGCTAAAGATACCACAGTGGAGTCAGAATTCATTTTATACAGTACTGTCTTTTCCCACGTTCGTAAGGAAGCACTTTTGTTTTTAATTTTGCCTTGAACGAATGACGTTTTCCACAAAGATTAGAGGTAAGGTGGTATAAAGGTTTCTTCTGTTTAGGATTAGGGTCTGTCTATTTTCTATTGAGCTCCTCTTTATTAGCTCAACTAAACAGGCCCAGATTACACACTGAATATGTATGAGTAAATTGAAGGGACAATCATTATTCCAGTACTTTTGGTGACATTGTTTTTGGCGATGTGCCAGGAGATTTCCGCCTTGTCTCAGTGAAGCTTGGTAAACATTGACTAGGACAGTTTAAAGAACAAACAAATAAACGGCCCTCACAATCTCGTCTTCAAAACAAAGCGATCGTGGGAGGTGTGATCTTTACATGGCGTACGAGTACGTTCAGCAGCCGACTGAGAGATTTGCCAGCATCGAGGCGTTAGAAAACACAATGGCAATGGACTGCCGTGCCTTCCCGAGTGTATGCCGAGAATGTGTTGTAAATATTACAAACGCCCTCACCCTTTTTTAAAGAAGCGATCATTAAATGGCTAATCCCTCTCTGAGCTGCGAACATGATGAGTCAACTGATGACCGGGTTCCGCCCCCTCACTACGAGGCAGGGGAACAGAAGGCACTTGGCCTTCTACGCAATGTGAATCAGAGAGTAAAAAACGCATTTGATTCAGGGCAGTTAAAAATAATCATTTAGTGCAGGACCTTCTTCATACTACTACCCAGAGATGTTGCGTCAGATGAGTTGCCACTGTTGCAACAAGCTAGCTAGTTATTAAAGGCACCGTTAAAGAAATAGTCCCGTTAACTGAGCCGAGACTTCAACATCGATGACACTATCGGATGAACGACTTCAGATTTTTTGTAACCGACATTCAGTTGATTGTTGAGCTGATGTTGGCTAATCAATGATGTCATTGATATTTTTTCAATTGCCAACTTGATATCAGCTCAACACTCACCCCGCTGTAGACATACCTAATGCTCATCGCCGTCCTCGGGTGGAGCCACCCAAACCACTCGAATCTCTCATTCAATCAGATGTAGACACATTCACGGACTAGTAGAGAGTCGGAAATTATATAACTAACACCAATTACAACACTACAGGCTTACTATTCACTATGGTATTGAATTAAAAAGAAAACTCTCAGGAGGAAATCATGCTTTGCAAGAGTGCATTGCAGCGACCCTGCAGTTGTGTTTGTTGGATTATGAAGAGTTCCGACTGTCGGTGAGGCTGTGAAGGTTTCTGTGAAATGTGATGGGATGAGAGAGTCAGGGAGTGGGACAAATGAAAGAAGGGAGAGCAAAGTGTCTGCGGGATGAAGTGCTGAGGAAAACATGAGCCTGGATGTGCTTTTTTGGCATGGCTGCGGCTGACATTAACAGTTCATTTTTACAATTTAGTTGAGTGACCGTCGCTCGAAGCAGGCGCTACAGCATAGTCTGTCTTTTCTCTGTTTGATGAAGGCATTTGGTGAATTTGCTTTTTAGATTTGAGGATAGACTTGCATATTTTTGGGACTGGTTGCAAGGTCTGAATATCAAGCATTTCCACTGCTGCTAGTTTACTGCACGGACCAACTCCTTGTTGCTTTCAGTTCACGGCAAAAGATATGAGTGGTCTATCTTAAGCTCCAATAGTCATTGTGGAATGGTCAAGTCGACACATCGATCAGTCGACTAGTTGGTTCAAGCCCTACGTGTGACCAATTACTACTTTTGTATTTATCCAGGGATTTGGTACCATAGCAAAAATTCACGGGTACCTGACGTCTAGCTATGAATGAAGGTTTACAATAGCCTACGGCAAACAAAAGCACTACTTTTGTTGAAATAGAACTCAACTTAAGAGGCCACAAAATAAAGGAAAAGCTCTACTGTGGTCTAGTCTTCATCAGCGGGTCAGAATGAATGCGTGAATGAAGAAGTCAAATCAAAATAATCTTGTGTTTGTTTGGTAATGGTGTCTACACATGGTGGAACTCCGTGTACAGCTAACTATAGAGCAGCCAGTGCATCAAATTAAACGCTCCATTTGGTCTCGGGGCAACATTTCTTTCTGGAAGTGCATGCTTCACATGTGGGTTTTAATAAAGATGTTGCTTCGAGCGGAATCAATGGCGGCTGGCGCCACCCTGGGGGTACGCCGCGTCTTGAGTCCCCCCCCCCCCCCCCCACTGCCTCCGCTCGACACGCTCAGCCAATAGTGGTGTTGTGTGTAACTACAGAGGTGGTAATTGCGAGTCATTGAGATTCATTAGCCGGTTTCCTGCTACAATGGCACAAAATCCATACGCAACGGTCCCGTTTGGTGCCTTTCTTCGTTAAATGACTTTGATGGATGAATATGTTGGGATTAAGTTCACACGCATGCCTCCTCACCACTGCTCTGGTGCACTCGTCCAACTTGATTAACGCTGTCGGCGTTGATTACGACCCTCGGGTATACTCTCTTGCAATATCAAAAGGTAAATGGTACACTTTTACCGGCGGGCTATGATTGTCTTGAATAACTAATGACACAGATGAGTGCCTGATCCTTTTAAAATTTTAATTAGTCTTGATTAAAAAGGTCTGCATATTGTTCGGGGTCTTTGTGCAATCCAATTGAAAAGGCAGTCGCATGACTTGGATTTCCACCACAGTTTCCTGGAAAATGTGCCTCTAAAGTCGCACAAAAATAATGGCGAAACTTGTACCTATCTCAGGATTAATTGGTTCCACTTTTTCTTTGGCTTTTTGCTTTTAATCATGGTTCATCATTTAAGACCACCCCATATCATGCTAGCGTAGCCTAGCAAGGAGTTAACCCACTAAAGATTAACTACTATTTAGACATGTCTGTGATATGTTTTTAACGGGATAGTTTCCAGTCTCTGTATTGCCTTATCACTTTACTGTCTTCTCAACTGAATGTGGAACTAACATCAAGTTTATTTAATGTTTGACCATCTATCAGTGAAAGAAACTGTGAAGTTAACCTAAGTAGTAGCTTACAGTACCTGCGTCCGTGGGATTTCACAGAGACGTGTTAAGGAAGATGTCAATAGTGTGTATCCCTCCTTGATACTCGCTTAATGAGGTGACACTCGCTTCATGGCACACAGGCGGCTCGGGTAGCTTGGTTTGTATTGTGCAGGACAAAAAAATAACTTTTCTTTCAAAAACAAAAGGTAATCCATATTGTCAAACATGTACAGTATGTATGACTGTTGAATAACAAGTCAAAGTTGAGTCTTTCCAAAGTTTTAGCTAAGCAAGTTCCTAGTGAGGATCAGCGGTTCAGAAAATGGATGGATGGAAGTTGCAAGTCCTAGAATTCGTAACTCGAGTCTGACTCGAGTGAAGTCATATGAATAGAGACCACCACCTTTGAGAAACTGTCTGTGTTGGAGCGTATGTTAAAGTAGCAGTTGAAAATTCTGTGCATTAGCTTAAAAAACACATCCAGGTGTTTTTTTCTTTTGTCATTATCATTAAGCTAATATAGCATGTTTGGTTAGTCAGTTCATGATGTTAATTAACAAAGCTATGGGTACCCGTTGTTCTGATTTCAGTCTGTACTGTTATTTGAGTCTTTTTGTCATTTTTTTAATACTTGTATATTCAGCTAGCCATCCACCATTCTGTATAAGATCAGCATTCCAAGAAGGAGTGAATTCTTGACTGATATACTTTGCCGTTAATTACCTGGAAACCACTTTACAGCGGAAAGTAACCCGTAGCTTACCCAGAACATAGAAAAAGACGAGACAGCTTCAATAAGTGTGAATAGTGTGACATGCCAGAGTTGTTCCTGTGACTTTCACCTTATCCCAACATACAGTAAATAATACACTGAAATAAACTCGTAAGTCAGTATACCACGGTGTGATATGTAAAGCCGGGATTCATCCACTTGTGCCTTTCACACAGTTCCATAGACAGTTGTGTTTTAGAGTCATCTGGACCTGCTACTCGGGTGGTTAAATGCAATAAGATTAGAGAAAAAAGTTCAGACGGAGAAAAATGTAGACAAAAGCGAAGCCGTGTGTACGCTACGGAGGATACCTCTCTAATGGACGATTTAGTCTGAGGTGCACAGTAACAAAGAACCTCGCGGTAGTACTACTGATCCCAGGTTCACACCGCCCTGCCGCATGTGGATAACACTGATAAATTGCTCTTTTTATTCGTGCCTCTGCGTTGTTTTGGGAGAAGGTCGAAGAGGGAGGAGTAAGCTCATGGGTTTTGATCAGCCACGTGGATGGGTAAGTTAAAGAAAATGTGAAGGATATGATAGCAGGTCAAGTTCTACAGTAATATTCCTACAAACCCTTACACTGGGTCTGGCTGAGCAAGATAGTACTTTAAATAACTGCGATCCAACGTCGTTCAAAATACATTTGAGCTTGCCTTATGATTGGAACCGCCTTTGTTTTGGCGAAGGAGTTGGGTAAAGCTTTACCATTCTCCGAAGTGTCTACCGAATTGAGCTTTTATGGATGCCGCGTTCCAGCGCAGCCTGTCGAATAGACTTGGAGTTTGGTGTTTTTATCAGTGTTGGTCGTCGCAGGTCTTCCGCTATTTAGTTTGTGAAGAACAGATCCTATTATACTACGCGATGGAGCAGTGCGACATTACTCAAACAGTCACGGAATTCAGTCTGGGACAAAAAAACGGCGATTTTGCAACGCTTCTCGAATGTCAACTGGCGAGCCATGGGCAATGGAATGATGTTTACAATAACTGCAAACCCTAAGCTGTCCAATACTGATGGCCTCATGTCTTTCTGAATGATGCCCGAAATAAAATCGAAAAAAAGAAAGTGTATGGTGACTTTTGGGACACCGTGTATATACACACGAACACATTTGCTATAATACCGTGTATACTCAATGTTTTTTTTTTCCTCACTTGCCTGGGGAATGCCCTGGAAAGGGCGGCTGTTATTAATCTATCGAACCAGCATCTCCTCGCTTCATCCGGCGGCGGCATGTCCACTTTGCTGGGCTATTTATGATGGCCAATATCTGCATGTAATTTATGCTCCTCTGACTGGAGCTGCCAATTTTATTTTCATTAGCAAACAAAATGAGCTGGAGCACGGCGGGGGGAGAGCTGTCACGGCGCAAATTGATTAGCAAAATGCAACACACCAAACAAGACTGTGCTATCGCAATCCCCCCCTTTTGTCCTATATGATTCTCAGATGTCAGCTACACTTGTGTTTATGATGCCTGACAAATGTTTTGTCGTTGACTCTGATGTCATTTAGGCATAGAAAGCTGCCTGGCGTGCTGGGAGGGGAGAAAATTGAATTGAACTGACAGTAGAAGTGACTGAATGCTGTCATTTGGATCTACCTGTAATTGACGAAAGCCAAAGTGTGGGACACTGTCTGAATAGCAACGCTGTCCACAGCTTTACAAGTCCCTGTAAAGGGAAAATAAATGTCTTCTAAATTTGACACATTACCGACAAGAGTGTTGTTAACCACCCAGCCAAATTTGAATGATTAAAAAATAGCGGCTTCAAAATTGTGAAAAATCAAACCGTCTCCGCTCTCAAACTCTGTGGACGTGTCAGCTGAAAATTGGATGCGACTTTGTCATTGAACTTTTAGTTGTTAAAGTGGATGGACATGACTGAATAGGTGGTGCTCCACTGTATTACATGTTCTTTGTCCTTTGTGTATTTTACAGAGTACTGTTATTTTGTGGAAAAAAAAATGCATGCCTCATTTTAAGTGGATAGAGTGAACCTGAGTTAAAAAAACAAACAAAAAAACACCAAATTGTAAATTTTTTCTTCAGCATCTCCTTCTCATTGGGAATAAGTGAAAGGTGACTGGCGTGTTACGCAAATTTCCCCAAGGACAGCGATCGGCAGTCACCTGCTGCAAGTGTGAAGCCTCCTGCGCACCTCCCCTCCAGTAATTAAGCTTCTTTATTAACATTCCGGATGTGATTACACGCCTAATGAAATCTCATTTCAAATCCTACAGGCAAAACACATCCATTGCTTTTTTTCCCTCTTCTTCTTGTCCCCTTAAGTGACCTTTACATTTGTTGTGTTGCAATAGCAATGAATGTCAGTACAAGTAATCCACTGTGTCATACTGTATGTCACCACGTCATTATGACAGCTTAGTCTGCACAAGTTCAAATATCCGCAAAGGCGTCCATTATATTGCTGGCTTTAACAATCCTACAGAACGATATTAATAATAGTATATCAAGTTAAGACTATAGAAGGTCAAGATGTTACTACAGTGCCATTTGCTAGTATCACAAAACAGCAATTGCATACATTCCTGTATCTGTGAAATGTAGCCGTTGCCTTTTGTAATTGCTTTTTTTTTTTTTTCCCATTGATATTGGAGCAATACGAGTGATTGACAATATCAACGAGTTGGTTTCTGGGGGTTGTTTATCAGTAATTTTGCTATTAATGTGATACACTAATTGAGCGATAATCAATATTACCTGCGATATTGATATCAACCAATGTTGCTTTTGTTATTGGTTGTTTTGCTTTGTCAACCATATCGACTTTTTTTTGGGGGGGGGGTTGTAGCAATAATATTGGTTTTTTTTGCCATTGCTCTGTAATAGATTTATTGGATGATAATAGCTAAGATGGTTGCGGAGGCTCTCCTGTATTTTTTTTTTTTGGGTGCTGTTTTTGTACTTGTTCGTGCAGCCAAATAGGGCCTAACATTAATTGGATACCGATAACAATCAGAAAGCATTCATAGCAAGGAGGAAGTAAATCTTGATCGAGAGGGTTTAATTTAGATAGAAATTATGATTAAAAAAAAAAAAAAAAACAGCTAAATTTGGGGTAAAAAATTGTAATAAACCTACAAGGTCATGTTAAGATTGGACATTATTGCACAAAACTGATTTTTCAAGCAGCATCAATGATCAAATTATGTCAGGAATACGATAAAATTAGTTTGTGGTGGCATCTTCATGAGACTGAGCCGCTCCCTAAAAACGTGCTGATTTAACCAATAAATGTGCTGTAAAATACATCTTGAAATCTTAATGCTGTAGGTACTTTGACGAAAGCTTGCCACAGACATGTCATTAAGAAGTGTTTGAAACTGGGGGGGGGGGGGGAAAGTCATGTCTCATTAAACCCACTGAGAGTGACTTATTACTAAGATAAAAAGAAAATGACTGCAATTACCAGCTCTTAAAACTAAAACATGTTGCAGTGACTCGGTTGCCATTAGTCTTCCAATCATGCCGCTCGTGTACAGCTAAGTGCACCTGGAGCGGCATTTCAACTGAGGCATTAGTTCGTCCCAGCTGTGACATAAGGTGCCATATGCTTGACGCATGTACAGAAACGTGTTCACATGCGACATCATCCCCCGCCGAGCTAACAATGCGAGGCGAGCCAACTTGCGAGGCCTTTAGATGGCATGAGTCATGAATCCATTATTGATCTCTGGAAAAGGAGGACTGTCGGCTTGGAAAATAACATGAAAAGTAGCATTATGTACCACTTATCGGCAATATATTTTCCAACCATCTCTCAAAATATGTCTTGCATGACGGTTTTGTAAGCCTTACTTACGTCAAGCAGAATTGACAGAGGGATTCGCGAAGCCACATTAGTATGACATACGAACATACCATTTCACAACCTCCTAACCCCACTCTTTCAAAAAATACAATTAGAAATGTAGAACATAACGAACAAGAACTTCTCTGTAAAACTGCATTTGTATTCAAAGCAACTTTATTACTACTTAGTTATATTGAGTAACTGATGATTCTCTCTTTGGTGCACACCGCCACCTGTTCAGCAAAACGGGCGTCCGTCAATAATGGACTGTGAGGTCCGTTCGAACTTGACCAGGTTTTTGATGATTACACAGACGGACGATAATCCACTTCTGTCTGTTCTTAGTCCATCTTTAAAAAAAAAAAAATCATCTATCGTCTAATGTCACCAAAATGCGCTTCCGTCATTGACGGACCGACGGACCGGTCCGTCGATTGGACGGAATGCCCACCGATGTGTATCACAATTGTTGCTGCCCAATGTTGACTCGTATGGTTGTTTCTGTGAATTATCTCGACTGTCTGGATCATTTGAAAATACATCCATTCCTTAATCATTTTATCATGTTAACGTTTGTCTTGAAATGTGATGACACAGCATGTGATTCATGACCCAAGGCTGTTTTCAAGCGCTAGGTTCCAGCCATCAGACCCAACACAAAAGCAAGTACGATTTTATTCATCGCGCTCCCCGGTGAATCAGGGACAAATACGCTCGGTACCAAACAATAAATAAGAATCATCTACTCGTCCTTGTTCTGTCTGCCGAACGTAGGAAAACAACTTTTTCCATAGCCTCCACGGAGCTGAAATATCATGTTTGAAACCATTGCGCCCTTATGAATAATTAAACAATTTGTCTTACTGCACAGCGGTGTACAATTACTTTGAGAAGGCAGACGTGTGGCTGTATATTAAAGGTATCGTATTAATAGCGAGTGCCATCGAGTGACGACGCCAAATGTTCAAAAGGGGCCGAGTAAAGGAACCGGCGGAGTAGCGGGCCTCACGGGATCGAGGAGATGTTTGCCTCTTACTGCAGTACTCACGACTGCAGTATTTGCACCCATAATGATCAGTGGAGGAAATATTACCCAGCACAAGTCTGCCAACCCCCTTTTTTTTTTTTTTTTTACCCCGTCTTTCTTGCCGATGCATTTTTTAGCGCTGCTGCCTGTGGGCTGAGAAACAAGAAAATCTAGCTGATGTGTATAATTCAATCCCTGCAAACAGTAGGAAAAAATTACACACCTCAGCAATTGTATTTTATTTAAAAGTCATCTTGTTCGACAAGACCGAGGTTTTGTCTGGTGTGCGAACTTCATCTCCGCATTGACGTCTGCGTCGGTGCGCGGAGCGAGCTGGAACTCCTCATCGCTGTCGAGGGATGAAGAGGGATGAAGATGGGGAAGCGTGGGGGATTGAGGGGAGTACACGATAATGAGGCGCGGTGTTTGACAGCTGCGGGACTGGTACGCTGAGGAAGTATAGAGGAGAGGAGCTCTCCTCGGGAATAGAACATGCCAAGACGCCAGACTGGATCCGCGCTCGTTTCTGTGCAGGTTTACATGAAGTTGTGTCGATGTCCTCGGGCCTCGACTGCGGGAGCGTACTGTTATTCTTGTAAGCGCTGCTGCCAACAAGGGTCGAGTCGGGCTTCAAATCTTCGAGCTACAAAGTCATGCGTGGTTACAAACAACTTTGTCTTTAATGTTTACTAAAAATATAATACATATTTTTAGTGTGGTTACTAATGCTACGTTCAACGGAGACTTGAAATGCTTTTGATGTTAAGGATCGAGGTTGTTTTCGAAAATGCGTGAGGGTGTGATAGTGAGATTGTGTGCGAGCGTACGTGCGTTTTTGCTAGCTTGTGTTTGTGTGTGTGTTTTTGTCAGTGCGGGTGAGTGCATGGGCGAATCTCCTCATCAGTCAGGTGATTGACAGGTGATTAGTGCGGTCTCTGCCCCACCTCTCGCCTGGGACAGACTACAAGTGCGGATGTATGGATGAATAGATGATGCCCGAAGCTACAAACACCTCCAGCGGTGTTGCCAGAGCCTCCAGAGGGAAGCTTAATTGATTCGAACCAGCTTCATTTGATCCAGATTGAGTGATAAGCCTGTGAGAGCAGCAAGGCGTGTTTAATGGTCTGGGAGCATGTTGAATAAGTTGACCAAAGAATATGGATTATGTTTATTAATATTTTCTCACTACTATGTGTAGAATTATTGTGAAAATGTTGTATCTATATTGCTAATATCTAATAATAATAATAATAATAATAATCTCTCTCTCTCTCTCTCTCGCTTTTTTTTCTTTTGCCCGCTCCATCTGATGTGGTTGGACCATGGTTAAATTTAAAAAAAAAAAATCATTTCAAGGATTTGAGGGGGTGCGAGGGCCCATTCTTGGCTGCTGGACACTCTGTTAGTCATATTAGATTCATGTATTCCTTTGTGTATGGCAAGCATGTCACGTTATTGGAAATTGAAGAGAACACACAGCTGGTCAAACCGATCTGTGGTCGCCACCTCCTCTAAGGGGCCAGTATTCTCACCACATGCTCCGTACACCATGCATATACTATACATAATGTTTTCATGCAAAGCCGTACTGTGCAGCAGGCAAACACAATGTGTTTTCTCAATCTAATTAATGCACCAATTAGGATAAAGGAAAACTAGCTTCCCGGGGGCGCCCCTCGCTAATTAGACATAGCAAATGCGAGTGATATGCATCGTGATTGGAAGTGACAGCTGGCTCCTTGATGCAGGAGGGATATTAAAGGTTATGCCACACGCAGGAGTGAGTGTGGTTAGAAGTAGTAAAGTTGGGTGTTTAGTGTGACTGTAAGAGAGAGATCCAGTAATTCCCCCACGAGGAGGTTATCTTATGTCATCTATTGTTTTTCCTGTCACCTCTGCAGTAAGAGGCGCAGTGGCAGATTATAGAACTGTCGGACGTTGCCACCAAGCTATGTTCAGACTCTGAGATCAAAACTCAATTTTCTCAACCAAGCGTCACCCGACTGTGTAGTGTACTACCTGGTGAATGTTAGCTACAGAAAGATGAAACAAAGCTAAGAAAAACAAAGCTCTTTATCCTTAGATTAGTGACCTTGGCAAGGTTAACAACTCTTTGTACTTTTCAAAGAGACAGAAATGTGCTTCACTGTAATTTGTCTTGGCAGACAAAAATAAACGATTATTGAATGTGCGCAGACTGCTACAGACATGTTTTGCCAGTCAAGCTTGCTCTGACCAAGCAAACAGAGGACGAACAAATGATGATCTCATCGAAGGTTAGTGCACTGGTTCTGATTAGGTGGAGAAAAAAATACCAGTGCTTATATCGTTTAATTTTAATAGGCCAGCACTGCTGGTTCTGAAGAGCCTGGGCAGATTGGATTGACATAGCAACACGTTGAGGCTGAAATGTGATTTGACAAGTACATACTGTACAACTCACGTACATGTACTGGCAGCCATGATAACAAGACAATAGACTATTGTTAATAATGCATGCAATTTGCTTTGATTTTAGTTTATTATGTCACTACTGTGTTTATGAAGTATAATATCACAGAGTGCTAGAGCTACAGCATCAGTTCTGCTTTTTGAACTTGCGGATTTTGTGTCAACTGGATGCAATGGTGGCGGGGTTTTACATAATTACACTCACAGTGTGTTCCAACACATTTTCTGTCTTGTCATTTGCCGCTTGAAGAGCTCATCCATCCAGCTGTGCATGGTAACAGCGTTTCGTGGGAGGCTGGTGGTCAATAGTAGTAGAGTATTAATGATACCTCTCACTGTGATTCATATATGAGATAGACAGAGCCGCTGTAGTCTTTTTTTTTTTTAGAGCCCTGTAGTCATCCGGCCTGCACATTGCACAATATTAATTTTGGTGTGTCTGTTTGTTTCACTTTTCCCAACACATTAAACCTGACACAAGATCACTTTGCCTGGAGTACAATTATCCTTTTTTATCACGGCTATGTATTAGCATGCATAAAGGGCGTGTTTGTATAGCTTGTTACACTTGCCTAGAGGGCAGCGGAGAGAGGAATGAAACAGAATAAAAAACAAAAATTGTCATCTGCATGGACCCGGCGATCCGAGCAGACACACACGCAGAACTGAGTGCGTTACGGCTGTAAGACTAAGGCAAGCTGTGTTGTTTTGAATAAAATTTAATAGTATTGGCAGACAAAATACGATTGACTCATAAGACTTTAGATCAGGAATTAGTCTTAAAATACAAAAATAAAATATAAAGTTAAAGCGTCACAATCGTTATACAGTTAATACAAGAAAAAACTAACACAAAAAAACCCATCAAGGTCTACAGGAGGTGCTACTTAAGAGATACACTTGTATTGACAGCATTTTTAGTTTGCAGATATATAACTGGTAAAAAAAAAAAAAAATTGTCATTTACATGAATGTTATGTTTCTTAACTAGCCTTTGTATTTACTAGTTGCTGAGTTTACGTTACATAGTATGCTCAACAGTGCATGATATCGTTAGCATTATTTCCCAAATCATTGTTCACATACTGTGACAATATCAATAAAACATACCAATGTGCTTTGTGATTTATCATTTATCACCACCTCCGCGGATGACGATGCGAAATTACATAAATAGAAAGATTGAGATTTTAGGGGCTTATAAATTGGAACATGGACCACGGAACATTGACGATGATCATTCAAAGGACAGTTTCAACAGTTTATTAAAGATAATTGTTGGTGTAAGCTTCAAGAATGATTTCTGCCAAATGTGTTTTGTTGTTCCATCCTAAAAAACACCATCTCCAATAATCCCCATTTCATTCTAATCTGAAATAACAAATACAGGTAAAGTGACTTTTCCCCCATTTGCATCATTAGCTAATTTATTTTGTTAGTCAGTTCACAACATTAGCAAAACTACTAAAACATGTTCAGATGGCATAAAAACCTGTGCCAACACTAGCTAGCTCTTTATTTTGTCTCAATAGGAGCATGTAGATATAAATGATGATACTTCTACTTCAAAACAGAGTGTGAGTATTTTTGCCACTTCTGATTTTAGCTAGCTAGACTAGTTTTAATTGGCCGAGTTTAATCAATGAGTACTCATACTTTAAACAGTCTTTTTACATGCTGTATATTGAAGTAGTAGTCTGAGTATTTTTGCCACCTCTGCTCTAAAGGCCTAGATAGACCAATCCGACGTTGGCCAACTGTGACCGACGCTTACCCCATGTGGCGTCGGACAGGCTGTCGGCACGTCACGCTGGAAAAATACACTGCAACGACAGACAGCGATGGTGACCATTAAAGTACCTTCTGCACATGCCAGAGATGTAATACCCTTCCATACCATCGGCGGCGGTAGTGACTCTTCCTCGTGGTTAGAAAAATCCAACCGGAAAGCTATTGGCCCGGGGGCGGATTATAAAAAGGTAAACAATGCATTCAGGTATATATTTCGCTCACGATGAACTCCCACGCGAAGTAAACCCTCACGTTCTTGACACAGTATCGTGAAATACTTACATTGTCAACCATCGCTCTTGTACTTGTAAGAAGATTAAGGCAGAAAAGGCGTGCTGACTGTTTATTCGCATTTGTCACTTCCCGTTCGTGCTCCGAGCGCTGATTTGCTAGCTAACAGCCAATCAGAGTGACCAAATGTCACGACGCTGAAACTCCTACCAGACGCTGACGGGGTCCGACGCTACGACGGTGGTCACTACACCAATCAGACGGCGCAATCAGACGCTTCCCGACCTCCGACGTTGGATTGGTGTATCTAGGCCTTAAGGTAGCTTGATCTAAACACGGATCCGCTAGCAAAGGATCAAGGCACAGGTTAATTGTTTATAGTGTCAAGTTAAATTGTGTTTTAATTGGTTGGGTGTTTTTAGTTTTACCGCTTTGGTGCTAAAATGAGCGCCCGAGGAGCAAACAGCTGCAGATGAGACTGTTTGGCACATTTGCACGCCCAGCCCGGCTTCAAACTAGCAATTAGAATGAATTGCTTATTGATAAGTCCGCCCTTTTCCTTTTTCCACTTGCTCCTCTCCCCCGCCGGCCTCCATCAGTAGCCTCTCTTGCCTTCATTGTTATTCTTCACCGGCACTCTGCGCCTCTCAGAGAATTGCCAAGTCAATTTAGAATCACTCAATAACAACCTGATGTGCTTTAGCGCAAATATGGACTAATGCCGGGAGAACAATCAACACCTATGCCTTTGTCCTCAGCCCCCCACCTCTTACTCCCGTTGCAGGTGATCCGTCTGGCCTGAGCGCCGAGGGCAAAATGCAGAGGCTGGTGGATTTTGTGATTTCCTCGTCGCTCCTGAAGGTGCGCATGATAACAAGGATGAGAGGCCTGTTAGCATTCAAACAGCCTGCGCATTGTGCGAATGACTAAGAAGGTGCCACCGAGCCATCTTTGCTCAACAAAGTCCTCACATATTCAAGACCACGTGCTCCTAATGCACTTTTTTCCACTTGGTTAGCTTGAACAAAGACGTCTGCTTGTCTTTTTGTGTTTCCCGCTGAGTGACTAACAGACGGTTTGAATGCGTCCAAAAGGTTGGGTGATTCGGAGTTCAACCCAAATTTGCTGGGAAAAAAAACGTCAAGAAAAAATCTTTATGGTCATTTGCGACGCCAGGTGACGCAAATCATACTTCAGATCTTTTTCATAATGGGGAAAAAAATGTTGCGACATTTTGGAGTCAACCAGCATCACAAATTGTATTGTGTGTTGTGGGTTAAGGTTTTCAAAGCCTGGGTTAAGATTTTAGGTAAGGTTTCAAACTAGCGTTTCGATGTGTAAAGGTGAAGCCTAGGTCAGGATTAGTGTTTCATGTTAGGAATCAAATTGGGGTTTACGATATGGGTTGGAGTCTTAAATTAGGGTTTTGAGTTAGTGTTTCACAATGGGCTTCCAAGGGTTGGGGTTTGTAGCCTAGGTTAGTCCTTTCAAAGTAGGGTTGTACATATGGGTTGGAGTTTTAAATTAGGGTTTTGAGTTAATGTTTCACAATGGGCTTCCAAGGGTTGGGGTTTGTAGCCTAGGTTAGTCCTTTCAAAGTAGGGTTGTACGTATGGGTTAAGGTTTCAAAACAAACTTTCGAGTCTTAGCTTGGGTTTCAAAGTAGTGTTTGGTTTATGGTTTATGTTATGGTTTGAAGTCAATGTTAGGGCTTGAAATTGAGGTCTCAAGCCCGTCTATAGGAATTCAAACAAGGTTTAGGGTTTTAAGTTAGACTCTCAAGTGAGGCTGGTTTCAAGCTTGGCTTACGTGTTTGAACAAGGTTTCAATTCAAGGTTTAAATGGGAAGTCAACCCCAACATTTTCTTTACCAGAAAATGTTCTATGCGCCTTAACAAGTCTAAACACGGCATTCTGATGAATATTGCGTTTGTGGAAGATGAGTTAAGCAGTAAAACCACCTGTTTTTAGCCATCTCAGGGGGCAGCCATTTTGCCATTTTCTGTTGACTGAAATTGACCAATCAAGACTCACCTGTTTTCTGAAGCTGAGCCATGATTGGTCATTACCTGAGCCCTGGGCAACTGTGATGTCATTCACAGAAAGTGGCAACATGGCCGCCCTCTGAAAAATGGCTAAAAACTGGTGGATTTAACTGCCGTCAAATTCCACAAACGCAACATTAAACAGAATGCTGTGTTTAGACTAGTGGAACTGCATAGAACATTAAAAAAAAATGTCATTTTGTTCATATATATATATATATATATATATATATATATATATATATATATATATATATATATATGTTTTAATTGATCGGTTATTGGAATTTTATCCTGACAAATATCAGAATTGGGCTCTAGTTTCAAGCCTGGGTTACTGGTTTAGGCGAGGTTTGATGATTTGAATTTGAAGTACGTGTTAAGGTTTCCAAGTAAGGTTTGACAGCATTTCCGCGCAGTAGGAGCACAAGTGCTTTGTGTGTACAGAAGGTGAGCTGTGAAAGATAAAGCATGGCCTCGGAACTGAGCACAATCTGAAAATAAAGCAGGATAAGAAAAAAAAAACCCTTTTGCTTGGCTGCTGTTTCTTTTTGATGGCATGCGCCTTCCCCAGCACGCTGCCCGTGGTCCCTGCGCTACTCACAGGTCGGAGGTCGAAGGGTTCATCTCTTTCCTCCCTCTCCATGTGAAACAACCAGAGTATATCGGGGCCACCATTAGCTCGCTCTCAGCCCCATTTTTGTTTTCCCCCAAAAAGTTCTCATCAGTCACGCTTGAGTTGCTCCGTCTACCTTTTTACACATGTGCTTGGTGATTTATTTATTTATTTAATGATTCCTCGCAAAGAAGAAGAAAAAGGTCACCTTGCTCTAATAACCGTGCAGGAGGAAAATAGAATTAACCGGCGCCGCTCTGCTGGTGCGAGAGTGCGAGAGCCGTCGCCTCGCCTCGCCGCCGTCTGCCGTTTGCAGACGTTTGGCGTTGGGGCTTTTTCCGAGTCATTTGAAGCGAGGACCAGATGAGTGTGCAAACAAGGTCATGTCAAAGGCGTCGTTTTCTGACAGATGTACGAGTCAAATTGGTGTTAATAATGCACGGAAGCATCTGCCGAGATGAGCGGAATTCGGGTTTCAATGGAGGACAGTGTTTGAAATTAGGGGTTCAAGGAAGGCTAAGGGTTTTACAATGAAGGTTTCAAGTAGCGCTGTACCAATATGGATTTTTAGAGGCTGATTTCATTATTTGGCAGAATAAAATTCTGATAACCGATTAATCAGCCGATTATTTAAAAAAAATACATAATGAATTTAATAACTTTGTTTATTTTCCTTTGACGCTTACAACATTTAAATGTATGTATTACAGCAGGACATTTGACTGTTTTACAGCAGATTTTTTTTTTGGAGTGGAGGATGGATGTTTGAAAAAAAAAAACAGGGTTAGCATTTCAAACTTGGGTTTTAAGCTTAGGTTAGTGTTTCAAACAAGGTTTAGCATTGTCCAATTACAGTTTCAAGCCAGAGTTAAGTTTTTAATCCAGGGCTAGGGTTTGAAATTGGGATTTCAAGCCAGGAATTTCAAAGTAATGTTAGGGTTTTAACAGTTATGATTTAAAATCAGCATTTCAAACTCATGTTAGGCTCTCAAAATTGGGTTTCAAATTAGGTTTGGAGCCCAAATTTGGGTTTGAAATGTGGTCATCGGGACTGGGTTACGGCTTGAGGCTGGTGTTGTACTTTTAAAGATTGCCAACTTTTGATGCAGCTTTTGTTACTGTAGCACTCGTCAAGGGATCTGGAAGGACCTAAAGGCTTTTTGTATTGTCGCCACGTTGGCGCTGGCTCCTAAAACTCCTCGTGCGAGTTGTTTACTGACGGGTGCGTGGTTTCATCCCCGCCGACGTTGTCGTCAAGACAACAGGAATAATGTGACCTTGGCCGAGTAATAAAGACGCCGCGCCGCGTTCGTTGGGTTACGCGCTCAGCTGTGAAGAAGTGACGACGCTAACCCGCTGAGACAAACAGACACCCGTGACGACGTGTGCAGCAATAGCAGTGGTTTCAAATGAGACTTTCAAACCAGTATTAGGGTTTCAAATTAGGGGTTCAAGCTTGGCTCAGTGATGCAAACAAGGGTAAAGGGTTTACTCCCGTTCAGGCTTCAATCTCCACACTAAAAACAGTTGGTTTTAAAAATTTCACAATTTTCGGTCAAAATGGACTGATGCACTACGTGGGTCAATTTGACCCAACTTAAAAAAAATGGTATTTTTGTACAAATCAACCGAAAAAATGTGGATGTTTTGTACAAACAACATAAAAATGTGGGTCAAATTGACCCAATCAGTGGATCGGTCCATTTTTGACCCCAAATTGTGTTATTTTTAACCCAATTGTTTTTAGAGTGGGATTTCACACTAAGGTTCTAGCCTGTGTTCAAATAAGGCTCTGTTTTTTTCCCCATGCAATTACCATTTAAAGCCAAGGTTATTCTTTCAGTTCGGGCTTCAAGCCAAGGTTAGGCTTCCAAACAGTGCTGATGTTTTCACATTAGGGTATCAAAAAAGGGATTCAAATCGAAGTTAGGCTTCCTATTTAGGGTTTTAAACCTATGTTGGGCTTGCAAATTATGCTGATGGTTACACATTAAGTTACACAAAAATTGGATCAAATTGACCCCAGTAGCTATTTGGTCCATTTTTGACAAAATTTTATAGAAGTCAACGCAAAAATTTTCCTTGCAGTAATATGTTCTATGCAGCCACACTGGTCTAAATTTGATACTCTGATTAATATTGTGTTTGTGGAATGCGAATTAAACAGCAAAATCCAACTGTTTTTACCTGAGCCCTGACCAACTGTGATGTCATTTTCAGTCGACAGCAAGTGACAAAATGGCCACCCCCTGGGATGGATAAAAACGGGTGAATTTGTTTTTTTTTAAAATCATATCCCACAATTGTAATCAAAATGCAGTGTTCAGACTAGGGGCGCATACAACATAGCATTCTGAAAGCAATTTTTGGGTTGACCTTTTAAGGGTGTGGAATGAGGTTTTTAAAATTGGACTTCCCAGCATGCATTAGTGTTTCAAACAATGTTTAGGGTTTTCCAGTTAGGGTTTCAAGCCAGGGTTACGTATTCACAGTAGGCTTTCAAGCTTGGGTTAAGATTCCAAATTGGTAGTACAAGCAAGGATTTTTATATTGCACACACAACCGAGCATCCCGTCTTTATCACCCGAAAGTGGCGCCTGGTCATGAATTTTCAACGGCGACCGGCTGATGCGTCCGAGGAGCTGAAGGAATGCTTGAGTTTTAAACAACAGCAAAACAGGTTGGACGTGTTGGTGCGAGGGCAGAAAAGGAAAAAAAAAGGGACATCTGATTTCCATTTGACTCCATCACAGCTCATTATCGAGCGCCCACTGCGGCCGACTTTGCTGCTGAGTGTTTAAATGACCATAAACACAAAGTGAGTGGAGTGGGAAGGCTGTGCACTCCATTTTGATGCTCCAAAACGGCTCGAATTTAAAACTTTATTAAGCTGCTCACAGTACATGGACGCTTGCAGCTTTAACCAGCAAGCAGTTAGTGTTTTATTACCATGCAACTCAACTACTTTTAAAAGGGACTACATTACCTCATAAATACAATTTCACACTCATTACTCTTCAAAATAAATATCTTACAGCAGACTTTATTTTTGGGGAAAAAAAATACCACCACTGTCACGTCGCAGTAATAGAAACCATCAATACTAGGGCCTGACTGATATGAACGTTTTTGAGGCTGATGCCGATTCCAATATTTAGCAGAAAAAAAATTCAGATCGATGTATATATCCACTATATTGACTGAAATAACTTCTTTTGTGTGTCCAGGCAGACCATTTAACTGTTTTACAATACTTTTTGTTTAGCTATTTTTTTTATTGTGTGTTTGAACTTCACTATCTTCTGTCTTAGGTTATTGTTAATTTATAAAGAAGAAAAAAAATGGCAAAAAAAAAGGCAGATTTTCGCTAATTATAATAGCGCTTGATATTGGGCAATTAAATAGGTCGGCTGATTAATCGGTCAGGCCTTAACTAATACTATACAAAAACACAATATAACCCCATGCAAATGTGTGATGTTCTGTACATCAGGATCAGTTCAGAATCATATCAATATTCATCCAATAACATGAAAGACAACAAAAATCAACATCACCCTCACCAGAGATGCTGTATATTAAATGTAATAATAAATAATTCTGCCAATTTATATCTTTATCTTCAGTGCTGTGCAGATCGCCACAGGTGTGTTTAGCTAGTCAAACGTGATTTTCTCGAATAAACCAATCAGTGGATTAATAAATGGTCGACCTTTGGAGGAAATACTTGTAATCTGATTGGTTAAATACATAAACATTCCGATTGTTAATAAAGTTAACTTTCCATCGGCCGGCGCTATAGATTCTGAAGGCCCTGGGCAGATTAGATAGACATGTTTAGTGAATTTCACTGCTTTTACAATACAATACATCTTCTCATTTGTGGTTGCTGTCGCCTGCTGGACTGCAAACGAAAGGTAGCAGTGATTCATCTGAAATGCAAAACGAAGCACACATTAACCGCGCACCTGCGCGGACTGGCCTTGCATTTTTAATCAATCCGGGATGGTAGATAGCCGCGCATGTGGTATCACACCTGTCTTTGAGCCGCCTGAGCTGAGGGTGGAGGGAAATCGAAATGGACGCAGCTTGGAATGCCGTCCGTGTGTAATCAGGTTTCACTGCCTTCCCCTATCGACTTTGCGGGTCAAGATCCCCGAGTGCTATTTTTGGAATGTTTGCCATGTAACACAACCAAGGAGTCAAGTTTTCAATGCTCTTAGTCACAATGGAAAAGAAATGAAAGCATCATATAGTGTTACCGTCTGACGTGTGTGATGATATTTCTGTTGCGTGTACGCGAAGGCGTCAAAAACACAATGAGTCCCGGTGAAACTTAATAGCGGCATTGTGAGATCTGGTGGGCGCTCAATTATGCCGGTGACGGTAGAGCAGCTCTCGTAAAGATCAATTTGTGTCCCAACAATGTCAGCGATTTGTATTTAATGAGTAACCTGACGGAAGCGCAGTAAATATCCAAGCTGTTGGCCCTGTTCGCAGGTCCGTACATAACATACGTGCAAAGGGTTACTGGGCGGGGGCGGAGCTACATGGTGGACGGAAAATTTGGATACCTGTGACTTTGCTACCATTTTCATTTAGATCACTTGATACTCTGCCACAATATGTTTATATTAACTGTATATTTACAGAACAAAATTAGTCAACCTGAATGCAAACCCTTAAAGAATCTGTCTTTAGTAAAGAACATTTGATTCTTACAGTCGACGTCAACCAAAATCATTAACTTCCCACCGTAACAAGCAAAAATCATGGTTGAGAAGTCATTGTTTATCATACCATCCACAGTATGGGTTTTATGAAATAAAATCCACACATATAGCAATCTTGCCCAATACACTCATAATACAAGCAGGAACAAAATTTAAAAAAAAAATTGTATGATTGCGATTTTGTTCCTGAACTTGCAGATGTCATTGCCGCGCAACAAATCTGCACGGGTGAATTATTACAATAACCACAAATGTGAACTTTATGCTTTATGTTTCAGGTGTGATTAATTTAAAATACAAAAACACCGTTACTTTTTAGATTCACGGACGATTGCCCAAGCATATTTGTCTTTTGATGACATAAAGGTTGAATGTGTATGGATGAACGTTCATACTCTAGATGCATCGGATAAATATTTAATTTACACATACGAAAGAGGCCCGGGTTGGATTTGAAAAAATCCAAACATATGAGCAGCATTTATAATATGGGCACAAAAAAAAATCGGAATTCACCTACCTTAATTTTTAACAAACAAAACATTTGTGAATATTGAAGTTGATTTAGAGCCTTCAACTACGCTAACGTTCACGGTTTTGTTCATATCGGCGACAGTTTAGTCTTCAGTGAACCTTGCACACGTGTTTTTGGAAACATTGAAGACATTTCGGTCCTCAAATAATGAACCTAATATACATTTTCTATTGGTTTTTTTGTTTTTCAAGAAATCGACTGAAGTGAAATCGCTCAGGGGTCAAGGATACTCACTCTTTCACACACTCAGTCGTCCCTGAGCATTTTACCCTAAATCAGGCCCCCGTGGCCTTGTAGCAGGACATCTCCTCAGGATTCGTGAACACCCTGCGGCACTTTTGTCCGAGCTCCTCTCATCTCCCAGCCTCCGATTCCCCTCCGCTTCATCCCCACTAAACAAATTTTATCCCAAGTCAACCTCGCTCGTTTCCTTTCCCGTGGTAGCCCCGAGCTGCACAGATCCAATTTAACAAGCGAGCATTTGCATGGCGCTCTGCTACAATATATCCTCTTACACCGAGCACTCCTTGAGACATTATTGATGAAGCCTTGGCAAAAGTTCAATGAGATTCCTCCATTTTCTGCACAGCTTGTCGCTATGCTTCCCCTCACTGAGCCCGGGCTGCTGTCTATCAAACATGACCACCCTTTTTTTATTTGCTATCTTTAAATCACTTCAATTATTATCCTTGCAAAAATCCCCCAAAACCTCGCAATTTTTTTCCAAGAATGTGCTTAGCGAACAAAAAGCTATTTAACATTCTGTTGTATGAATGGCAAAAGGTGGATTTTTGGGTTAATTGGCATCTTATCGAAGAGTGTTTAATTGTAATAACTGGACACACAAGTCCACATGCATGAAACCGGTCAGGCCGTCTGCCATTATGGTTTGAAGATGTTTTCGACGAATTTTGTTTTCAACTAACCCCTACTAGGCAATTTGTCAAAATGAGCCCCAATCGATGTACGGCGCTAAATTGACAATCTGCTTTGGTTAAAAATGACGGAGCATGGCGAGAAAGTTTGATCATTTCATGGATTCTCACCATTTATTTCTTTTTTCGCATCCTCGCCACCTTTTTGCCCAGTTGGTTTGCAAAAATCCCGGCTGAGGGATCCCCCGCCGGCACACCATTTTCTACCCGTCGCCATCTGCTGTTCCGGGTGACCCATCCAAGAGTTTCCACTTGCCGCCTGCTGGCGTCACGCCACCACAAGCTGCATGTAGAGCCTCGAGGCACGGAGACATGACGAGTGGCCACACTTACACTACAACGGCAAACAACTAACAAAAAATGAGTGCCACCAACTGTTTGCCGAGGAATCAATTTTTTTCTTTCATGTGCCCAACAGCGGATGTTTCCATTGAAGCCGCGGTGTCAACTTGTCAAATTCCTCTTTCACAGAAATATCTGTTTACCCTGCGAGCGCAAAACGAGTCGTGAAGAATAACAAGTCTCGTCTCCTTTTTTGTAATCTTCCTCCTGTGATGCATTAGCAAAGGCGGTCGTACTGATTTGTCAGAAAAGCTCGTCAATAAAAGAAAAGCCTTTTGATAGCTCCGCAGCAGTTTCAATCGAAGCTGCAGGTGAGCCGCTTGATCTCTCGGGATGTCTGACTTTTTTTTTTTTTTTTTTTTCCAAAGGCGTCTCGCAGGGGATAGAATAAATCCCTCAAGCTTGTGAATTGTTTGCTGTTTTGAACATCGTCTGTGTGATTATGCAGTATCAGAAAGGAAGAAAGGAGGTAAAATATGAAGAATTAGCTTTCCTTTAAAGTATATACTCAGGGTTTGCATGTACAAATAAACAACCAGGGGGATAACAGAAGACATCGTTTGACGGAGAAACAATTTTTATAACAATGTCGCTTGAGGAAGTTCACTTTTGTAGCTGCTTTGTGGTTGTGCAGAGCTCTATCACATCATTCGCTTCCCCTTCACAAGATTAGCAACAATCCATATTCGGAAACAGTGCAGTTCTGCACCACTGCTAACACAACCGGTAACGAGAGATGCAAGTAGCAATGAACGGGTGCATGCACAGGCATCACCACCAAAAAAAAAAAAAATACATTTTAAGAAAAAAAGAATCAATGACTGATAATCTAAACAACTGACAATTTATTTGCTATTGTGACAGTAAATTAAAAATAACCTGGGCAATTATGCCACTAATCTGTCTGTTTCAAATTTGGTAGCAATTGGACAAAATGTCTGGGTCGTTTCTCTTTGAAGGACGTGTGCAAATAGCGGAAATATAAAATGGCTTCTTCAAACCAAATGGCAGACTTTCTGAGACTTTTCAGGCATGGCTTCATGCTACTTTTTTGTGGGTGGTCTCAGGATAGCATTTTTCCAAATTTCATCTTCCCTCGTGAAACTGGTTCTGACCTGATAGATCCGATTTCTGTTTTGATGAATGTCCAATAATTTTAGTTGGCCACGTGTCTGGTATACTGTAAATATTCCGAATTTGGTAGTGATCTGACAAAACCTTGAGGACAAATCCATCTTTTGAAGGACTACTGGAAATGTCTGAAGTGACCCTGCAATGGCCGCCTCACAGCTTTCGCTTTTGCATATCAGCTGAGCTGTCACAGTGACTGTAATCAATACCTCTGACAGCGTACAAAAAAAGGCAACTCCTCCACTTTATTATCGCGCTCATCAAGTGAGTGTACTTCATTTTTGTGCTTTGATGCAATTCAAGACTTAATTTTCTCTTGGGCAAAGAGCCTTATCACACACAGAATAGCTTCAGATGAAAAGGGACAACTCAGTCAAGAAAACAAGCACATGTTAAAAACGTGATTGACTCAAAGTGGTTTTGGGGGTTGAGTCACGAGACATTGAAATTTACCAGTGGTGATCGCATTAAAAGGTTTTACTGTCCTTAGACTTAATGGAGTAACGTGGCTCCTTTATCCAAGGTTTACTTTTACACTCTCTGGTCCGATCAACTGTAAACAATTGTATGTTTGTGATTGCCGGACTGCTCTGCTCTATACAACCTCTTCTCTTTCTTGCGAAGAATCAAACCACAACTCAACCCAGTTTTCCATAATCCACTTGTTCCTTCCTAGAGTTAAGCGTTAACAACCTGAGTGTCGGTCATCGTTGCACCTGGGAGAAGCGCTAAGTAATAGCCTCAGCTGTGGGATTTTCCGTAATTGGAGCATGCTGCCCATTTTGTTTGGTTGGAGAAGGTGGATAAAACAGATTTTAGATCAGTGTTGTGTCACTTGAACTACATAGTGTAAATTTGTGCAATTCATGTTGTTCCAACCTCAAGGTTCACAATTACAGTCAGGTAACTGCCCTGGGTGTCTGGTTGTTATACCCACGTACCCAGGCGTTGGGTTAAATCCACATACTAAGGTGTCTTATTGATTGTCCATATGCCCACATGTCTGCTTGCTATGGCTACACACCCGTGTGTCTGGTTCTTATGTCCACAAACCCACGCCTCTTCTTATATATACGCACCTAGGTGTGTGGTTGTTATGCCCAAATACCAAATAAAATAACCTAGGTGTCTCGTTATGTACATATACCCAGGTGTTGGGTTTGTTACTGTTGTGCACAAACGCTTACATACCCTTATCTTACGAGCTGTCCTGAAGGATTGTGTGGTTTTGCATGAACTTCACAAACAGGCTTGAGATCGCACCCATAGACAGTATGAATGTGTGTGTAAATTGGAACACGGTTACTCACAGTGTCGATGGGGAGGAGGCGTGTGTGTTGTCGGGTTATAATTGAATTCTTCTGTGCTTTGCTACTTGAATAAAGAAAGTGAAAGACAATCACTAGCCTTGTGAAATTATTTCCCTCTTGCAGAAAATGTCCAACCCTTTATCATGCTTAATTTGATTCCAATCGTCAGTGAGTGGTTGATCAACAAGCGAGCAATGTGAAGGTGCATCCCGCTCGTTATTGAGTCACCAATCAAGACTTGTTTCCTGCGTCGTGAAAC
Source organism: Filicampus tigris (assembly GCF_054856515.1). Taxonomy (NCBI): domain Eukaryota; kingdom Metazoa; phylum Chordata; class Actinopteri; order Syngnathiformes; family Syngnathidae; genus Filicampus; species Filicampus tigris. The sequence continues at coordinate 11,326,549 of NC_141231.1, read as the reverse complement.
GCAACCCGAACCCGCAAATTCAATTGACGTTGATGTCTTTAAATGCACTTAGAGACCCAAATTTATGCACATACATTTTTTTTTATGGTCCATCTGTTTGGGATGATGTTTCTTATGAACATTGCAAAGAATTTACCGGAGGTGGGAGCAAGTCATATATGTGCAAGCCATATGATTTACTTGTAAGTCTGAAGTTTTTAACTGTCAAGCTACTGAGACAAAAATCAAGCAAGTCAAGTCGAGTCCAAACTAAATGTCACGCAAGTCAATTCATTCCTTGGCATAAGGAAGTCTGAAGGTAAGTCACCTGTCTTGCTCAGTCATAATGTATGTTAACACATTAACTAATTTGCACAAGTAGTTCTACTTCCAAAATCAATGTCAGTATTATCAATTACTTTGTTTCTAGTAGTTACAAGTAAACTGTGAAGTTAACAGTTTTTCTCTCTGTGGGTTTTATAGTGAAAACATGAACATACAGACCTAGTTCTACTCGGATAGAGATATGACAAAAATAGTTTTCCTTATGAGAATAAAGTGAAAATTATGAGAAAAGACAAGATACTGGAATTAATTTATATATCATTATTATTATTACATATCATGTCGTTTAGTGTGTGCGGTAGTGTGTGTCGCACATCTTACATAAAATTAGCTGTGAACAATCGCATACGAGTACGAAATTGGAATTGTGCAATTGAGAGCATTAGTGTAAACGCAGCCTTAATCGTCAAATAGTGGTTTTATTCTTGTTGATACCAGACGGACCACCACCCACTATGGCTACTACCACCTCCTCCACATGAAGGAATTGCTTTCGCACCGCCTCCACTTTGTCCTGGCAAAGCTGCGTTTCTATTGATAAAGTTGATAAAGGAATGCTTGGCCATGCACCTGACGGATTAGACATCAAATCCCCCACCTCCCCACCCTCGCCCGACGGGGGAGCACAGCAGCCAGACAGCAAACACTAAAAGTCCCTCGACGATCAACAAGCTCTGCGAGGGAAAAAAAATGTCATCGCCCCGTAGATTTGTTTGTCTGGTTGGTAATGCGGCTCTTAGACGAGTGTCTTACAGGAGAATTGGACACAGGGAAGAAAAATGGATTTGTTAGAGGCGCTATTGATTGGATATAAACGAGTGGCGGTTGACATTTGAGAAAATGACTGGAATTCTAATTCCAGACAAATTGGAGTTGCGAGCGCAGAGACGGTGTGGCAACATGAGAGGGAAGCCAGAGATTTACTACAGAGGAATCCGCACGAAGTGCTCGCCGAGGAAATGTGTGCATGGCAGATACAACGCTGTTTCCGAGCATCGTATGGCCGTTGCGCATTAAACCCATGAAAGATGCTGAAATCAATTAATGAGCATCAATGGGATTGGGTAGGCCTTGCATTTGCGTACTTGTCAATCTTAGAGGTTTAAATGGAAAGGAGATTGAAAAGTACGTAGACTGCAGCTGTCACATCTGAACTACTACTACCGTGGTTGTCTGCCTCTTGATCGAAAATTAGCTTGGATAGACTCTACCTCAACCCCGACCCTGCAAAGGAACAGCAGTATAGAAATACTTGGTGTCCTATCAGCTGAAAGTGAGGTCCCGTAGTTCGGCTTTTCCCGTCGTTTCCATGCCCGTCTCCATAGTCGTTCCTTTTGTAGTATTATATGGCAGGCAGCAGTAGTTGCAGTACACTATATTTTTACACTAAGCTGAATGTCATTGATTGACTGCAGACCAGTGAAGACTGCCTCCCGCCCCAAAGTCACCTGGGGTAAAAGTCATTTCTGCCCAACCGTGAACAGGACAAGCAGTGTAGAAATAATTAATCAGCTCCATCAGGGGGGGATATGATTCATAATAGTCTGTTGCGTACTTCTGCATCCGTCCACCCGCTGCCGCAATATGTGAGAATCTGCATGTGACTGTGACATACAAAAAACTAAATACAAAAAACAAATAACTATAGCTGGTATCTCATTGAGCGACGGATGCTTGCGAATGTAGCGAATTTGGGGTTTTCGTCAGGGTTCGAAAGGTTGTAAAGATGTTCGCAAACAGTTTAAAATGTATTTGCGACTATGGTTGCACGCATTCGCCACTGAGTGAGATACCAGCTTATTATGACTATTAAACTGTCGCAAAAAACAATTATTTGGAAGGAACGACGGCAACTGGTAATGCAAAACAGCAACAAAGGCGTAAATTGCCATCAGGTGCTGAACGAGGCTCTGCTCATCAGGAAAGCAAGGAAAACGATGTCACAAGCGAGACAAAAGACAAGAATCTAACATCGCCTGATTCGTAATCGTCTGTCCACTACATCTGCACCCCGCCCCTAACAGCTTCTGTGCTCAGCCCGAAGTCCAATGGCAAGATCCCACCAATTAAGCTATCAGCTAGCCTAGCTGCTTCTACTGGTTCTTCTATATCGATCTATCTTCTGTCTCTGACATACAAAAAAAATCGGTTAACATGTCAAAAATCTTTGTGTGTACCAGGCTTGAGGCATTATGCTTTCACCACTTCAACCACCGCCGTGTTTCTAACGTCAAAGCTGGTAACTGCGGGTCATCTGGGCGTATGTGGATATTCAAGGAGGCCTGCCTTCGGATTGACAGATGTGTAAAAGGGTGCGCCGCGTCGCGGGTGAACCCCTCACTGCGTGATGGATGTCGTCTGCGCCGAGGAGCAACATAGCACATTTGGAGGCGCTTCATCAATGTGCTGTGGAGCGGCACTAACCATTAGTTAGCACGTCTACCGGCTGACATTTTCAATTTGGGACATATTTGTCGCACTGCAAGCATATGTTGGAATCGCATATCAAGAAAGTGAAGTCGTAATTACAGGAATAAAGTTAAAATATTAGGACATTAAAGATATCATTTTATGAGGTATGATAGAAATGGGATATTAAAGTTGTAGTTTTTTTAATCAAGGCAAAATGACAATAAGTATAACCTGATTTTCAAGAACGATTACGATATTCTCCAAAATGCGTAATTTCGAGATAAAGTGTAAACGAGAAAAAAAGAGGTAACTTTGTTGGGACGGTCGTAATTACAAAAATAAAGTTGATCTTTTACAAGAATACAAATGTGCAGCGGTGTCCTCAGTTTTTGACGCTGCAGACATCTTCTGTTTCGAGTGCAATTAAGTAGTTGCCGCAGTAGAACATGTGGTCATATGGTACTTGGTTTCTCATTTATTTTATAATTGTGGCCAGAAGTGTTTTAGGTATTTACAGTAATTATGCTTTTACTAAGGCATTAGTTTAAGTTAGTGTTAGCGACGCTTCTGATTTACAAAGTTTGGTTAACGTCCATTTCATAGGAAGAAAACTCATATACAAAGGACTGATTATAATTTTATGATAAATACAGTGCAATATTGCGAAAATGAAGTTAGTAAATTATACAACACATCAAATTATGATATGACAAGAACATGAAGTCTGCAGTCCGTATAATCCCCCCAAAAATGTTTCTTTCTTTCTTCATCAAAAATATTACGAAAATTAAGGAGTCATTTTATGAGAATGAAGTCATGATCTTCCAAAACATTCATAGTCATGACGATAAAGACGTAATTTAATGGTCTAAGAATTTTTTTCAAAAAATATTCATTTCATTTATTTACTGTAATCATAATTAATGGTTGGCTGCACGGTAGTCGACTGGTTAGCACGTCCGCCTCACAGTTCAGAGGTCGTGGGTTGGATCCCGGCCCCGGCCTCCCTGTGTGGAGTTTGCATGTTCTCCCCGTGCCTGCATGGGTTTTCTCCGGCTACTCCGGTTTCCTCCCACACTCCAAAAACATGCATGGTAAGTTGATTAGACACTCTAAATTGCCCCTAGGTGTGATTGTGAGTGCGGTTGTTTGTCTCTGTGTGCCCTGCGATTGGCTGGCAGCCAATTCAGGGTGTCCCCCGCCTACTGCCCGAAGACAGCTGGGATAGGCTCCAGCGCGCCCGCGACCCTTGTGAGGATAAGCGGTATAGATAATGGCTGGATAATTAATGGTTAACGGTGCGTTCCGACTTGTGTCCAAAAAGTCGACATTTATCACAAACGTATCTTTAGATCCTTGCTACATTTTCATTCGTGCACAATGACAGGAATGAGTCTTAGTCGTGTTCCAGCTGTTGGGCTTTGACAAGTGTGCAGTCTGTGTTTGGCGTCTGCGCCGACTGAGGCACCCGGACTGCCGAGTGGGATTAAAGTCATCTCTAGCTTCATTAAGGGTGTGAAAGCAGAGCAGTAAACGTTGGGGAGCCGCCCTGTCCAAACAAGTTTTTACACTGCTCATCTCCTCTCTAATCATCTCGACCGTCTGACTTTTTTGTCTCATTTAAACCAAAGCACAAGATCCACCCATAGTTAAATTGGCCGGTGTTTGGTGAGGGTTGAGTCAATGCAATGGGCATCTTTTCTGGTTTTTAAAAAAAATAAGAAAATTACATAAAAAAACAATCATAATAAAAAAAAAAGGTTTTTTTCTTCTAAATTTACTCTTACCACTCACATGATCATGTCTTTATTAAGATGTCAAATTATACTGTATTTGCATTGCTTAATAGAAAATGGTAAGCTGTTCACTGTTTGTCTTAATTCATTTCTGCTCAACCTCTTAAAAACTCCCTGGCACGGAAAGAGTCTGTATTAAAGCACTTCAGCATGCTAGATTCTCTTCACTCTTTCTACAAGGTGGTCTTATAAATGTGCTAAACACTATGTTTATCGGGGAAGTCAAGGCAAACATTTTCTTTGCAATAAAATAAATCACAAACGTCACGGCTCACCTGTTCTCTGCGTTTGATAACGGGATTTTTGCCTGAGGGGACTTTGACGTAATTTTCAGTCAGCAACAGAGGGCAAGGGCTATTTTGTCTAAATTTCCAAGAGGCATTACTACTTGAGTTTTGATGGAGTATCCTTTCACAAGGATATATGCTCTTACAAAAAATGTGTTAGTTTCCGGGCATGTTGAGCCTCCCCCAAACAAACAACTCTAAAACCCAAAGACACTAAATGAATACAACTCATAAAACATATTATAGTAACCAGACAGAATAATGGAGGTTCTAAAGACGTGGTCCGTCTGTCCAATGTCTTGCGTTCGAATGAGGCAGAGACGGATTGAGGCAAAAAAAAAAAAAATCAGTATTTTATAAAACAAGGACGAGAAGAAGCTCTCACCAGAAAACACCTGTTAATTTTATATGAACAGCTGTCCCACTGCGACCTCAGGGAGGAGATGCGGCAGCCAGCGGGACTTTGCTGTAAACATCTCTAATATATACAGCCACTAAAAAAAAACACACAGGTGAGGGATAAAGTGCAGATTTACCGTTTACATGCATCCTTCAGTTTGCTGTCCATCGATCTGTTTTTGGCCTTGTTTCCCCCCACGGCAGGACCATTGATTTCCGTCACGCCGATGCCATTTCCCCATTTGATGCTCGTTAAACCTACCCGCCCCCACGTCTTGTTATGGCGGGCGTAACTAAGATGCATCAAGCGGGACGGACGCATCGTGTTCGACTTTGACGTTTCTTTGGAAAGCCGCTGACGTACTCGGAGACTGGTAAAGTCTGCTAGTCTGATACTAGTTTTGCATAGATCCAACTTGTGATGAATCAGTGGTAATTTATTGCTTATAGACAATACTGGCTCGATCTCAGCGTAAAGTGCACGGTTCAAATGAGTGATTTTGGTGGGTTCGTACAAACCAACAGAGGTGGGCATTTTACAAAATTTTGCCCATGTTAATAGTTCAAACTGGAAAATATACCACAAACAATGATGCCAAAACGGTTTGTATAATATCCAACTCATCTTCCAAATTTCCCCTAAAAAGAACAGACCCGCATTTCACGCAAATTAAATTTGTGAGTGAAGTGAAATGAGATCATCATTATCGATCATAATTCATTCAATACACGATACGATACTGTACACTACATTTAAGTTTGGAGTCACTTAGAAGTGTCTTTATTTTAGAAAGCGACTCACTGTTCTTTTTTTTGTTTTGTTTTTTCAACGATGATTAAATAATTCAGAAAGGGTGTGCTGAGTGATTTTTCCAATATAAAATGTAGAAAATATAAAATATAATATGCCTAGGCTCAATAAAGGTTGGGAAACACTACATCATGCTACGAATTGACACTTTTGTGAAAACGCTAATGTTGAGCCAAAGTGGTGACTGCCGCTCATCAGTTCCCCCCTGCGAGGTTCAATCAGGTACAAGATGTCCACACACTGCAAGCCTTCATGAGCTTGCCGGCGTCTATATTTGTCTTCTCGTGCGTCTCAGAAGGTCAGCTGCATTCATGTCTTCTTGTCATGTTCACAGTGGGGCGTTAAAGAGGCCCGTACTCATTATATCTTTACACACACACGCACACCTACGCACACATCCCCCCCTCCCCCGCTGAGGTAGATGAGCTTGAGTCGGGATAAGCAGTTCAAGCATGTCAAAATGTGCGGCCGTATCTCGGTAGGAAGCGGCAAAAGCCTCAACAGCGTGACAGCTGTCAGTGGTGTTGTGAGGGTTGTCAGCGCCAGCTTAGTGGTTCATATAGCTGACGTATTTGCTGTGGGGATGTTCTGACATTGTGCTCTTCACAATCGCCCAATGCTTGACCGGTGAACCAAATTTCTAACTCTAAACCTGGTGTTAAACCCAGAGCCTCTGGTACTGTAGTTGTTCACATAGCAGATTTCTGATGACAGGGTATTTGAGCAATTCCTGCTTGATTGACTTATACCTGAATCTTAGACCAGTGGAAGTGTACTAGTTCACATAGCTGACATTCGTAAAGCTGGCATAGGATCCCTTCACGCTCACTCTGATCTTTCCAATCGCCCTGTGATTGACTGATGACACTAACTACTAACCCTAATACGGAACTTTAGAATCAGGACCAGGACCAGTATTGTAGTGGTTCCCATAGATGACTTTCATGTCACTGGTGTTGGACAGATTCCCACTCAATGGGATCTTCACAATGCTCTAGATTGCCCCTAGACCTCTACATCTAACCCTAAATCTTAAACCAAGAGATATCAATCGTATCGCGGTTCACATTGCCCACTGTCGTGCAACCGTTGTGGGGTCAATTACTACTCAATGAGCTCTCAACAATCACCCAGTGGTTGACTAGAAACATCAGACCTTCGCCCAATATTTCTTGTACGTACTGTATACATGCCAATGTATGAACGGCTTTTGCACCTTATGTTTCCAGCTCCGTTCATTTTGTACATTCGCTATCCCTTTGCTGTCAAAATAATAGCTTTTGTCAGCCCACAGGTGGAAATCGTGGCAGGCTTTTCTGCTTCTTGATCAGTAATTGCAAGTTCTTTTGTTATGCGTTATTATTGATTAGGGCTCACTTGGATCCTCAATGAGTTGATGTCACTATTAGTCGCGACTTGCTAGTGCTCTCTTTGCTTGGCTAAAAACGGCCATAAATGACGGCAAACAAAGAAAATATGTGATATTTTTCGGCTCTATCGCCGAGCCCTCTACCGTATCGCCCGTGTTTTTTTGACAATGCGAACAAGGCAGTTTTGCCGAAAAGGTCAATCACTCGAACGCAATGACCACACTCCTATTGACCGGTCGGCAACCTGCTGGCCGATCACTCTACGCTTCCCGTCTCTCTTTCTTCCATTCGCTCCCCCTGCGGCCCTACACATCCAGTGCTTTGACGCAGAGCACATCATTGTGATCTCATGATGAATATGTCGCGGTTGTCTTGCTGGGTGGTATTTCTTCAATGCTGTCCTTCATTCATCTGAGTTTTGAGATCCCACAGCTGCGAGTCGTTACGGCGCGAAAAATCATTACGGCAAGACGAAGCCACGCGGAAAACAGATGGTCCAGCCGGTGAGTCGTGACAGGCCTCGTCTACTTTCAGCGACGTGTCGTCAGCGCGGAATATTTCTCGACCGCGCCGCCATGCGATTATCCCCCTTGTTCCGTGTTGTCAATGTAGCAATTTAGCATGGCGATGGATGCAAGGTAACCCATGGAACCTTGTTTATCACAGGGGGATATGTTTCAGACCCGCTGACAAATCTGGGCTTTAGAGAGACCATTGTCAAGGTTCGTGGCGGCGTGCGGAGGAGCCAAGTGCAGCGAAGTGAGGAGTGTAGGCTACTCAAGTATTTACTTTCAAAAACAAAACAAAAAGGTAAACAAGGAATGTGGGGCAATCAAAAATACTAAATTAAAATCCCCCAAAAAACAGACTCAACAGGGAACGCGCTCACCACGACTGAGAACGTGACATAACTCGGGAGACGTAACAGAAAGTATGAACTGACCAAAGCAACCAGGCAACAAAATACAAGCTAACTGATGAGACAACGAGCTTCACCTGGACAAGGCATGAACGGCTGAAGGCAGCCCATTGGTAGACACAACAGGCTGATGGCAACAGGTGGAAAAAACGGTGAGCAAGGCAACAACATGACAAAAACAAATTTAATCAAAACAAAGTCAAGAAAAGCACAGATGAAGACTACCATATAATTTGTTAAAAATACTTGTATCCCCCCCACATGCTTTAAACACATTTAAACTCACTAAAACATATTTGAAAGTATTCCTTAGTGCCTGTTGACATAGTTGGCAGTAATCTTCAAGCTGTCACTCCCAAGCAAAGTTTACTGGAAAATGTACGTAATTTGAAACCGAGAACACAGGCTACCATGAACAAGCATAAATGCAACGATACTTATAATTGTTCAAGATGCAACAGTACAAGTTATTGTTCAAGCAACAGATACTTGAACATACTCTGAGCAGCAGCGCATACAAAGAGAGCATGTAGGGGTATCCTCTTATACATAACATTTAACAACTACATAAAATATTTTAATGAGTGCACACAGCTCATTATCTTTTTTTTTTTTTCCATTTTATTTTTTTACTCAAGCCACTTTTTTAACTTTAATCTTTGGAACATGTTTTGTACTTCCAAACAAGGACTGTGTAAGTTTTAAGAGTTTCCCCAGTTATTGGTGGGAGAGTAGGTTGTTATGGTGCTTGATTTTCATGGCCCTTTACAACCCGATGATAGCTTGGAACCAATTTTCGACACATTGTCGGACATAAATCGGAACCGGGTGTCCACATTTGAGTTCCATTTCCTGCCGTGTTTTCCCACCCATGACTGATTCCCGCCAAAAAGCTCCATACATTTGCCTCCTGACCTGCCGTACGCTGCGAAAATACTGCTCATTTTTCACCTCGGCATGACTTTAATTGTTGCTAGGCGGGATTATCCAATTTCCAGGCCCGTATCATAAAGTTGCCAACGCATGAATGTAATAAAAAGACACTTTTGGATGCGCTAGCACACACGCTCGCGCGCGCATATAAACCACTGGCGTCTATTTGACAAGATCACGGGAGGTCTACGCAAGGTTATCAACATTTGTCCAACATATTGATCAAAATGTGCTGCCGGGGAAATGAGAGGTCGCCAGGGTGAAGTACTAAATCAAAGACGAATACTAACAGCGAGGTGGCGAGGTGCAGCCGGTACGGCTTCAGGGGCGGCGCTTAGCTTGTATCAATTACGCTAAAAGTTGAGAAGTGACAAGTGAGCCAATTAAGGCTGTAGAGGCTGCAGGGCATGGCGGCGTCCAGTCTTTCTTAGAGGTCAAAGCAAAGCACACACACACACACACACACAGAGACACAACACACACTCTCAAACCCACGAGTTGTAAAGTACTTCTTCCGTTTAACATGCATTATGGATGCGTTTTAATGAGGCCAGGTGATTCATTGTCGACGGGTTTTTACTTATGTGTGACCATGATTTCTTTTTTTTTTTTCTTTCTTTCTTTCTTTCCGCCCAGAAACCACATTATTAATTCAGACACAGCGACGCTTCACGGCTTGCCTTATTGATCACGGCCTACCAGCTCCTGACCAGACGAGAGAGCGGAGTTGTTTTTTTTTTTTTTTTATTATGTTAAGTTAAATACCCGGGAGTGAGAAACCTGCAGCATGATAATGACGGTATAGTACACATTAATACGCCGATACAGTAATATGATTTTTGATCAATCAATACAAAAAAAACATTCCATTTTTTATGTAACTGAGAAAGGGCAAGTTTTTGTCAGGTTGTGAAATCCGATGCATCACGATATCAATATTAGATCCAACTGTATCACTTTAGTAGCATTAGTGATACCAAGACAATACATCATAATATCAATATTTGGTACAGTTGTATCGATATGGGCATGAAGAGCAACTACAACAGTCTTTGATATTTGAATCTGCATGCACTGTTTGCTACAACGAATTGTGATAGTTATATTTAATCCAGCTGTATCAATACATAAGCAGCATAAAAGATAATGATACATCGTATCATGATACTGTATCAATATTTGATATTTGATTTGTGGTTATGATGACTGGCTTGAATTTTGTGTGTGTGTAATTTTGTTCTCAATGGAGCACACCATTACACACCGCGATCTGTTGGAATGAACTGCCAATCTTGTGAAGAGACAGTTCAACCGCCATCTATCGAGTGCTATTCTAGTCAATTCTGTGGTTTTCGACATGTATGTCGGCGAATGCACTCGCTGAGAGAATGAGTCATGACTTACTGATGCTTGAGCTGGAGCCTCGTGGATCAGCCGGCTGACGGAGACCCACGCACGGATCAGTCGCTGCTGTATGTGGAGCTGTCTCACCTTCACCCGTATGCCCATGTAAACATCGGCATCGACCAACTTCAGCATCTCTGTAAAGGCAAGGACTACTCATCGCCAAGCGGAGATTTACGAGAGACGGTTATTGTTGGAGTGTGCTGCAGCACCTTTACATTCATCCACTAGTACGCAAGCTACAATAACAACAAAACGATGACTTTGTTGTTGTGATTTTCAGTGCCTTCACATTCACCTGCTTGTGTACAAGCTACAGTATCTCTACAGAATTTTTCACGACAATTTAATCCAACATGTTTTGCTCTGATATAAAACAAGCCGAAGATGTGGCAAGATGGTGAGGTTTATTAAACGAAAACAAATAAACTCCACTCGGGATTAACCCCGAAACAGGCGAGACGGGAAAGAATTACTTGGCTCGGGACAGAAAATAGAACCAAAATAGAACAAACGTTACAGATGTTATCAACTCGAGTCGGTAATAAGGCCCAAGGAAACACGTCGGGTTTGAACACAGACAAAGGTACGAGAAGGGTGGCTAATGAGAGGAGGCAGCACAGCCGACAAAGTACAAGGCAAGTCAAAACAGCAGCGAAAACTTGAACACGTCCTCTGCTATAAAACCACATAATTATTTTTTTTTAAATGTTTAAAAACCTGCAATTTAGCAGTGCCGTGAACAATGAATGGCAAATTTACATTTCTGGTATTTTTCCAGTCTGCCCTTGTTCTGGTTCTTGACTTTGGTGTGGTGTTGAAAATAACACAATGAAGCACAATGGCCCACTTGCCTCAAATGAAACTTTGTATCCGTTATCTCTGTCTTCATGTGTATCCTATGTGTCTTTAAAAGAAAACGACTGAGTACATTGAGCTGATGACATCGGTGACAGGTGCCGTACCATTTTTCTCCTGGCTGTGGAATACTGGGATCAAAGGTTGCATCGCAATCACATCGCACTGTAGGTCCCCTTGTTCATCATCTCTGCACTCCATCCATCCCTCTTCGGCCTCTAATGGCTCCTCTTCACAAGCATCCACTGACAGTAATAGAATTATGCCTGGAGAATATCCTGGCCACCTGTCCCCTGTGTTTTTATCCTCCCTTAAACTTGTCTTTCACAAAGAGCCAGGGAGTCATTCAATACAACAAATAATGATTGTAATAATGCATGATTTGTGATATGTGAAGACTTAGACTGTATTTAATCTACAGTGACAACATTTTAATGGAGCTATATTCTAAGCAGCTGTTTACACTGGAAGGTTAGAGAAAAAAAAACAGCTTAGCTTAGCCTTCTCATGCCGCAGGGACAGCAACCAACCAGGTCGTGAGCAGGTAGCAGTGCGTTGTACCTAGACCCATTATCTTACTTGGCAAATTTAAACAATACCACCGATTCAAAACAAAAGTGCCACAGATAGAAATGACTCGCTTTAAGTTGGCTCTATAATGTTAACATTTTGGTTAAAAAGCATTACCTTACATGGAGAAGCATGCCAATGCTAAACATTGAATCTAGGCCCTAAATGTGTGGTAGCATAATGTTGGTATAACGGTTGATAAGATAAGTAGATAGCCTTATTAAGTGAGCACAAAACTTAGGTTGAAAGATAATGTAAAGCTCCTTGTCAGAATCTAATCAGTATGCACCGCTTCACAACATCTCCATTGTTAACACCTCTCATTTAGCATTCCAATATCTTATCATTCATTTGTATCCTTCAGATGTAGGCTAAGCAGTGTCCAACTTTTTAGGGGAATCATGGTTTGCAGTCCCCTCACGTCGCTCAGTAGTGAATATCCAAATGAAATCATTCCTGCTTCACTCCACTCAGGAGAATCATTTTACATAACACCAAATGTGCAAACGGCATGGGTAGGTGAAGCTGCCGTGGCCTCACGCGAGACCAATTATCATCTATCCAACTGCAGAAGTTTCAACCTGTTTGGTTTGGCACGTTTGCCGTGGATTCCCACAAACACAGAGTTGGGGAAAGGCACCAAGCTCAGCATAAATATCTATTAACAGGAAGTTAAGGCTAGGGATACATTAACAGGACAACAACCAAGCAACCAGGAAATTAATTTATTCATTTTTTGAACTGCTTATCCGAGCAGTGGGAATGTTGGTTAAAACTTCACATACAAATGTTAACCCCCACCCCCTTAAAAGTCCTCCCATGACAGTAGTTTATTGTACAAATTACAATTGTTTAACCGGAGTTTCACGATCGTCAAAAAACAATACTTTTTTGAATGAACTGAAGTGTCATGTACGAATGAAATCAATTTACAAAAGTTACACGTACAAATGACAATGTAAAAAATAAATGTTTTATGTACAATTGAAAATATTGTCCAAAAAAATGGGAAACATTTTTCTGAACTGAAGCATTACACAAATGACAATATTGTCAAAAACAAACCTAAACGAACTACACGTCAAAACGCGAGAAACATTTTTACTCAACTTATGATTCACGTAGAAATGTTTGCTAGCTTTAGGTACAAAAGGCAAAACATAGAGAATTTTTTTTTTCTCCATTTTTTTACTCAATCATTTTATATACAAATAATATGAAATTATGTTTAAACTTAAAGTATTTGTGATAAAATGTAAAAATCAGCCAAACACAAAGTCTGATTCATCCAATGATGCATCCAACATAATTATTCAAATGGATCAGTATTAACAAGACTGGCCTTGTATTTAACCACTACTCTATACCAAATCTTGCAGTATTGCACACCACAACCATAAATTCCGCCTTACTTTGGTTAGTTAAAGCAGTCTTTTTTTTGTTTTGTTTTAAGTAAAGAGGCTGTTGTAATATAATGACATTTTGTGGCTTTTTTTGCCCAGTTGAGTGCCTCATCTCATTTCCAACACATGAATAAACACCAGACGTTTGGGAAATAAGGGAACCTAATTGGAAAAAACAGTCGGAAGCACAGACGTATATAGTGCTCATCATCTGACAGCGATAGGAAACAACCCAAAACAAAACAAAACCCCAAAAATTGTATCATCATTATCATCTAAGTGGAACAAAAACAATAACGTCAGTGGTCGGCATGGCAAAAAACAACAACGTTGACGAACCGGCCGGTAAATAAACGAGCGCTAGCCGCTGTTGGGACGGTGCGAAATCAATTAAGCGGGGCGTCCGTCGGGATACGGGGGAGGATGTTTGCTGTCGCTCCCTGATAAGAATATTTTCTGTGCTTGATTTCCGGCCGTGCCAAGAAGAAGATTATCGCCTGGCACGAGCGGCACAAAGTGGTGGGGCCTATGCCAGTTTTCTCAGCCAACGAGGGGAAGAAACTCTTGGCCTTGTTGAATTCTGCTAAACACATTTTTTTTTCTTAAGGATTACTGAGGAATCTTGATCCAATTTTTAACGCCTGTGGTGGCAAAGGTATGGATTTTACAAGTGGGTCGTTTTTTTCCCAACATGGGACATGACGTCTGCTTTCCTGCCACTCTCACTTGTCGATGTAAAGGCCTAGATAGACCAATCCGACATTGGCCAACAGTCACGACACCCTGTGGCTTTGGGCCGGCTGTCGGCTCGGCACGTCACGCTGGAAAAATACACCGCAACGACAGACCATTAAAGTACCTTCTGCGCATGTGTGAGATGTAATACCCTTCCATACCATCGGCGGCGGTAGTCGCTATTTCTCATTGTTGGAAAAATTCAACTGGAAAGCTATTGGCCGGGGGCGGATTATAAAAACGTAAACAATGCATTCAGCTCTATTCTTCGCTCACGATCAACTCCCACGCGAAGTAAACTCTCACGTTCTTGTTCACGGTATTGTGAAATACTTAAATTGTCAACCCTCGTTCTTGTACTTGTAAGAAGATTAAGACAGCGAAGGCGTGCTCACTATTTATCCGCATTTGTCTCTTCCCGTTGGTGCTCCGAGCGCTGATTTGCTAGCTAACAGCCAAGCAGAGTGACCAAATGTCACGACTGGCGACGCCGATTCAACATGCGTAAACGCCCACCGGACGCTTACTGACGGGTTACGACACTACGACGGTGGTCACTACACCAATCAGACGCCGTATTCAGACGCTACGATGCTTCATGACCTCCGACGTCGGTTTGGTCTATCTAGGCCTTAAGATTGTATGATTGTGGGAAGATTCACATTCAAGGGAGTGGGGCATAATTTCCATTCTAGTTTACCTAGCTTCTCTAAATGCCACGCAGCATGCTAAAACACTATATGGTAAAGGCCCAAATAGCGTTAGACAAGCATAATGCTGCTAAATATAACATTAAAAAAATAGTTCATGAATGAATGAGCCTAAATCCCATCTGACTTTGGGCAAAAGGCAGACTACACCCTGAACTGGTCAGCAGCCAGTCACAGGGCACCCACAGCCACCATCACACAAATCAGGCGAGTGTACCACTACACCATCAGCAACCGTAATCTCAAAATAGCATTAGACGATTTGAACTTCCGCATCAGCGTAGCTTTTCTAACTATTGTGTAACATTATACACTGAATTAGCCCAAATAGGATCAGAATAGCATGACTTCGCCAAATGTAACATGTAATTATTGATTAACTAATTTAATAGTATGCTATTATGTGCTGCTAAATGTAATGAAACACAAACAGATAAATGAGCTGGAATAATATAGACTAGCGTGAAAATGTGTCGTATGAGAAAAACAATACAACCACTGGTTAAATTAACCCAAAAAGTGTTGTTAAATATAACATTCCAAACAATAAAACATAAAACGCAACCAATTTATGAATTAAATTAGCACATGCTGGCTAATACTTTGCTAAAGGTAGCAAGCTTTTGCTTCACTTCATCTGTGGTTTCAATTGAATGATGCTCCTCTGAGACATTTTGTACGCAATTTTTTTGACTGTCAAATTACTCCATGTGGCGGATTTTGGCCATTTTCCTCATATTTTGAAGTTATAATCTTAGCCGGTTCCCCCCCTGGGGCTGTTCGCCGCCACTGTGGCTATGTTTAGCTTGGTCCGCATGGAATTCCAAACTCTGCGAGCTTGGCTGACAAATGATTCTTTTGGACTTTTCTTCAAAAATCTAGTAGATGGGAGGCTTTCAGTAAAATATTACTGTTAATGACAAAAAAGAACAGGTAGGAATTTTGAGAAGGGCGCATGTTTAAAGTGAACACCTCCATTTTCTCCCTTTTTAAAATTCTTTGTAGAAACGAGAAACTGAGACCAGTCAGTCGGGCTCTAAAATGATGTTATGTAAGAGTGTCATATGGATTAACCCATTTTCAATTACACACTAAACAAATGGAAACAAAATTTCCATTTATTAAGGGAAAACATTATATCGGGATGTAAAATTTAGTTTTTTTGTTGTTTTTTGTAGTGTGTGTTTTGCCAACTAATGGTCAGGTATGCATATTGCATATTTCAATGAGATTCATTCATAAAACTCTTCTAAAACACAAAGGAAACATTTCATGGTCCCTCCTCATGGAAAATTTGCAAACATTTGCTAATTTGCTTTGACTTTGACTTTCACCTGTATCCCGCACTGCTTACACTCATTCTTCGGCACTATCGGATTGACTCCTTTTTTTTTTTTTCCTGACCCCAAGATGAAAGAACCGGAGTCACTTTCATCCCGATCGTCGCTCCTCCGTCAAGGTGCCCACCCACCCCCCGACCCTCTCCTTCCTTCTCCCGGTAACCACCATAATGTTTCAGCCGGTGAAAAAAAAAATGATTTTTACGATTTACGACGGGTCATTTTCATTCTCCTCGGCTGCTGAGAGTGTGCCGGCCAAGGTGGTCCATTTTCATTCTGTCCATTGGAATTTCTTTCCAACCGCAAAGCTCGGCGCCTGTATTACAGGCCGCACGGTCAACGGGTGCACCCGATTCCGACTGGGAGAAGAGTGATGAAATCGTTGTTTTGGAACGCGTTGGTGATAAAACAGCCTTTTCTCCCCTTAGTTGACTTAGCACACGCTCATCATTTCAGAATATTTACACGCCTGGCTGTTAAAGCAGCTACCTTTTCCCACCTTTCTCGGATGTAAATAGCCTGGGGGTGCCGTTGTGTGCTTTAAAATGAGCTTTAGTGTGATCATGTATGCAAGGGATGGAAGCAAGAAGTCTGCCTCTGATGAATGTAGCCTGCCAAGGAGTACAGGAAATGGTTCAAGATAGACAACTCATATTTTTTTTTTTTGGGGAGACAGGGGAATAGGGTATACTGGCGACTGGTCCCGACTAACCACCTGAAATTTATAGACAAATTCACACCCAAGGACAATTTAGAGCTTGAATTTACAGTTGACCTAATTAGCGCCCAACTCGATTAATCAGCTGGCAGATTTAATTGGCTGATATTATTATTTGAAAATGGGCACAACTCAGCTAATATTTGTCAATTGATTTTTTTCGCGAGGGTGGGGGGGAGGGTTGTTGGTCACATGAACACATTACAACATAAGAACAAACACCCCCACCACTCCCCCCCAAAAAAATCATCTTAAAAAAAAATCTGCCAATATAATTTTGTTTTTTATGGTTTATGTTGCAAAGTTAAAAAAATACTAGAGATCAAAGTAATATACATTAGTCAAATGTTTTGTCTGTAATTCATATAGTTATTGTTAGTAAAAAGAAGTATTGTTTTTCATGTAATATTTTTTTAATTACTTGGCCGATTAATCGGTTATCAGAATTCTAGTCTGCCAAACATCAGAATCCGCATTGGCCTCAATAAATCCATATACTGTCAGGCCCTACGCCTGATATGACTTTTGATGAAAGAAGCGTCATAGGTCTTCAATGTACCGTCCTAATGTGACGGTTTTTGGGATGTGGGGGGAATCCAGATTCAAACCATGAACTTCTCAACTTCAAGGCAGATGTGCTAACCACTAGTTCACCATGCATTTGCTTATCACCAAAATACTTAAAAGCCTACACTTATCACCTTCATGCAAACGTGGCAGACTGAAAATAAATCCGAAAAGCACTAAATCGGAATTTGCCCCTTAGACCTGCAGTGTAAATCCCAAAATGCTAGCTAGCTAAGAAGCACAACAAATCACACTCAAAGGTTGAAAGTTCCAGTAATGATTTAATAATAAGAAGTGCTATATTCGGATTAGTTACCTGCTTAATTCCCAATCCGCTCGAGAGGTGCGTATTGGACATAAAATGGAGCATTAAGGCTAACTTATATTCCTTCCACTGGGATCCCATTAGACGTAATCTTGTTTAAGTCGTAACCGAAGCAGGAAGTGGTTGCCCCCCTTCTTCCCCTTTACCCCCAGCGGGTGTCACCCTGGGGGGAGGCCCTGCGGATAATTGCACACCGCTCTGAAGACGAGCCGATTGGCAAACATTCCAGAGTCATTCAGGTCCAAGGGATTCCCATCAAAGTCCTCCCGGACTGTAAAATTGGTCCTAATTTCGTAGGAAAAATTACTAGTAGACAATGCGCTTTTTCTGATTTATACTTCAAAAGCATACGTATTAGGTGGGATCTGTAAAAATGATATTTAACAATGTCAGCGGTATTATATAATACAATTCATGTCATTAGTAGTGAGATTTTTGTACTAAAATAACTTATTAGAATAAACGTAATTTATGTGAGTGGTGTATTTTAATTTTGTGGAATTTTGTACGAAAATAACCGGTAGAAAACTTTAATAAAATATTATAGATTATACTTTGAAAATATATTTGGTGGGAGGCATTGTTTTTGCTTTTCTACAAACACATTTATTGGAGTAATATTAACCGGTGTTTGGGTTGTATTAAGATTCATCTCAATTATTTCTACGAACACATTTGTTCTAATAATGTTAATTGCTATTTGTGGAAGATTACAATTATTGTCAATTTAAGTTGGATTTTATATAAAAATAACTTATAGAAAACATGTTTATTTTGGGTCTTTCTTTAAAAATCTGTTAGAGGCCTTTATTTGCACAAATATAACGCCTATCTATTTTGTATGGAAGCCCATTCCCGCCAGTATAAAAAAAGAAAAATCTGCCAGTAAACAAAAAAAAAAGAAAAAAAAAAGTCCACTGGCGGAAACAGGCTTCTGCAATTAAAAAAAAAAATTTTTTTTTTTTTTTTTTTTTTTTTTTACTGGTGGGAATGGGCTTCTTCCAAAGGAAAAAATAAAAATAAAAATAAAAAAATTTTTACCGGCGGATTTCTTTTTTTTTTTTAACTGGCGGGAATGGGCTTCCATCATTTTGTAGATTTTATATGAAGAAAATAACCTTTGACTGAGGGAGTGCCAGTCAGACCGCCCCACCGAAGCACTTCCACACACTCGTGAAGACGACGGACAAGCCGCTCGTAAAGTCTTTGATGGCTCATCATCGTCCCAAAGCTTTTTATTTTCTGTCATGTGACTCCATCTGGCTGATTGATAGTTCATCGGCCCCCTTAACGCCTCGCCATTAGCAAATGTCATCTCTCTCCAGGAGTAATCGGAGATGTGTGAGCACAGTGTTGAATAAAGTAGTTGTTTAGGAAATGGAAGAAGGAATTGAGTAGGATTTAATACAAAAAATAACTAGTTTAAAACACACTTATGTACTGCGGCACTTCGGGAAATCTATTAGTGGGGACGTTTTATGTGGGAGGATTTTTCTTTAAAAATGTTACAAAAAATAAACATGAAAAAGTTGACCAAGAATGTTGCCTCAAAGTTTAAACCAATTTTGGAGTTGTCATCATACGTGATGTTGCCATCTCACGCGACCTCATTTTAGCCAGCGTCAAAGCATTAACCCTGCTTTATTTATTCTAGTATTCTAGTACTCTAGTATAGTAGTACAACAATATTTGACCGGTACAAAAGCTCAATTTTCTTTGTAAAAGTCTCTCAAGTCAGTCTCTCAAGGGAGAATAAAATGGAAAATAAAAAGCCCTATTACTTGTGCCTTAATAGCACCATTTTGTTTGTGCTTCTTTCTGTTTAAAAATAAATCATCTTATCGTCTGTTACTTTTGCTACTTTTTTTCTTTTTCTTACAAATTACCAACCAACCTGGCATTTTGAGGAAGGGCAATCCAGCTCATCATGCGTGAAAAAAAAAACCCCAAAGGTGAGAGGAAGAGGAGGCCACATCTCCAACAACAGGTTGCAATCGCCCAGATTAACCCGCTCATGCTCGGAACCCCCCTAACCCCCCCCCTTTTTTTTTCTTTTTTTAAAAATATGTATTACACCACCTTGCCATGACATTCTGAGATGCTGCCAGAAGTGGGCGCACTTGCGAGATGGACGCCGTTGGCCCGATAAGCTGCGAAGGAGGCATCCACTATCCCCCACTTCCTCGACCTCCCCACCGTCTGCTTCCCGCCTGTCAAGTCGCTCCTATTATTGTTGTTATTGTAATATTTCGCTCCCCTCCTGCACCCCTTGAAGCGCGAGTTGGCAAATTGAACATTCGTGCGGTTTGCCTGCCATTTGTGCAAGCTGTACGCTTTTCCTTGACACCCCCCCTCCCCCACACCCTGCGGGCGTGCAAAGAAATGGGGCGCTAACTGCCTCTTTCACCTCAGTCGATAGACATTTTTCTGTTATTTCTTTTTATAAGTGACGCCAGGCCATAATTGAGCCTTAAACCCATGAATGTATTTTTTTCCCCCCTTCATAGTGCGATCAATAATCACAGGTCAAGATAGCACAATAATGCTGAACGGCAAATGTCACAAAAAGATGATAATCGATACAAACAAGCTACTCAAGAAAATATAGTGCAGTTACTATGCGAGCGGACGGCAGAATATTTTAAATTGAATATCATTCATTATGCTTTAAAAAAAAAAAAAAACGATCTTTCGAGAAGTCCACCAAAAATGTTTGGTATTTGAGGAGCATTTCAGTCCTTGGAATAATAGGATAGATTTGAAAATGATGCTACGGTCTATAAATCACTGAATGTCTCAGGTCAGGTCATGAATACATGAGAGAAATGACCGTGTAATATAAACACAGTAGGATCCTGATGTCAGAAGAATCAGATCAATTAGTGGAGCCCAGAGTGCAAAGCAAACATGATGAATCAGCATTAGGTGGTTACGCTGCATGGAAATGGAAAAAGATGCCAATAGCCCCAAATATAAATGCTTTAAAATCCAGGTTAAAAAAATGTTGTTTTTCTCCCCATACCTATGATTAAAGTCTTTCAAAGCATTTTGAAAATCAATTTTCCAAAATCTTTTTCTTGTACTGTATGTTATTTTAGTAAATGTCGTAAAATTATTCTCTCTTTTTCCCTTTTAAAAGCTTTTAAACTTGAATTCCTTTGGTTGAAAATTCCTTTGAATGTTGTATTTTCAACTACTTCATGTGACGCACATTGAGCTACCTTGTGTATGAAATGTGTCATATAAATAAAGCTGCCTTGGGAGAATTGTGCACATGCTGCCACCTAAATGTATTTGTGGTTAATCAAAGGCACTTCAAATTGTGGCAGGTGTGTACTGACCTCCATTTAACATGAATTTGAATATGATTGCTTAATTCTAAAGGCAGTCACATACTCCCAAACCACATTCGCTGACACGCATTTCAGTCCCAGAATTGCGCAATGCAGTATATATGTCTCTGATGCTATACCCCCGTAGCCAGGAAAATGCTGGATCAAATGAATTGCTCATGATGTGACAAAACATCACAAGCTAGTTCCGCATTGTGGAATACCAGAATTATGTTAGCCTGTATTATGACTTTGACACAATGGCCATGGCATTTTAACTTAGACTGGTTCCGCAGGCGAGCGTCTACGCTTGCTCGTATCTGTAACTTCTTCTGTCTATATTGTAAATGCATAAATAGTGTGCTGCTTCTCCTAGGTCACTCTCGTGGAGAAAAATAAATAGCACCGCGTCAGCCCCAATAGATGTCGGCCCACCAGGCATCTGCCCTGTTTCTCAGATAGCTACTCCAGCCTTGGAAGCCAGAAATTTTCTAGGTCCCCATTCTGTGACATAAATACTTCACATTCTGGTCCCGCCATTGTGCGACATTGGAATACCTTTGGAAAAACTGCCAGGTTCACTTTGTTACACAATTACGACCTGGTGCACCCGTGCCCAAACACCGCCGACCCCCCCCCATGAAAAAACTGTGACCCGGGACCTCTATTACGGTACCTCAGGAAAATTTCCTTCCCGTCCTTTCTCTGGAAAAAGACCATGCACTTTCGATCCATCAAGATGCTTGTTGTGACGTCCCAGACACCACCGCCCATACATTCCCCTCCCCTCCCCTCCCCTCCCGGAGGCATCGCCGTTAATGTATAATGTGTAACACATGATGACAGCTCATCATCATCGTCATAATCCTTATGCTCATGCATGTTGAGAACCCCATTTACTCATTCACACATACTTAGTCTCACTGTGCTCTGATGTGCATAGGATATAATAGTGGACTCTTTCTCACGGAGGACGGCTGGGGGTGGTGGGCGTTGATTGACTGGCGGGAGGGAGCGCAGTAGCGCAGCGGAGGAGCGCGCGGCTCACTCACTCTCTTTTGCTCGGAACCAGACCCTGCGTGGATGTTGCAAAGAGGAAGGAGCTTCCGTTGAGAAACTACACCACTGGAACATAAGACTGCTTCCCCCCAACGGAGTAAAGGACTTTTTCTGTGGGCGCTTTTTGTTTTTACTTATTCATTTTTACAGAACATTCCCTGCGGAATAATTAGAAGCAGCACTATACCATTTAGTGCAGCAGACGCCGAAGACGAAGTTCCACGCAAATGGAGTAGAGACTGCGGGACTTGCACGGCTTGGATGTGTTCGCGTTGGTGGATGTAATGCGCAGATTCTCCGCGGGACGCTGACCGGCCGATGGGGGAAACATGGACACCTCTTCAGAACTCGAAGACGGGACTCGCCACAAGAACCAGGTGCGTGGACACTATACGTAGAAAACGATGTGCGAATGCGCATTTACCACGCGTGTGCTAGAGGTAATAAGTGCGGACATCCATTCACCCATCCCTTTCCCCGGGCGATGGCACCCGCGCCCCGGCTTGGTGGCGAGATGCCCGGTGTACATCTCGCCGCAAACCCCGCTGCAGACAACCTATACCTGCGGGGGCTTGGGAGACACAAAGCTCCTTTAAACAACTGCACATGAGGGATGTTTTTAACTAAAATAAAATCGAATTTACCTGCAATGTATTAAATCTGATTTTTTTTTTCTATCGTAACTTTCGATGGGGTTTTAAGTGCTTATGCACTTCACATTAAACGACAGGGGGCGCTTCCCCCTCGCTCCCTGTGTTTTGATATTTTGCTACACATACTGTAAATATTGGTCAAGCAAGTTTCCACAAGGTCACAGTCATGTCACAAGCGGATGTGCAGGCTCAAATTTCATGACGCCGATGCACTTTCCCCTATTCTGAACGCATCGGATTATCATCATCCGCACAAAATGCCTCCTCTGAGTCACTGTGGGGATGCTGAGAATTGAGAATTCCAGACATGCAAGTGCTGAGAATCAACAGAATTATTCATTCCTTCCTAATCGATATTCCACTAGCCGCCCAACCCCTCTGTTAAATGTGTGCTGTCAGTGTTCTACATGAATCCAGAAGAATTTCACGAAGATATAGCACTTACCTGTCTTGTCCAATCACATTGCTCTGATGTCACGCCATTGCTGCTCTTCACCTCTAGAGGGCACATTTCAAGACTATTTTGTGACTAGTGTGTGATTTAATTAAATTCCTTGTTGGATGCTTTTTTTGACTCACTTCACAGTTTTTTTTTCACCAATAATTTGTCACTTCTACTTTGAGAGCAAATGATCACATGCAGCATTTTGGCAAAGTCTGGCAGGTTTTCCGATGATATCCGCCCACCTCCTCATCAAAAGGGGAGCCTGTGAGTCATTTGGTGGCATCCTGAACTGCTCTCAATTCATATTGACTCAATACTTAAGAGGTAATTTGTCATGTTTGTCGTCCGGGGTAACCGTGATACTTTTCTGGAGGCGCCGATCAATGACCCTGCAGGAATTGAGCGCGCAAACGTTGCGAGTGTCGTATGAATGGCTTTAAATTACGAAGGGAAAAGCAATACAATTGTTGTATTTTTACTAGCAGCTCGAATATCCAAGACAGTATAAAATGTCGAGATTAATCAGAATATACACTTTTTAGTGCAGCTTTTTCTTTTTTTTCGGCCATTTTCATGGAACGTCCTTCTGTTAATATTGTGACACTAATGTTGCAAAAACTAAGTCAAAGTATTGACTTTTCATAGCCAAGTATAGCATTTTTGGGAGGGCAAAATGTTGAGTATTTATCAAAATATGTCGGCCATTTTTGTGGAATGTGTTGTTGGTTGCTGGAGAAATAACAATAAAGCCCTAACTGTATTAATAAAGTGAAAAAAAAAAGTAACTTCATCATGCTGACAAATAGTGGTTTTGGGGTGGCTTATTGAGTTTCTTGCACAGCATGTCTGTCATTTTTGTGGAATGCCTTTCTATTCTTACTGTGATACTCACGTTGAAAAATAATTACTAAAGCCCTAACATTGTGGAAACTGTGTCAAAAAGGAATATTCTAATGTCAAGATATGGTGTTTTTGGGCTGCATTAACACATTTTTAGCACAGCAAAGATGATGTTTTTTTGGTATATTTTTTCCTGGTATTGGGACCTGTATGTTGCAAAAAAACAAACAAACTGCAATACAGCATTGACTTTGTCAAAAAGTAGCATGATCATACCCAGAAATAATGTTTTGGGGTCGCATTGAGTTTTTAGCACAGCATATTGGCCATTTTTGTGGAATATGTTTTTAATTGGTAGTGAGATGCTTGTGTGGCAAGAAATAACAACAAAACAGCTCTAACCTTCTAGAAACGGCTCATTGTTGCATTTTTATGGCTGAATAGAGTTTTCATGTCAAAATGTAGATTGTTTATCATCATATGTCTGCCATTTTTGTGGAATGTGTTTCCATTAATATTGTTGCAAGAAATAATTCCAATCCAGCGCACTTTGCCTAATGCTTAATTTACGCAGCCAAATAGAGCATTCATGGTGGAAAAATGTTTTTACTACAGTGTGTTGGCCATTTTTATGGAATGTTGCTCATGTTACGAAATATCTATACAGTCCCAAATTTGTGAAAATAAAGTGCATGGCAATTTTTTTTATGGTAACTTAATACAAAAAAAAACCCTAAATAAAATTTAAAAAAAAATAATGGCAGAATGTTGCATTTTTGTGGTGACAAAATGTAGCACGTCGGCCATTTTGGTGGAATGTGATAACAAGAATGTGCGGGGAAAATCGCGCTGTATAACTTATCTATATATTTTGGGGGATGAAATGGATGGTGGTTTTAGCAGAGTCTCTCCACCATATTTACGTAATATGTAACGTAAAGGAGTCACAGAAAATCTGTCTTTTTTGCACCATTAAAAGAAATACAAATTATAGGCTGTCCTCCATATTGGTGGATTACTCCGGGTGTAAAATTCTGAAATGTAGTTTTATTACTAAAGCGTTAATTACTTTAAAAAAATAATAATTTCACGCTTTTTTTGTCATTCGAAGACATATTTAAAAAAAAAACGATTTATTCCTTCTGGGAAGGAAGAAGAAAAAGAAAGCGGCTATAGTCATTGAGATAAAGAGCAAGCGCGAATGACTAAATGAGAGTCTAATACGGCGAGTGGCACAACTGCGAGGATTAAAGGCAAAAACAAGTCCCAGCATCCCAGAACGCTCGCCTCCGATCACACGGCGTTAGGGAAAGCCGCCAGATGAGCCGGTTGCGATTTTCTCCTAATTTCCCATCACACATTTCTGGCATAAAATGTTTAACGGAAGTCCTAGCAACTTTTTTTGTCCATTTTTTTTCACTCTCAACATTCGCAAACCAGCAGGGGGGTACCAAGAACATAGATCTTCTCTTTTGTTTCAACGCCTCCCAACTCTGCATATTTGATTTGCTGCCGGAGGTGCGCTGTCACCCCCGGTGCCCTTTTTGCCGCAGATGGAGGCCAATTAAGAGGAAAGCGCGCCTTGAAAGTCTGCCGGAATCTTAAATCTCCCGACGGCAGACGGAGGCAGCTGGCACGAGGCGGTCAGATACGTCGCTAATTGAGACTTAAAGAAACAAACATGACTGTCAGCCCGTTGCAACTTTGAGACACCGTCGCATTTGTGCTGCCAAGTGCGGTCTGAGCACATGTGAGGCGTTAATAGTCAAAGTCCAAATGTCACACACAAACTTGTGAATTATATATTGTGTTCCTCCACTAAAGTATTGTTTTTTTAATGGGCTTTTACTAGAGCACGACTATGAAGATATTTTGGTTCTGATTCCAATTTTTGGAAGAGATACCACCCTACGACATTTAAGCTATAACATATGTCATACGAACAGAATTGAATATAATGTAAAGCATTAAAGCGGAAGTCAACACAAACATATTTTTTTTCAAGAATATGTTCCCAGCAGGCCCACTAGTTGAAACACGACATTCTGATTAATTTTTTTGTGCTGTGGAATATAAATTAAGCAGCAACATGCACTCGTTTTTAGCCATCTCTGGGAGCGGCCATTTTGTCTTCCGTTGACTGAAAATGACATCACAACCGCTCACAACGACCAGATTCAGAAAACAGGTCAGCCGTGATTGGTCGTTGTGAGGAGTTGTGATGTCATTTTCAGTCGACAGAAGACAAAATGGCCACCCCCAGAGATGGCTACAAGTGGATTAACACTTTTTCCACAAACACAATATTTATCAGAATGCCCTGTTTCAACTAGTGGGCTTGCATAGAACATATTCTTGAAAAAAAAAACAATTTGTGCCTCATGATTAACCTTGCAACTCCTTCTGGTGTGCAACTTGGCTGCCGGGGGCAATGTAATACAGTTATGAAGAGAAAAATGAAGAAAACTATCAGAAGTACTGTAAGTGACTCTGTAAACTGCAGCAATATTAGCCATTTACTGTATAGTCACGCCTGTTATTATTGTTATTGTCTGTCTACTTAAAAAGATTCACACACTAAGAGTGTTGATGCATTTTGTTAGGCTGTCTATGGCATTTTGCATTGTTGACATTAAGCTAAACTGGCTTCATTAAGGCCAGTGTGTTTGTTTTATGTGTATTTTGACACGTTTGACATTAACAAGCAACAGCAATCAATCCAACACTATTCACTGAATTCTTAATGAGCAATTAAGCCCCTAATTGATTACTAATCGCGTCCACATGACTTTGCGCCACTCTCCCTAGGTCTCTCCTCTTACCGTTTACAGCACATTGGCCAATTATCTTTTTTGTGTACTGTTCCTTGGTGTTGTATTGCCCCTTTGTGCTCTCAAGTAGCTCTCTTGTTGACGTTTGCGCTAAACCGGCTTCGCCATTGTTCCGCAACAATGACGCCGCCGCGCTCCATTCTCCGCTCTATTGCTAGGGTGGCCTGCATGTGCTCAGCTGGATGCCCTTGTTTAATTTTTTTTTTTTTTTTTTTTTTAAAGTCTCCAATGTAGCACAGTGGTACCGACACAATGGTCAAAAGTGTTTTCTAAATTTCAATTGGATTAAAGGAAAAACAGTTGGGAGGACTGAGAAGAGTATTACACACGGACGCATACACGCATGCTGGTTGAGAAGTGTCTCGGAGGAATCGCCCATCAGTTTGGAAGCAATCAATAGCACTCTGAACAAATCCAAACTTTTCCAAAGCACTAAAAGTCCTAACCCACCTCGAAATCGATGGCACGCCCACACGCGAATGTTTCAAGGGGTAGGTCCTCTTCGGGTGTAAAATTTAGGTACACTAAATCCAAAAATACAAAAAAATGCCTTATTCTACCGCAGAGTTTCTCAAAGTGTGGAGCTTGGGGCCACTGGAGGTCCTCCAAAAAACAGGATTGGTCCGTTAGTAGAGAAGAAACTTGAGGAAGATTTCAATTCCGATTATTGGTATCATTATGCCATGCAGGTAAACTGCTAACAAATACTTTCCAGCGCGAAAACTGTCGTGAATTATTGGGTTGGGTTACAGTAGCTCAACTTCCCCTCTTCAGACAGGAAACTATCGTATTCTTACTGTGACATTTTTTGAGACATTTATTTTCCGGAAACTGAGACCAAGAAAAGTAGCGCTCAGACTGACAGCCCAAATCCCTGTTCTCTAATCGTGTTGATGGCAGCGAACGAGTTCCTGTTGGATTCAAAACCTCTGCTTCTAACTACAGAGTAGTTTTTCTTTTTAGTTCAAAATAGCTTAATTTAGCTAGAATCCAACTGCTAAAAAAGGTGGCGGCAATTCACCAAAATTATTTGCCAACTGCCACAAGAAAGAAGAAGAAAAATGGAGGAGGAGAAGAAGTAGTAGTCATGGTAACTAACGTATCACTAGTTTAGCATGAGGCATCTGCCAGAACAAGGATTTACTATTTACACCACCAATGGGTGCAATAACCGACCAGGATTCTACCTTTGGCTATAGTGCGAGGTGGAATTCTAGTTAAGGTAAGCCAATTTAAAACAGTTTGCTGTCAATTATCTGCTATACTGATTTAATTTTATTTTATTAACCTAGCTACCACAATGAGATAACAAAAAGTAAGTTTACTGTCAGTTGTCTGTATTCCCCGTGTTGATAACTTGCCACAACGGGAAAACAATAAGTTTACCGTCAGTTATCCATTATACGTCTGCAGATAACTTGCCACAATTGGGAAAACAAACCTTGCTTGCGCACAAAATAGTTTCCTCATATTAATTTGCATCGTGCTGGAATTGAGAAGCGAGAAAAAAAAAAAAAATGACTGGACAAAGCGTGTTACAAAAGCTTTGCTAATGCTGTCAAGTGACTATGAAAAAAATGCTGAATTAGGTAACGGAAGCAACTGGAAAAAAAAACCCCATTTAGATTCACGTTCTTTCATAATAAACAGTAAATTGAGGATAAGTGCTTTATCAAATGGCTAGACTGTGTCAAGTAAAAAGCTGTACAGTACGTTGACAAAGGCCCATTTTTTTTAATGCAGGTCTACCTAATAAAGCGCCTGGCGTTAGTTGATTTCTCAGCTTCAGCATCACGCGCCGGGGAGCACAAATCAAGGTCACGGGCGTGAGAATGACGCCGCAGGTCGCTATATTTATGTACCGGCTCCGTGATCATTCGCCGAGCTTAACAAAAGGCCAGACGTCCTGAACACTCGAGGCGAGCATCAATCCGGCCGACTCGCTGACTCGGCTCGCAAATTATGTGACACTCAAAATGCCTCTCCGCAAAAACGGTGAAATTGAAAGAGTCCGCATTAAAACACTCGCCGGACGACAGGCGGTCTGATACATTTGTCAAGTATGCTACATCTACTGTATGCAATAAATAGCATGAACCCTGGTAATAACTTATTTGTCAGTCATCCGTTTGAGAGAATGTTGGTGATGCACAACACCACAAACACACAATATACAAATCCCCCAAAATAAAAAGGATAAATTCATACAAAGTAAATAACTAAATACATGGGAATTGAGTCACGCAGAACACCACAAAAACAAAAACAAAAGTAACTAATACGATACAAATACAACAAATGATATAATGATTCAAATAAATGATTACATACAAATGAGTGAAAACAGCCAAGTAGATTAAAGTTAAATTGAAAAATGTACGCAAATAATAGAAAATACAATAAAACACAAATAAAATAAAATATAGGCATGTAAATGGTGTGACACACAATGCTAAACTGAACATGTAATGAAATAGTCATCGTAAATTAAATTGACAGGCTAACAAAGAGCATCAGCATTGTGTTGTAACCCTCTAAGCGACTGATATTTAACAGGACTGATCAAACTCACAGGCATATATTCTTTATCGTTTGCCAAGAAAATGGATAATATCAGTATGTCTGTATTGTACTGTCCCCCAGTGACTGAGGCAACAAAAAACAAGCAACAACAGCAAAGAAAACGGTTTCATTCCTCTAAATTGTATTTGTCATTATTCTGTTTTTATAAAGTAGCCAAAAATATTATAAGCAGTTTTTTTTTTAAATTGAAAAACACTTTAAAAATTATTTCTGGCATTGGCATTGAGAAGACTTGAATGTCCTCTTGTTGTCACGCAAATGAAGAGACGTGGACAAGGAGGACGATGACATGCTCATAATTGTTTCTGCGGGCTCAAATTGACGCTGACGCGTGCAACGGCTGACTGGGCAATTTTATACCGGGAACGCTTCTTCCACGTCAGCATGGCGCAGCAATAAATAATTAACCTTGCGTAATTGTGTTTGGGAACGCGGCATGCATTTACAAGCGAAAAACGCAGACTTCAATAAACTGGAAAATGCCAAGAGTTGCGAGGGAGAGGTTGTACGGAGCTGATCTTATGTGGACTAGCAGGCAAGGATGGAAAATAAAGAAGTATAAATACTTTGTTACTGTACTGATGCATGTATTTCAGATTTTCTGTACTTGTACGGATTTATTTTTCTGCTGACTTTTTTCTTTTATGCTCGACATTTGAAAACAGCTATGTGTACTTTTTGCTCCTTACATAGCAAAACTGAGCATAAAAAGGTAATTTAATTATTACTTACTGATAATTTAAGCAAAATTCCCTGCCAGTAGAACAGAAAATGTGCTAAAAAAATAAGTAATGCCCGATGGCAACCAGAAAATGAAATGAAATAAAACATTTAAAAAGTTGGCGCGCAATGGTTAAATTGCCGATTTCAAAATAGTGGACATCAAGCTACCGCAAGCTCAACGAAAGGCCGACACACTGCAGATAAGTAACGCACAACGTCATAAAAAATGGAATATAAAATACAATAACATGGAATGAAATTATTGTGAGATATTATATAATACTCAATAAAACAAATGCATACCTGTCAACTTGTACGTTTTCCCCGTATTTTATACGTTTTTTTGATCATTTCAAATTGGTTACGCCGTATTACAATTTTTGTATGGGGAAAAAAAACATTAAAAACTTGTTTTTTGTTAGTCCGATCTCGTCTTGCCCATTTTGGCTCTAATCCGGAGCGTCCGTTAGCGATTCAGACTGGAAACTTCGGTTGACTTTCATGAGCAAAGGTATTAGGTTGTCTTATATAGTAGCCGATTCGTTTTGAAGGAAATGCTTATAAACAACCTTCTTTGAATAAAAATAATCGCACAGTGGAATATGGTGGAATAGCGGGCAGAAAAGTGCTGGTCAGTCCTATTGTTAGCTAGAAGGTGTGAGTGTGCATGTGTGTGTGAGAGGAGTGCTTGTTAGTGGATCAAAGAGATAACGAGCAATTACTGTCAATGGCCTGTGCGAGTGAGAGCTGCTTCACATACCAGGCCATTTGCACCATTTTTCTCAGAGACCTCGTGATGACGTTTGACTTTTCCACCTTGCATTTGAAAACACGTTACTTTCGACTCCTTACACTTAAAAACTGGACTTGAAAAAAATGGATAGCTATATGTTAGTATTACGTATACATATATATTAGGAATATATTACTTAATTTAAGACCCATTTACCTGCTAGTAGAACAGGCATATTTGAGGGGAAATCAACCCAAACACATTTTTTTCAAGAATATGTTCCCAGCACGCCCACTAGTTTAAACATGGCTTCTGATTAATAGTGCGTTTGTGAAATATGAGTTAAGCAGCAAAATCAACCCCTCTTTACCCATCTCACGGGGCGGCCATTATGTCACTTCTGTTGACTGAAAATGACATCACAACTGCTCAGGGCTCAGGAAACGACCAATCACTGCTCTGGTTCAGAAAGCAGGTTAGCCGTGATTGGTCGTAACCTGAGCCCTGAGCAGTTGTGATGTCATTTTCAGTTGACAGAAGTGACAAAATGGCTGCCCCCAGAGACGGTAAAACCAGGTGGATTAACTCTTATTCTACAAACGCAATCTTTATCAGAATGCCTTGTTTCAACTAGTGGGCTTGCATAGAACATATTTTTGAAAAAAATGTTTGGGTTGACTTACCCTTTAAGCTATCATAGCCAGCCAAGACGACAAGTAAGGTCAAAGATCCGAGGTGGAACGTAACCAAGTTCAAATACTTAGTTACTTTTGTTACTTTGAGTGGATATTTGTACCGTCTGTATTTTGAAGCTTTGTTTTTTGGAAAACTTTAGACTTTTATTCCCTACATTTGAAAACATTTGTTAATTTTTTGTGCCTAAAAACAAGGGAAAATGTATTGCAGTGCGGCATATATTATTTAATTCAAGCCTCAAAACCCACACGTATCACATAAGGTGAGAGGCAGTGGTGAAAAGTAACCACATGCAAATGGCCACGCAACCACATGCAAATATGGTTACCCCTCATCCCCCACCCACACACACCACACACGCACTGGTCACTGTACGTAGTTGCCTCAGTACAGAATGTGAATACTTTAGCCATCTCTGGTGAAGAGGAGGGCAAGGCCAGACAAGGAAGGCCATGGACGCACAGATGAAAGAGAGGAAATTAAAGCAGAAAGCTGATTAGAGTGACACCAGCGGTGTGAGTAGCAGGAGAGCAGGGGAAGAGCATCCCAGAGTCCCGGTGAAGGTCCCGCGTTGGCGTCCGATAAAAGGGTTGGACCAGCTCAAGAGATAATGACACGCAATCTTGCAACTTTTACATCATGACCAAAAAAAAAAAATTGAAAAACTGACCAAAAAGCTTTTAGTGTAGTGTATGTACTGATAAAAAAAAAAAAAAAAAAAAAAAAAAAGCACTAGTGCTGTATTTTGAATATTTAATGTTATTTTATCAATATTCCTCATTAATTCCTCATTAAACTCTGTAAATACTACTACTACTACTACTACTAATATAATAAATAATAATAAAACCAATCACGGCTCAGATTCAGAGACCAGGTCAGCCATGATTGGTCATTGTGAGCAGTTGTGATGTCATTTTCATTGTCGACAGACAAAATGGCCGCCCCCAGAGATGGCTAAGAACGAGTGCATTTTGCTGCTTAACTTATATTTCACAAAACGCAAAATTAATCAGAATGCCGTGTTTCAACTAGTGGGCCTGCTGGTAACATATCCTTGAAAAAAATATGTTTGGGTTGACTTGCGCTTTAGAAAAATTAGAAAATATTGAAATTAAAACATTTTGTCTAATTTTAATTTTAGAGACACTGAGGTGCTTTTTTAAAAAAAAAAATTTTTATAATCACTACTACTGCTACTAATAATAATGTTTCAGAATTACATATGGCCTTTATTTTCAGTCCTGCAGAGTGCAGAGCGTACCAGGCATCTATTAGCGGTACATAGTGATCAGGGGAAGGCCTTTAAAACAAACCGGCAGCATATTCTCCCACACAGGTTGAAAGTGAAGCTAGCTTAAAAACTAGGAAAGGAGACGAATGAGATCTTTGATCTTCTGACTGCTCACCCCTCAGTCACCAAACCGTCGTCTTCTGCCTTTGTCGTCTACAGCTTCAATTTCCCCTTTGCCTGATTTTTGGCGTACAGTATTCCACTTCTCAGGGATATTGGCTCCACGTATGCACGCACATGCCGCAGCACTGGTTTGCCGACTTAAGTGTAATCTATTTGCCGGAGAGAGTCGACCGATGTGCTGGCATATTCCCCCCAGTTTCCGCTCTTCTCCGCATCCTGCTGAAATGGGAGAATCTGTTTGCATCATTTTCAGCATCTTTTTGTGTAGAATGCAAAAGTATCGGGACAAAGCAAACGATCCTGTTAAAGCTTCTCTTTGGATGATGATAGATTGGACATTTTAGGTGATAGAAAACTGGAAAACGGAGGAACGAATCCAAATAATGGACAGTGAGGAAAAGGACAGCGGTGGGAGGGAATCAAGTACAAACACTTTGTTACTCTACTTTTTTCAGGTATGAGTATGTTACTTAAACATTTTTTTTGGGACGTTTGACCCTTACTCCTGACAACAACTGTAGTTTTTAATCACTAACACTACATTTACTAATACAATCAAACACACCACACCTTGGTAGTATAACGTTAGCATTTTGGCTAACGAGGTAACAGCAGCATCACTTTAGTTTACAGATAATACAATGCATTGTTAATCGTAGTAAACTAAGTTGTGGTGGTTGATTTCTGAGGGATTTACATGACTACACTATCTAGAGTTTTCTTTTTTCTTTATCTGGGTTAATTTTGGAAACAAACAAAAAAAACAGGATCATATACTGTAGCTAGCCTTGTTAGCTTAGCTGGTTAAGCTTTCCGCAGATGGCAACAAGACTTCACGTTAGTAGCTTAAAGTTAGCGTTTTGGCTAATGAGCTAACAACGGTGGGTGCGTTTGGAAGTGTGCGCCCAGCACGCTTGGTTTCATTTTCAATCTTTGGAACCGCAGAGCATTGTTCGAATGAACCACTCGGTTATTGAGAGTGCTGGTGCGCTCTCCTGCCGCTCCAACTGGGTAAATGGAGCGGCCAGAGCGTCAGTCAGTACAGATGGAAACAAGTATACCATCTTAGAGCACATTGTATTTTTTGGGAGGATTAAAACGACTATGCGGACGACTGCATTGCATAATTGTAATTGTAAATGTCAATTTGGTTTTTGGGAGCTGGGGAAAGAAAATGACGATAACTAATAAGTGAATTAATTAGACTTTCAGATCCGGCGAATCATGAAAGATCAGTGTAATCGAGCGTTAGTCATGTGGCTGGATCTGGAGCAGAAAAAGAACATGGCTTTGTGTTTTCGCAGGACAATTGCGGCCAAATCAGGCAGGAGTACAGAGAAGAATACTTGGGCGGTAAGCCAGAGCATCTGTTGATGTTGGGAATTTGGCATCTGCCCCACTGTTTGCTGAATCGGGCTCTTTTTGTCATCATCGGGTGCCCAACTGGCAGAGTGGTTTTGACTGAGCCGCCTTTTGCTCTTTAACTTTCTTTCCAGCCGCCGCACGATTGCTTCTCGACCCGCTCCAAATGGAGCAATTTCCCACAGTCAAACATGGCCATCATCGCTTAACAGATAGCCAATCCCAATGAACTCGCTCATGATGAGTCTTTCAGGAGCTCCGAACGTGATCGGCGTAGAAAGAAAACTGAAAATGTATGTATGTTCCAAACGTAATGCCCTGAACCTCATTCAGTAGTGCCTCCAGGACAGTTGGAAAACATTAACCCCTACCACCAGTTACACTCAAGGACACAAAATTCGGTTGACTTGTTTATCATTACAGGACGCACGAAAAAGGAAAGTCGAGAATTTTGTTTTGAAGCAACCATTTTAATGCAAACTCTTGGGAAATTTACCCAAATGAGCCACAATTCAAAGCAGGAAAAAAAAAATAGCCGTCAACACCAGATCCACCAATAGACTTGAAAGTGGGTGGACGTGTATCCTGACAGAACACACGAAAAAGTCTCAAGGAACATTCCCAAAATTGAACAGGAAGTTTCCAATTTTTGTTTGAAGCAAACATTTTGGCGCCGACTCTGACTAGGAAAGTGGCTCAAATGAACCACAATTCTATTTGCAGTTTCACTCGTCGTTCAGGTTGGCTGAGACTGAAACGGGTGAGCAAAGTGGAGAGTCGCTTCAGGGAGAGAGAGGTAGCAAATGAAATGGTGCGTGAAAAGACGACAGAGGCGAGGTATTTATTGCCACTGTCTTATTAAATCGCTAAGATAAACGGGCTTGTGTTTCTCCATCTGACATTTCTTCATCATCAAAAAATCAATTGAGGATGTGTGTCATTATTTCCAATGCACTATCGGATTTAAGCTTTTTACTAGGCCCATTCTTCTTTGTTTCCGCCTAGCAACAAGTAAACCAGGAAGTGGAAGATGATATCTGTGAATTTATATTGTTGGAAAGTCAAGTCCAAGGGAATCTTTATTTCATTGGACCCGAGAGGTAGCTCGCTAAAATATGTGACGATTAATCATTCATCATTGTCGAAGGAAACATGTTGATTTGTGTCACTAGTCCTACCAGCTAACTAGCTTCAAAGCACTACAATTGATCATTCATTATCTTAGAGCTGTTTTATGGAGTCATTTCCTGGTTCCCGACAACCCTTCCCGTCTTTTTTTCCGCTATTTTTTCCAAATGTAAATTCCCGATAGTAGTTAATTAATTTACTGTGCTTGGTCATTGTTCACTTGCCTTGCAGCAAGTGAACAGGAAGTAGATTTAACAAGAAGTAGACAACATAATTATCGTTCATTTAGTGCTGTTTTGGGACTCTTTTTTTTTGTTTGTTTATTTCCGGGGTAGAATTGATCTGTTTAAAAATGTAGCCGATTTTAGCAGAGGTAGCCAGCAGCAAATGAGGAGATGTCTGAAGCAAAAAGATCATTTTTGTAAAAATATGTCTTAGGCAATTATTTTGAGAAGTTGACAACTGATTAATCATTTTAGTGCTGTTTTTGTGAGTCATTTTGTGGTGTAGTTTTTCTATATTTATTTCCAAATCTCAAGTTCCAGTAGAATCTTACAAGCAAACATTTTGATGTTTATCATTGGACTCATCAGCTCACTACATAAAATCTACTACAATTTATTTTTCATCATTTTAGTGCTGTTTTGGTGAACAGTTAATTGGTTCTTTTCAACCCTCCCAATACTTGATGGGCCTATTTTTTCTGATTGTCCCTATTTCAGATAATAGTGAAACTTTTGTACTTGTCTTTTTGATTGTTTCTGTGGAGGACGGACCAGGAAGTACAATTAAAGAAAATCATTTTCTTAATATTGTAGGACCTGCTTCCAAACGATGAGCCACTTGTTACTGGAGTGTTGTAGTACATTGTTGTCTGAATAGAGATGTTCCCAGTAAGTAGCCAACCACTGTTGGTTTTTCATTTTGTAAAAAAAACAACAACAGCTATATCTGTCCAAATTTGCAGCAGATCATATTTTCGCTGGAAGAAAAATTCTCTATCATTTGCAACGGGAGCAGAAGCGATAGTGTTTTGCACCGCCGGGCTTGTTTTTCATTAGCGGCACTGGCAAACGTTTTTTCGAGCATATCATTCCCGACGAGCAAAAGCTCCCGCCCCCTGGCTACGGCTGAAAACAAGCAACATATTTACTATTTCCCTTGTTTCCTCTGGTGAGACGCTGCACTCCTCTGCAATAGCAATAAAATTGGATATGGAAATGGTAGACGGGCGCAGGTCACTACTTTCTGCTGATGCCGCGCAACTCGGGCAGCGCGACGGGGTCCTCGGAGAAAACTGACACGCTGATGTGGACAGCATCTCTGAGGCACGCTGACACGTGAAACTTGGCACATGCACCCAAATGCAACCCCCTTGAAGCTGCAGGGTGGTGCAGAAAAATAAAAAGGCTCACAGTGAGTGAGTTCAGTCAAGAAGTAATCTGATAGTTCCTTGTGCTCGTGCCTAATACTCCTTTCCAATCCTCCAGGGGGCGGCGTTTTGACTGAGTTATAACAGCTCTACTTTGGCTAGCTTCAACCTCTACTTTCCTGTTTCCCAAAATGTCACATTTGAACATTTTATAGAAGACTTTATATGCATTTTTCTCCGCACCATTTAAAACGGTTCCAAGGTATCTGTTTGAAAGCCCGCGTGAAAAGACAAAGCAAATCCATGATTTTGGGTGGAAGTGGCCCCGTTTGCAGGCATTTTTGTCCGTGTCCAGGTGCTTTTCAAAGGCGAACCCGCCCCTGGAGATTTTTGCCCATTGCTACTAGAGTGTTCCCTTGCTACTTTGCGGTTCGGTTCTTGTGGCTACAATCTTTCTTTCAGCTTTCAGCTTTCATTTGTGACCATAACGTAATCTATTGTGGGTTACCTCGTTATTTTGTGGGGGTTCTTGCTATTTTTCTTCCTTCCATTGTCTTTTTTTTGTTTTGTTTTTTTGACCATTATGTTAGAGCTTGTCACTCCCCAAATCCCCGTTTTCTCATTGTGGGTGCGTTCGGAAATACGCTCAGAGTGCACTGCTTCACTCACTTCACTCGTTTGTAAATTCAGAATGTTATTCAAAAGTGCTGTTTGGTTATTCAGAGTGCCCCAAAAGATGGAGTACCGCAGCACAGTGCTTCAGGCAGTACAAGGAAAACAGAGATGCGAAATCCAGGTCCAGAAAGTAGAAACCCTGCTACAATTTGGCTTCAGCCACAGGTGCTTCTACTCAACCGGCAGGTAGACGAGCTCAGTTGATTAGAAGCACTTGTGGCTCAAGCCAAATTGTGGCAGGGCTTTTACTTTCCGGACCTGAATTCCCCATCTCGTAAGGAAAGTAAACACTTCAGTAAACAAATAAACACAAGCTGCTGATTATAGGCTGCGTTCAGAAATTAATGTGAGAGGAGCTTGCTCTGCCTCTGGCAACAGACGTGGACGATGAAACGTCCACTTAATAAGTTTAGCTACATTGATGTTTTTCTTTTTAGCGTAAAAGGGCTTACCTTAACCAGAGTCCCTCGTTGCATTGAAGTCAAAGGTAGAATCCTGGTAGGTTCATGTGACTTTTGGCACTGTGGGTCCTTGTTGTGGAACGCAAAAACTAGTTCCTCTGACTACAGTTCTGCTTCGTCGTCTAAATGGAAGATGAAGAAGAATTTCAGATGGACGTACGGAAGTAGAATAGTCATGGCAACTGGCTTTCGGTTTCCATAATAAGGATTTACAACACCGGCATTTATTCTTCATTTTGTATTTTAATATTTAAATGTATTAAGTGTAACAAATGTTTAGATAGGTGGGAACCATGTGGGGGTGGGGAGGGTGTAATAGCTTAATAGAAGCATAAATGTTTCATGTGTCGTAAAATAGCAGTGGCTGATTATAATTACCACTTTAATATCATTTCAAACTCATCGTACAACATTACTCTTAAAAAAATAGATCGCATACAGATGATCAGACCAGAAGTTAGCATATAAATTCGTATGCAGAAAAGACTGTTACTTCCACAAACAACCCGGACTAAACTTATCTTAAACTTCTGGAGTTACTCCTCAAGTTTGTTGAGTTGAAATCTCACAAGATTTGCTGGAGTCTGGTGCATTGCCACACAGGATGTGTTTGACCTTTCAAATGTGGAGCGATGCAGTTTCTTATGTATTTCAATTAATTTCAATACAGCTTCAGCGCCGCTTTGCCGGCCATTCTCTCTTCCCCCGAAATTCTAAACGAGATTATTTTCCCGGCTAATCTGTCAATCATTTACGTCCAGTGTCGGGAGTATTCTTTTAAAAGCCCTTCTCAAAGCACATCTACGCTCTCTCTCTCTATCTCGTCTGCCATCTCCAGTCAAATCTCCCTTACGCATGCCATGACTAATGCATGAAGATGTGAGAAGGATGGGAATCAGCTGCCAAGAGTACTAGGCGAGCGCGCGTCTGATGTCAACAAATGTCAGCAATTACAATGTGCACACAAAGAATGTCAAGACTATGTCACCCGAGCTGGTGACGGAGGGAGTAATTGCCGTGTAATCACTGACAAATTGTTCCTTGGACTTGACGAAGGCTCTGTTTAATTTCCCTTTCCTTTTTACAGTATTCCTTTGAAAAAAACTCACCCAACCTTCGTCTGTCTTGGGAAATGGAAAGCTGCCGATGGTTTGCCAAGCCTTCTATGATGTGTTAACATAAGAAATCAATCAGGCTCACACACCTCCTGCAGCCCTTCAGCTGCTATTGATTTATCACCAGTGCGCCAGAGATGAAGAGCGACTCTTGCAGCGTTTTGATGCCCGAGAGACAGACAGAGAGATGATGGCGGGTTTGAGGCTCGAGTTCGAGGGGGAGGAGTAAAAAAATACATGCCCGACAAAGATACAGGAAGTGTGCTATTTTGGTTCAGGTCATTTTCAGGTATCCTTCAAAGCAACGTGTCCTCGAGATGAAGAGTCTGAATATTTGGAAAATTAAGCCCTCGAAACCAGTTTCAAGTTTGATGACTGACCACAAAACTCTTAGTAACTGAGGTCCAAGAGATCTTAAGATCTTTGTCAGTTTCCCTTAGAACATGACATTTGGTAGGCATATCTGTCACGAGTAGACCACAAAAAAATACTCAAGAAGTCACGCGTGACATGGGAAGTCTGCCTTTTTGTTTAGAAGCAGCCATTTTAGGCTAATTTTTCGCCATTCTAGTCCTGGAGTGTTTATCTGATTCCTACAAAATTCAAATTACGTATATTAGACAGAGAGGCGACTCCAAATTAAGAAAATGTTGTTTTTCTGTGATTACATGTGGCTGGAGCAGAGTGGCAAACTTTAATGACTTGCCGTAAAACACGGAACCCTAATCTCAGCCCACTAAATTAAAAGAAAACGAAGTTAATTACTAAGCAGCATTAAAGTTGGGGATCATCTCTCTAGATGTTAGCTATTAATCAGTTCTATCCCACTCTGGATAATAATAACAAAAATAATAATAATAATGATAATAATAATAATAATAATAATTCATTTTATTAATAGACGCCTTTCAGAGGACTCAAGGTCACTGTACAACAATTAAAATATGTACAATAAAATAACAGAACATAAAACATCAATTAAAATAGCAAATGTCATGGGCAACATTAAAGTGAATAAGGAGACCGGAATGTGTGTGTTTTGAGTCTAGTTTTAAGGAGGGATAATGAGCCTGTGTTATGGAGGTCAGGTGGTAGTGAGTTCCAACGACGAGGGGCAGAGCGGCTGAAGGCTCTGTCCCCGACAGTGATCAGTTGGGCAGAAGGGACGGAGAGGTAGAGGGAGGATGAAGATCTGAGGGAGCGAGAGGGTACAGCAATGTGAAGGAGCACCGAGAGATATGGGGGAGCAAGATTGTCTACGGCCTTGAAGGTGCAGATCAGTATTTTGTATTGAATGCGGTACCGGACAGGTAGCTACCAGTGGGGTTGTTGTAAGACTGGAATGATGTGGTCCTCGTGATAACGGGATCACCAGAGTTGTGAAGAAGTTGTAATTGTTGTAGTGACTTGAGGGGGAGACCATATAGAAGAGAGTTGCAGTAGTCCAGGCGGGATGTGACGAGGCTATGGAGACGGATGGCAGTAGTATGCGGGTTGAGGGATGGACGGAGTTGATTAATGTTATGTAAGTGAAAGTATGCAGATGACGGGTGACGTTATTTATGTGTGATTGAAGGACAAAGAGTAGCAGTGTGTTTGGTGGAGAGGTAGAGCTGGGTGTCAACAGTGAAAGTGTATGTTGAAATGTTGAATTTGTGAAATATATTGCCAAGCGGTAGAATATAGTTAATAAAGAGCAGGGGGCCTAAGACAGAGGCTTGTGGGACACCAGAACAAAGAGATGGGATTTGAATAATTTCATTTGAACAAATTGGGTGTGGCTGGACAGGTTCAACCATTAAAGTGGTGTGTGTGTGCGATTCCAACGTTATGGAGTCTCTAAGGAGAATGGTGTGAGAAATTGTATCAAAAGTTGCAGTCAGATCGAGGCGGATGAGAATGGTAAGTAGCCGAGAATCGGCTGCCAGGAGGAGGTCTTATATAGTTATATAAAATCCTCTTCGGCAAAGGCCCATTCGCCACTGATCACACCTTTCATCTTCCATTAGAAATCTGTTTGCTGCGCCGCTGACAACCCGCTCCAAAGAGGTCGGCGGTCGCCTGATGTGGCGGTGGCTTCGATTTAGATGCCGTGGTTAAACTTGGAGGCAACGCGGACAGCTGCTCTCGCGTCATTTGCATCGTAATGAAGCTCACATTTGAACCCGTCACCGGCATAGCATTAATCACGCAAACTTGAAATAAAACTCATTTAAATAAAATGTTTTTAAGGCCAGAGCACCAGGCGGTGAAAAAGCCCTCGTGGGGTTGATGTTTATTATTATTCTTGCGACAAATGAACCATCCATGCCGGGGAACTTAATTTTTGCATGCATGTGCATCCTGATGAAGGTTTCTGCTTTTGGGGATTCCCAACACACTTCAGTAGATCTCCCTGGAAAGTCAAGAAAAATTCGGACCTGATTAAGTTCCACTGATCACCATAAAATTGGGTGGAAACGTCTATCTTAAAAAGTCTCCAGCACTCAGCCATTGTGGGCAAATTTCAGGGCTCATACTTTCTTCCACACTCCACCACATTTTGTGTCCATGTAAATAGATTAAATACATGTCAATGCTGATATATGAACTTTGGGCATTATTTTTCCAGATGGCTTCATTAAAAAGTGATTGCACTACAAGGTCATCGGCAGGTTTTTGGCTATTAGATCCTCAAAATCGAAAGAACCCTACTGGGACAATTAAAGGATTCTTCATCTTTGTCTTCTTTTTCTACTTATTTTCTCAATGATTTTTCCCGCCTTGAAACCATGAGTGATGGGATGTCTACATCCAATGAACTTTTTACGTCTTATGAATGATTTGTTATGGAGACTTTAGTGCTATCGGATAACTCTGGCGGGGAAACAGTAATAGGGACTGAGCCCTGCCACACACTACAAAAGCTGGGCTTAAAGAAACAGGACAAAAATAATGAAACAAAACAAAACCACCTGCCAATAAAACAGCAACATTTTAAGTTACATTACATAAGTCAACCCCCACCGATGTCTTAAAAATAGCGTATTCATGCTAACTGCGCTAGAACTAAAATGATTGAAATGAAATAAAATCAAGCTCTTGTATATTAAGATTTGAAAGAGAAAAAAGCTGAAAGCACACAACAAACTGTCTGCTTGGTAAAAACAAATATCTTGACAAATATGAATGAGTATTTTGCATCAATATCAGTCATGTTGTCTTGATTCGAATTTCAAAGTCATCTCCCTTTTTTATCATTTAAAAAAAATAACTTAGGGACCATTAGGTAAAGCTCACCCTAACACTAATAACCCAGGCTAAATTTAGCTACTGCCAGACTTGCAAAACTTGTCCCTCAGTCGACGTGTATCACTTCCACATACTTCCTTGACTCGACTGCATTACTTTCCTAATTAGCCAGGACTTTGGTAGTATGAGCAAAAAACGAATTGGTGAATTTTTCAGCAAATATCTGGGGAAAAGTTCCATGGAAAATGCATACAATACACGATATAATGGCGATTTCTCTACCACCGTAGTTCGAGTGGCACGGGCTCTAATAAAACGCCATGTTTATATAATGCCTCTGATACATTAGTACCGCGTGTCTTGGCCATATGTCGCTTAGCAGACGGGTACAGGGGTCTCTCGCAGCAGGGGCGGACGAGCCTGATTGAAGGGGTTAAAGAGGAGATTAAAGCGATAATGTACTGGGATAATCCCTACAGCAGTTGAAGAGGAAGGGCGAAACTGTCTCCAAAGGCAGAGCTGGAAGGCTTACGCCAACGGACGTCGCCACGGCAACAGATTACTCTGAATAATTATCCCGGCATATGTGTCTCGTCACAATTAGAAGTTGGCTGTGAGCCGGGTCACGGGTCAGAGCTTTCCCCGCAGTTTTCCAGTTGGGACGTTCAAAACTCATCGCCGATCTCTGGCAGGGGACGCACACGTGCACACAAATACACAATATGCGCAAATATAATATACGAAAAATTTAAATAGGTATAAATAAACTGATATGAATATACATAAACACAAAGACAGGCCGGCAGACACACAGACGGGTGCACGCACACATGGAGACTGACACACACACTGATGAATTTCTCATGGAGCTGAGTTCACGCGGGCTCCCAGGGAGAAGCGGCGACAAGGTGCAAAGTGGTTTATCCTATGAAATGTTTCACTCGGAGGCACTCCTTGGTCCCTCCGAGTGGTAATCTGTTCTTATGAGGATGATAAATGGCTCCCTGGTCTAATGGGTTTTAAGTGGACCATATGAGCCTCTGGTCTTACATAGAGATTGGGAAAATGTTGCTGGTATCTGGTCTTCAAAAGACCAACAGGTGCATATTTCTGAGGGAGCCTGTGCAAACATGGTGGTAACACAGGCAGTTCTCAGGACTGTTTCAGGATCCCTTTTGAGCATTGTTACCGCTCGTACATAAAGTACATAAAATTCAAAATTGCTACCATTTTCTTTGATACTGTGTTACAAACATTGGTAAATCTAGAATCCATTTTAATAGACGGTGGTCAAATTTGACCTGACAAAAACGGCGAACATCCACTATTCACGGGAGATGGGAACCGAGCCACGATGTGAATAGCGAAAATCTGCAAGTAATTGACACACTGAAAAGATGGATACTGGTCTCGCTGGAATCTGTCTTGAGGCTTTCCTAGCCAGTTCGGACTAGCTGAAACTAGCTACGTGAGGCTAGCCCCTATGCTATGATCCACAACTTGGACAGCGAGGACCAGGTCATTTTTTTGTGCTTTCGGGTCCGCTGAGACTGGGTTGCCATGTTGGTCCGACATTTCGCTGCTCCACAGAACATTACCCTTCAGTCTATTATCTTTTGCCAGCGATGGGAGCCGATGGGCAGGTCAATACAGCACAATGTTACAGAAGTTTGGCGCTTGTTTCCTAACGTAATGTGTACGTTACGTAAATGTAACAGCTGAGTTGCTGCT
The DNA here is from genome assembly GCF_054856515.1 of Filicampus tigris. Taxonomy (NCBI): domain Eukaryota; kingdom Metazoa; phylum Chordata; class Actinopteri; order Syngnathiformes; family Syngnathidae; genus Filicampus; species Filicampus tigris. The sequence continues at coordinate 11,282,281 of NC_141231.1, read as the reverse complement.
TGTTCTCAACCAAAATATTTTGGATGGTCCACTGCTTGTCCTGTTATCGTTGTCTGAGTTACAATATTGTACTGAATATCATCGACTAGTCAACTCGACTTTCGTCACATTAGCGCCAACTTAAAACACATTTGAAGTTGTGCAACACTTAGGGTGAGTGGTACAGAAAATGGATGGGTGGATGGAAGACATGATTTCAAAAACATGATTAGTGATCAGTCGACTGCAAGTCATTGGGGAATAGTAAAGTCGACTAGTCGAATAGTCTGCTCAGTCACTATGCACTGTAATTGCTTTTCGGTAGGTTTGTTCACTGTATCTAAATTTTTGTGTCATTTAGGCCACTTTAGTTCAGGCCATCAACTTTTAGAATGAATGATTGACGTTTTGGGTATTTTTTTTATAGCGGGTCAAATTTAACCTGAGACAATATTTACAAACATGGCTCCTTCCTCAGTGTTTGAGCGGCTTGTGCACCTCGTAAATCTGCTGAGTATGGAGATTGTCACCCGCCACCTTGTCAGAGAGCCCGCTGGCACTCTGGGAAAAATAATTACATTCTCAGCGAGTCTTAATTGCTGCCTTGAAAGCTTCCCCTTTTCACATACTAACAAAGCACACTTTCAACCCCCATATTCCCCCACCCCCCACACGCTATTCCCCCGCCGAGCTCTGCCTGAGCGTCCTGTCCTGATTTAAGTGGCTTTATCTCGTAACTCCAGAAGAACGTCGCGTCAGAAAAGGCACTAAGTGGTTCTCGGTATGTCTTGTTTTTAAAAAAAAAAAAAAAAAAAAAAACATTCCAACTTTCTGCTTGCTGTCTTGTTGGCCGTCTGATGACAAATTTTACTTTCTCCTTTTTGCAATCCACCAAAATTGAGTTGCTTCATTGTTTCTTATGATGAATGCAAGCGGCCAAAATGTCCCGTATTGACCTTTAAACAATAATGAGTGTGTTGATTTGTAAACTAGATGAGCATACCGGCGCCATTAATATGACACGGTGGATTCGATTTGCATTTTTCATTACATTGAAAGGGGCCATATTTGGGAAAATGTACTTTTTAACCACTTTTATGCAATTACTTGCCTCCGGAGTGTTTGCCCATCCATCATGTGTGAAATCAAACAACCAACTAAATCTTTTATCTGTGCATTTGTGTGTCCTTCCACATTTTCACCTGATGTTCACATTCCACCAAACAAAAATCATGGCCAAATAAGGGAGATTTTCAGCTCGGATAAATTAGAAAAAATAGCACGACAAGATCAATTAATGAATAGAGGTGCAGGGATTACTGTAACATTTATGTACAATAAATCTGATATTTATTGTAATCCAGATTAATTTATTGCTTGGGTTTGTTAAAAAAAATACATGGGAAGAGGACATTAAAAAATGGCATAGCAAATCGTAATCACAATATTGAGGAAAACAAATTTTGATTCAAGTTTATTATTATTATTCAAAATCGTTCAGCCCTATCGCAGTGATAGTTTTAGCTAGCAGTATTACCTGCGTTCGCTTCTGATAACCAGCACTTTTTTTTTTTTTTTTGCATGAGTCAGTGGTGGCTTTGAGCATTCATTTGCAGTCTGGAAGGTACTCTCAGAGTCCCGAAAAGTCGACTTCGATACAACAAAAGACGATTTGCTGCTCATCACTTTATTGAGAAAATATTCTCAGGAGGGTTCTGAAAACGCTCAAAATAAAAATTGTCCACTCGTTTCGTCACAAGGCCGTAGCTCCCCAGTCGTCATGGTAACGAAAAACTGATATTTCTATGACGACAAGTGGATTTTCAGTGTGCTGTAATTCTTTACCCTTTGTATATTTTTACCGAAGAATGTCAGATAGCTTTTATTAGAACACCTGGGACCTATCTGAAATTGTCGTGAGCGCTTGCTGAATATGAAGAAGATGCTAATAACAAGGGAGGCCCCGAATGTCTCCAGGCTGTTAGATTTATGGCGACGGTCTAGAACTTATGCTGTTTTGACTGATTGGAAACATCGGGAACGCCAGATGGAACGTCGTAAATTTTGGGCGGCTCAGTGGCTCGTCTCGGAAGCGCTCAAACGCGATTCATTTCGCTCGGCCACTTTGCTGTGGCCAACATGTTGTTCTTCGTAAAGGTTGCTCAAATGATTTCTGCGACTCTCCAGAGCGCAAGCAAACGTCTAACTGCAGTCTTTGTTCGCCCGATTTAGGAATGTCACACCTGGTCTTGTCGCGCACATTGAAATGTTGACAGTTGAAGCAGTTCCCAGCTAGTTCGCCTGTTCCTGTATTTATATTAAAAGTCTACACACCCCGTGCGAGGTTTTTGTCATGTAGAATATGAGACCAAGATAAATCTTTCAAAATCTTTTCCGCTGTTCAAGTTACTTATAACCTGTACAACTTGATTGTAAAACATTTTTTACATCTTCTCAAGAGGAAAACTGTGATCATGCGGTTGCACAAGTGTGCACACCCGCTCATAACTGGGGTGTGGATTTGTTCAAAATTAACCACAAACTTGTTCAAAATTAATAACAAACACGTGTTTGAAATGGGTGCCAGCACACACCTGCCACCATTCAAAATGACCCTAATTAACCGAAATAAAGTTCAGCTGTTCTAGTAGGCTTTCACTGACATTTTGTTTGCTTTCAAGCATAAACCCGAACTTTTTAATTTAAAAATTGCTATTTTGAACTGGGCATAATCTCTTCCACCTTCTTGAAGGCCGGTGTTCCATCTGAAGAAAAACTGTCCAAAATAAAGTTCCGATGTTGTAGAAGGCTTTTCCGAACATTTTTTATGCTTTGTAGCAGTAACCTGAAGGTTTTGTCCCAACGGTGAATGCCATTTGGAACTGTGCATAATTCCTTCCACCTTGTCTAAGGCCTTAGGTCCACCTGAAGAAAAATAGCCCAAAAGTATGATGCTGCCAACAGTCTTCGCCATAAGTATGGTGTTCTTTGGGAATCATGGCCAAAACCTTGGTTTCAGTGGACCACGTCACATTTTCCCCACTTTTGTTTGGGACAGTTTGTTACAGATTAAATATCAATTGCGTTTGAACCAGGAACTGCGTAGGTCGAATCACGGATCAAAAACCTGCCATTGACACTTACATTCCTGCCTATTGACTATTTAGAGTCTTCAATGAATGCTTGGGCGGGACGATTTAGAAAAATATTCTTGTCACACTATTGTTTTTCCCCTCACTATTGTGATTTCATATGTGATTATTTTTCCTCTTTCCCTGCATTTTTGAACAAGCACAAGAAATACATTAATCTGGATTACAACAAACAATATCAGATTTCTTGTACATACATGTTTTGCTCTGATGAGTGAGGCTTGTGCTAACAAAGGCAAAAGAACCATGAATTCATATGAAAGACAGTTTATGTGTATTACAGTTGCTGTTCAATTCCGCCACTAGTAACAGTGAAGGAACAAATCAACAGGTCAAGTCTGCCAAATAACTCGAGAGGTGAAACCGCTGGTCAGCCCGTGCTACGGCCACTCTTGTTTGCCTGTGTGGTGGTGAGGAAAAAAAGTTGGCTTCCGACTTTGGGACCTGAGACGACCCACAATCCGATGTAGCAAGACTTCCCCTCAGGGTGGAGGAGGTGGGGGGGCAAACACTGGGCACTTAGCACCCGATAGTGCTCAGGCAGCAAGGCCTCCAGTCACGCCAGACACATACACACCCACGCACCCACGCACACACACACACACACACTGAGTATGAGTAAAAGAGCAGCCAGCGTATTTGTTGCGTGCCATCAGCATCAAAATTGGATCTCCTTGCCAGCCAAGGTCACGACGTCAACAAGTCTTCACACTAACTCAGGCGCACAAATACACACACAAGAGAAGGCCGCATAGACAAAGACAAATAGCGCAGCTTGCGCACACACACGCACAAACACGCAACCGCCCTCACGCCCCGAGCGGCAATCTGCAAGGTGGCTGCACTGCGACACGAACACACCCCCGCACCCAGCTCCCGCCCTCCCACACACACACACCCACACAATTGTCATCCTTCTTAACATAACATTATGTATGAGCGCCCGCACATGTCCGAATGGACACGTTAAGGCCACTCTTTTTCTGCTTGTTACAAGGCAGAGTCTGCCATCTTATCTGGCGACGCCATTAAAGCAGCCAGCGAGCGGAACTGCTGGGGCCCCCCCAACTCTTAATGGCACGTCTGTGCCTGCACGTGCACGGTGTCTTAATGTTTTTCTGCTTGTGCGTTTGTCTTTTAATTCATGTGAAAAGTGACAAGGCTGCAGGCATGTGCATAGGTAGACCGCAGTGGTGCTCAAGCACCTGCCCTTTTGCCCACGTGGAGAAAAAGGGCTTTTCCGCTGGAGCTTGGAATTTGATTTTTTTTCATTCGTCAATATAAAAAAAAATTTTTTAAAAAAGGAAAATGATCATGTCTGTTATGAATGTTAATCCACTATAATGTATTGGAGGTCGATTTATCGATGGCATCATATTGGATGCTTTGTTTTTATTTCATTTATTCTGAGCAGATTTGACGAGTTTTAAGTTTGATTTTTTTTTAGTTAAATATATCATACTTTGTTTTTTTCTTCATGCTTGATGCTATCAGTTACATGAATTCATCTTAATTGAATGATTTTTAATTTTTGGGAATTCAATGAATTCATCACATGTAAAATGTAATTTACTACTTAATTCCAACTATGTACTTTTTGAATATTTTCCACTTGTATTAAATGTTGACCTGTATAAATGATTTATTGCCTTGTAAAACAATACGACTAAAAATAAATACTGCGAACACTATTCAAGACGGGAAAAGTAAAGATGTTCACTTGTAAATATAAATATGAATATATTGCCGCGTAAACAAAAGAACACAGTGTGCCACAACATACAAATTGTAAACAATTAAACTGAAGTGGATGCTAAGAAATGCATATTATTATTATACTGCCAACAAAACTGGTAACACAACAAGGGACGCAGAATATGACAGGCAGTATGGAATTAATATGAATATATTACCTTATAAAACAATGTCAATGTACAGTGCTACACCCACTCAAGAAAAAAAACAAGTCGTTTCCAGCTAAACAATTTGTTCTGTAATATGCAAATGGTGAAAATTCAGACTCGGTGCAGCAGCATGTGGCTCATCGGCCACGGTTACTCTCATATGCTATGAGTAAGCTTCAACAATTGGATATTTGTAACTGAAGACTACTGCAGTCAATGCATCTTTATGCAATTTCTCCCCTTTCTTGCCAGGAAAACACTAAAAAGACGAAAGTATCGCTGTTCCCACAACACTCCCAATTCAGATTAAAAAAAGAAAAAAAACATCTACATTTGATTGGGGAATTTAAAGATGTGGTGTACTGCATTGTGTTGCATGCATCTGCTCTATGCAATTTCGCAAGGTTGGCGTTTCCCAGTGTTGAGTAATCGGAACTTTTTAGGTTTTGTTTAAAAGCCTAAACATGTCTTGAATCCCAAATTATAAACGCAAACAGGAAACCCTAACACAGGAGAAAAATGCTTGCTGTTTCCGTAATGTTTGTTATTGCAATTTACCCCAACTTCAAGAAACAATGACACAGATTTAGATAATTAGCTTTCAGTATACTATGTACAGTGTATGTTGTTGCTAAGAAACATAACCGTCCTTTTTTGAGAATTTCCCCCCACCCCCGCTGATGTGAATGCGTCCTGATGCTTGTGTTGTTGCTTTTCTTTTTCTCCCCTGTATTTTTATGTAACTCGACTTCATTCCTGGGGCCTTTTTCTTGTTGTTGTTTGTATGAAAGTTTAATTTTACGGTCAGGACAAGTCAAATTTATTTGTGTGGCCTGACGTCGCATTTAATGTCTCAAACGGGACCCAGAACACATGAAGAAAAAAAAAACAACAACAACCTTTATTTCACTTCAAAGCAAACGCTGTGACCCACCACCCGATGATTGTGTGCTTTATAACAACAGCTCTGTGTGTGTGTGAGAGTGTGTGTGTGTGTGTGTGAAACAGGGAGAATGTGGGTGACGGACTCACTTTACTGTGTGTGGCCGATTGCATGGTAAGCTCCAAGGACAGGCAATGGAGAGTAGAGCAGGTGATTTGTCTCGTAGGGTTGAGCTCATCCCCGGCATCTCCGGCATCTCCTTCCTCCTCCTCTTCCTTCTATTCCTCCTCCTGTTCCTTCTCCGCTTCCTCCTCCTGTCTGCATGCCATATTATTGTGTAAGTGCTGAAATTGCTATTTTGTCGTGCGGCCAATATTTTGAAAGGCATACACATCGTTCATCTTTTTCACATCATTCAAATTTCAACAAATTCCCCAAATTCACACTTTGTAGTTTATTAATTTCTAATTCCCCCCAAAAATCACAGTTTTCCTAAAACATTTTCAAACAAAAAAACAATCCCCATTCATTCAAAATGGGACATTCAACATAATGGATTCGCAATTCAAAACGTTCAGATAATTTAAATTCACTTTGTGAATAATTTTCAACGTGCCAAAAATTCCCATTGACCAAAAAAGTCAACATTTTCACCACTAAAATCCGGCCCCCCCCACAAAAAACCCCCACCCTATTTATTCCCAATGACATACTGAACAGATTGACATCATCATTCCCATTTGAAATTCAAAACATCCAGCAAATTTAATTCAACTTGGTAGCAATTTTCAACATGCCAAAAAATGTCCAAACCCCACAAAAAAAGAAAAAAAAAATCCCAGTTCATTCCCAAGCATTAATGATCATTTCACATGTATTAATATTTTTTCTATTCAGCATTTCCATGCATTTTCTCCAGAAACTACAAATGTCTAGTTTTCAAGGCAATTTCGCCGCTGTTTGCATGCGATGCAGTCGTCATCATTTTAGGGTTACAACAGAAACTGTGTTGCCTTTTATCAACACTTTCTTGCTAAACATTAGGGACATTAGCCCACCCATGCAATGTAGCAATGTCATAAATGCTTCTTTTACAACACCGTCTTCATAAAGTGATATCTTAAAAGCAACAATGGAATAAATGTGCCCAATTGTCCCAGACCAGCATTCTAGTTCAGGGGTTGACTCCAGGCAGCATAAATGTGAAGCAGTTCACATAAAAAGTGATTATACAAGTAAATATGAGTTCACAAGTCCCATTTTAATGTATGTAGCGCCACTCAGCCCCACTGTGTTAAGTGATTAGTCGGCCCGCTGGTTAACTTATGCAAAGCCTCCCCAGCCGTCCTGCACTCCATCAGCTTAGCGAACAGTCAGATTAAATGCACCTTGCTAACATCAACACATGCACACACACGCACAGCCGCGCACACACACACACACACACACACAGTTCAAGTCCAAGGACAACGCATAAAAGAAATCCCGTCATTCTTCGACTTGTTTTGGCCCTAAGGATTTGTGTGCAAACATACCGCTTGTTCATTCAAAAAGTACGCACGTACACGCTCGGTCACAGCTGTGCCTGAGCTTCAGCCTTTTTTTTTTTTTGTCCACCGGGCTGCATCACATTTCATTGAGGACGCGCCGAACATGACAATTTTTCCATTAGGTGTAAATCCTCTGCGACGAAGAAAGGAATACTGTATATGTTTTCAAGCAGAGGGGGGGAAAGCACTGCAGATGTTGGAATGTCGCCGAGAGAATGGGTTAGCTTAGCATCATGCGAGGGATGAGACGTTATTACTATCTTTTACAAAGAATTTGCGGTCCGTTTATCACCTACATCCGCCTACAGCCGGGGGAACCCTTCCGCCGCCCGTTTATCCGCCATTTTGTCCAGCCGGACCAAATAGTAATCGCCTATCGGTCGGTCCATCTATCATTATCATATTTAAATGCGCTTCCGTTAGCGTATAGCATAATACTGTTGCGGTGAGCTATGACTGTATGGGAGTTCAATGGAGCACCTCACTAGTACAAAGGAGTCTGGCTTTACATTTTTCCTCATCATTCATTGTCGTCAGGCAGGAGGAGTAGGGTCAAACGTCAAGCAAAAAATCATGGCTTCGGGAAAAAAATGGGGACGGTCGTAGTGTCTGGAATCGTTTCTGCAAGTTCCATAGCAACAGTGTTTACTCGGCATGCTTCTTTCTGAGATAAAAGGGCAGAAAAAAAAACAGCACTAACAGGAGTTGTCTGCGAGCTGTTAGCGCCACACGTTCTAGTATGAACAAGGCTCATTTTCTTCAGTAAATGGCTGAAACAGTGGAAAAATGTGCGCAGTAGTAAAGTTGGAGCAGAGTTAGAACTGAGTTTTGTGAACTTGATTCATTACCACAAAGTAACAACAAGTCAGCTCCATTCTTAAGAGAATCTGAGCAGACAAATGTTAAAAGCTTAATATTTAGTTACTTTAAGGTTTGCGTTAACTTTATTTCAAATTAGTATCAGAAAGACACGTTAAAAAAAGCACACCAAAACAATGACGGAGTAAAACTAAGCCCAGCACTTTTATCTGTCTATTTCAGAAGAACTAACACATACAAAATAACCAGACTAACACAATAAGTAATAACGGTTAGTGTTTGCCCTTCATCACCCCCAAAAAAGGAAAGTGGATTTATTTTATATTTTGATAAAACTCTGACTTTATGACTTCATTTCATCATATTGACACAACGTATTGACTAATGAGTCATCCCTCTAAAAAGTCGTAGCATAGCACCCAATGGTTAAAACACATGTCATGTCATCTTCCAAACCGCTTATCCTATATAGGGTCGCGGGGAGTTGCTGGAGCCTATCCCAGCCGTCAATGGGCGAAGGCAGACTACACCCCGAACTGGTCGCCAGCCAGTCGCAGGGCACACATAGACACTGTCACTGAGCGGGAATCGATCCCACGCTGCCCGCACACAACTCAGGCGTGTGTACCACTACACTATCAGCGGACTGGTTAAAACATAACCTGGTAAAATTAGGCTGGCATTCTAATGAGCTAATTTCACAGAAATAACGATACAAAAACAAAACACATTTAATTGCAATAACTCAAAGTAACATCAGTCAGTTCCATGATCCAAAATGTTAATGCTACAATTGCAAGGCCTAGTTACCATCCATGGTGGCCTCGAGCTTTGTCATGTTCCTGGTTGCAATGCTTGTCTAGGTAGTCAACATCGGCCTGTCCCCTGTGTAGGGGTGGGGTGAATTCCCTCCACCTCGGTCTTAATTTGGTCTCCCCCAAAAACCTGAGTGCGTTTCCCGCCTCCGGCAGAGAGAGAGCAGAAGAGAGAGAGCTCGGCCTATTTATCTTGGTGTTGTGGAATGCATCAGCAGCAGAAGCTAACTAATGAGAGGGAAGCTGGCTTGTCTGCAGATGGCGATGATGCGCAGCGGAATGTTGGCAGAAAATCATCCAGCCAGTGTCGGTGTCGTTAACGGTCCAAATTTAATTTACACCACAATTATCTAGTGAAATAAAAGTGACCATTTCCCCCCCCAGACGTTTTAGAAAAGGCTGTTATATGCATGCCAGGCCACTAGTAGGCAATGTCACGCATGACTGGTTCATTGCTATCTCATTCCTTAGTGCCAACAATCCTGTTGCCAAATTAAATATACTTAAACCCTGCAAGGGTTATGGAAGCCTACGTCAATTTCGCCGCCATATTGGATGTGTCAAAGTTTTACACTTCAGCCAGATCTCAAGACTAAGCAATCACTGCTGATTCTGTTTGACTATTGTAAAATAATTGCGCGTATAGAACTTGCTGATTTTGTGGCCGCTAATCTTAAATGCTGTATGTAAATAAAATGGGAATTCAAAGTGTTCAAAAAACATCCTCCATGTCGTTGGGTCTGATTTATTTTTCCTCAATTGTAAACTAACCCAAAATCTCAATCTGGATCTCCGCTGTCAATGATTTCACCTATCTGAGTAAAAAAAAAAAAAAAAAAAAAATTGGGGACAAAGTATGGGAGCAAACGTGGTTGTATGGTTTTCAATGTGCCGAGTAAAAGTCAAGTCATCTGAAAAAGATTAAAGTACAGCTACCTGGAAAATCGACTTAATTTCAGTAACAACTACTTTTGCTTGGCTACTTCCCACCGCTGCTGTCGGGTTGAATTAGTTGGCATCTCTGCTGGCATGTTCAAGGCGAGCCGTTGCAGTCATTTGTCAGACCCTTTGGCGCTAAAATGTGTGAAGACGGGATAGCTGTGAGCGAGAAACTTGAAGGGAAGGCTGTCGGTGTGTTATTTGTAAGTTGGAGCTAGAAGGAGATAAAGGGGGAAAGCGGCGTGGAATGCTAATGGGCAGCGACGGACGCCGCTGCAATACAAACCAGGGGCTAAAGAAACTCAGAATCGACAATGGGAGGGACGCTTGACGAAGTCAAGAATAAAGAAGAATTTAGTTTTGAATGAAACCGACAGTCATTACTTTGTGGTAATACAATTTAAAGCATTTTCGATTAGGAGTAAATTCATCAAGTAAAATTAACATGTTAGATGAATAGCTGACCTTCGATAACATAACTGAATGTCAAGACTTTGTGTTAATGGGAATAATTTCTCTCAAATTAGCGACGCGAAATTAACATCTTCGTCGGGACACTTCTTATCATGCTTATTATGTTTTGCTTTTTTTGGAATGAATAGTCAGCACTCGAGACCTTTGATACTTTGTGTTAATGCGATTAAATGCATTATTTTTATTTATTTTTTTTCTGTAATTTCTCAAGCAAAATCCACATATTAAAGAGACGATGCTAGTTTTATTACACCATTTTAACGTTTGCCTGAGACTTTTTGCAGGGTAATTAGACAACACTCAACATTGTCAAGAATGGAACTGACTATACTTAGTGTATTAATATGATTCAACGTGTTATTTTATGGATTAATGTGCGGTTTTATTACACTTTCCTATTTTATGGATGAACAGCCAACATTTGTTACTTTGTGTTAGCACGTATTTAGCCACGTCAGTAACCTGTCCTTGTAACATTAGCAATTATAAAGACCTTGTATTTGCGCGTTGTGATTTCTAACCGAGCAATTTCAGTGCATTATTCATGTGTTTTTGATTCACTGCCAGACATTTTTAGACCCTCTTTTACACAAACGTTTGAAATGATAAAAAAAAAATATATATATATATATATATATATATACATATATATATATCCCTCCCATAAGTTCCTGGGATTGAATGGCTGAACTGTGAAAAGACAAATAAATATGTCAATGACAGTGAACGAGTTAAGGTCATGGAATACACGGAAAAAATATTGGCTCTCTCTCATTTATTTGTCAAGCATGCGGCCGGGCCAAAGGCGCACGGCGAACTTCTCACAATTGGTTCTCTTGTCCGAGGATCCATTTATTGCGCAACTGACGGTGCCTTGATAGACTCCTGTTAAAGAAATGCTTATCATAACAAATTTATTAGCCTTTCTGGACACCATAGACCTCGTGAAAAACTTAGAAGCAAACGGCAATAAAACAAATAAAAAGAGAAATTCAAATGACCAATAAGCCGACAGATGGGCGGTGTACCAAATGCTAACAAGGCTAACGACGTGCTCACAAAAACACACAAAAAATGCTGTGTTTGTCCCATGCAGACGTTCTGTGAGTGTGTGCCCGGCTCCTCGCAGCTCAAACATCGCTGGTCCGACTCGGAAAGCACCCGGGAGATGCCGGCCAAGGTAAGGCCCCGCCCTCCCCGTCGCTACAGCTAGCCACACTAAAGCCTTTGCGACTAAAATGTCCGCCAATGCCTTTTCTTTTCTTATTTTCCGTCAATTTTATCGTTAATACCAACGTTTTCGCCTTTGAGTTGAATGAATTCCCCAAATTTTGGATGTCATCCGAAGGCACCTGGATCTGGATCAACCTCTTCCATTGAGAATTATGTCTGAATCAATGCAATCTTCCAATAGCATCCGTTTTAGACAATTTTCACAATTTTTATTCATCTCGCTAACTAACAAATTGCTCAACATGGATGCCTTAGCCTATTGGAGACACAAACAAGAATTTGACGAGATTAACAACTGAGATGGTGCGGGTTCTTCATTTTTGCATTTTTAAATCAATTCGGTCTTTTTCAGTTTTGATGAAGACCAAAGCAATGACTCGTTAGCTCGTCACATGCCCGCTGCTTTTCCATCTTTTTCTTTTTGTGATCCGTCCACTCAAGTCCCCCTGTGGTCCTGTTAAATCCCGCTGCGTGTAACCGGCTCGAGTGGGAGTGTGTCCTAGAGTGCCTTCGTTACGGAGCAGGGGCCCCACGCTGATAAGATTGAGAGATTCATTCCCCCACTCCAAAAAAAAGTGTTAATAGGCTGTTAACACTTCTTGCTTTCACTTCCTGCAGTCAGTTTTTAGTTGAAAGGACCCTTGTGTTCCCCCTCGGGCTCCGTCTGAAGGGTTAACATGTGTCCAGGTGTCCAGGCCTGTTGGCTATCAAATCATCTCTCTTTTTTTTTTAATTTTTTTTTTTTTTTAACTGCACTTGTCACTTTTGTGAGCTAACTAAAGCTCAGTGTTTGTGTAAATGAGCCAATCATTTAGTTTAACATCCCAGTGGCTTTTAAGGCACTTTCTACCTGCTGATAAATGCTATATGGGCTTAATTAACATCGAGCCTTTCAGCCTTCACACATCTTAAAGTGCTTCTGCCTTGTCCACTCAAATACCAAGGTTGAGGGATGGAGTGAGGAATTTAAGAGGTTATTTCAGTATATGCATTTTATGACAAGCGCTGATGATTCTGCACGACATCGGGCCAATGTAGGCATGCAGATTGCGTCAATGGAGTACGATGTAAGCATCGCAAGGCTGTCTGTCGGCAGACGTGTCTGACCTTGCCTTTGAAGAGGGTCGCTGTCATTGTGCACTCATCACTCGACTAAAAGGGAAAAAAGATTTTATTCATCTCTCGGCTAACAGAAACGTTTAATTCAAGATCAGTGTCAGAGCGGGTGTCTCTTAGCTTGTTGCAGACAGAAAGGCATCCATAGACTGACTGGTTTTGCCCTTGTGGTGGTGGCGGTAATCGCCCTTGTGGTTCTTAACCCTTGTAGGAGAATCTCGTGGTCGTCAAGCTTGTGGCCACGATGGACGCCACCCCTTACGGTCGTCACCCTTGCAGTTGCCTTATTGGAAGCGGTAGTCGTAATCCTCGTTGCCCTCACACAAATTGCCATCACCACTGCTGCTGTGGCGGTCATTGTCATTTTGGCAGTCTTGTGGCCATGATGGTAGTCACTTTTGTGGAGGTCCTTTGTGGCAGTGGTGGACATCTCCCTCAATGCCGTTGTCTTTCTGGTAGTCGTCATTTTTGCCATGGTGGTAAACACCCATTTGGTTGTTGCCCTATTGGCAGTGGCGGCCGTCAACCCCATTGCAGTCTCCCTTATTGCCATCGCCACTGTTGCCGTGGTGTCGGCCTTCGTCATTGCGGTAATCACCCTTGCAGCTATAACCCTCGTGGCCAGTCTTGCGGCCGTGGTGGTAGTCGAACTTGTGGCTGCCCTTATGGTTCTGGTGGTTGTCGCCCTTGTGGTCAAAACACCTGTGGCAGTGGTGGTCATCTGCCTCAGAGCCGTTGTCTTTCTGGCGGGTGCCCTTGTTGCCGTAGTGGCCATTGCCCATGTGTTTGTTGACCTTGTGTTCATCACACTTGTGGTAGTCACTACTGTGGTTTGTCCCCATAGTCGTCACCCTTGTTGCCACCCTTTTATGGCCTTGGAGGTAGTCAACCTCGTTGGGGGGGGGTGCCGTCGTACAGTAGCTGTTGGTTGTGGCCGCCCTCCTGGCCGGCCGTGTGGTCATAGCGAGGCTTCTTACGCTCACATCTGCGTACAAGCAGTTGAGTGTCAGCTCCTCGTGCGTTTGACTATGAGCAGAGTGCGAGTCGCTGTATATCTTTTCTGTTTTAACGTAACAGCCTGGCGAGCAGGCGATGAATGTTTACTGCAGTGCTGCTGTGCTGATGGCCCCCTCTGATGTCTCGGGGCCCCGCCGGCAATAAAGCTCAGGCAAACTCTGCTAACGTCTGCAGAAGCGAGGACATTATGAACGGTGAATGCGGGATGCAGAAGAAGTCAGAGAAATAGTAGAGCTGCTTTGTAACTAAGACGGCATTCAGCGTGAGTTCTATAACCACAATTTAGATCCAAATAAATTTTACATAAAAGCCTTCAGAGGATCGTCAAACTTACTTTTCCCAATTTTACTCTTTTGGCTCATTCATAGATCGTTTATACAAATCGCAAACCGAGCAGCACTCTAGCAGTGTGAAAAAGTTAGAACTAGGGTTAAGGTTTCAAATTAAGGCTTCAAGGTATGCTCAGGGTTTCAAATTAGGTTCTTAAACTAAGATTAGGGTTTCAAAGTAGGGTTTTAAATAACTAGGGTCTCAAATTAGGCTATTAAACTAAAGTTGTGGTTTCAAAATAGGGTTGTAAATTGGGGTGTTTTTTAAATTTTTTTACCAGGGGTAGGGTTTTAAATTCGGGTTTCAAAATAGGGTTAGGTTAACACTTTAATGTTTTCATCTAAGATTAGAGTTTCAAAGTAAGGTTTTAAAAAAGACCTAGGCTCTCAAATTAGGGTGTTCAACTAGACCTTGGGTCTGAAATTAAATTAGTTCTTGTGGCCGTGTTCCGTTTGAGACCACTCATCATAAACAATTTGTTTAGGAAGACATTGTAGTAAGCATCTTGTTGGTGAGATTTTCTTTTTTCTTGTAAAAATTTGAAAATGTCAATTTTTGTTTTTCCATATTTTCTATGCATATGACTATTTTATAATTATATGAGTCATTTTGTGAATACTTTCTGTCAAAATTATTTATCTGTAGAATCACATTTTCTTCTGTACTTAGTGTTGCTTCAGCTCTGGAATATTTTTGATTATTCTGCCGATTATCCCAACGATCCATCAAGCAACCGGATCAAAACTGATTTTGCATTATTAACAACAAAATGTGAGTTGTAAGTATGACTGTTGTCCAGTTGGGGACTCATCCTCCCATTCCACACTATAATCTGTGACTTTGATTGCATGTGGTTTTAAAAGACAGGGCCTGGCCTGGTGAGTGCCATGGGTGTCGGCGAATGAGAGTGCAGAATTGTTTGTTATTGCGAGTGAGGATGTGACCTTGCATCATTTTTTCTTAAGTATAATTTGTGTGGCTCATTTGGTAGTTTCCCGCACAAGCCAATTGATTTTCTCCCCATTAAAGAAACCATAAAGCTCTTCCATCGTAAAGCATTTACCGTTAGCTGTCTACTAGCGGGTCGCCCTGTGCCGGGGCGGCTCATTTGCATATTAATAAGCCCGCCGTCTCTCGCACACACGCTTACACATACAAAACATAAAACAAACACAGCACATTCTACTCCTCATTCATCCTCCGGTATGTACCGAGCAATAATAAGAAATCATGCGCTGATTCATCGCGGTGGAGCTTGTGATCAGAGCGAGCGGGGCCGGAACGCTGCCTCGTGTCCGTCTCGCGCCTGTTCGATGGAAAATGGAGCCGATTCATGAAAGGCCAAACACGCGGCCGTTTTACGGGCTCGTTAATGGTCGCCATGCGTCCAAAAGACGCCTGCTTTTTCCTGCTCCTTGTTTATGTCGTGTTGGCTGAAGAAGAAAATCCATTGCAGACGCTGTTTTATGATGGATTTTTTTGTTTTTTGTTCTTTTTTTAAAATCGACAGAGTCTTTGAGGTATAAGTGTGCTCCATGGAGGATTTTTGGAGAACAACTTTCTGGAAAGAATTCAGAACGTTGCCGCAGCTTCATCAATTCATTACATGTGTTATGGAAAAACAGTGATCATGTGCTACGGTCATCCAAGACCTTTAAGAGGCCCCAATACTCTCCCAAAGAGGGCCCGATTGTGTGAGGCTGACCATAATGTATTGTCCTTTTATGTAGAGCAATATCCAGGAGCTATGTTTTTTTTATTGTTATATTAAGGTTTTTAGTTAAGGTTTCAAACAAGGGTTCGGATTTCAAAATAAGATTTTAAGACAGGATTTGCGTTTCAAACTTCGGTTAGGGTTGTAAATAAGTGTCAGGGTTTCAAGTGAAGCTTTCAAACATGTGTTTAGGTTTCGAGACCTGGTTGTGGTTTCAAACCAGGATTAGGGTTTCAAATTGAGGTTTCCAACAAGGGTTTGCGTTTCAAGTTGGGTTTTCTAGACAGGGTTTGGGCTTCAATCTTAGGTCAGGGATTCCAAAAACTGTTGTGGTTTGAAGTGACGTTTTTACCCCATTTTGGATCAAAATCAGTAGTTTTAAGAGTGAGATGTTATCATTTTTGAAGTCAAGGTTTTACGACAAGATTATGCTTTTGAATTTCATTGTTTTTCCATTGCCCGTAACCAGTTTTGTGTGCGCGTTTCCTCCCGACAGAGGATGAGCTGCAGCTACCTGCTGTGCACCATCCTACTCTTCGTGGCCGTCCTGTTGGCCGTCACGGTGACGGGCACCATCCTCTTCATGAACCACAACCAGGCGCCTCCCATGTCGGACGGCGTGCCGCACATCTCCACCAACCAGGACGAGGCCAACGCCCTGGTGACGGTGGAGCGCGGCGATGGCTCTCGCGTCAACATCTTCATCGACCCCAACTGCCCCGACTACAGCAGCAACTTTTTGCGCCTGGAGGGCGTGCAGACCTCGCTGCTGCACTCGCTCACCGACCACGACTCGGACCTCAAGTCGGTCAAGGGCCAGGACCGCGCGCTTCTCGTCAGCCTGGCCGAGGAGGTGGCCAAGCTGTCCGCCCACGCCGGGCAACTGAAGATGGACTACGAGTCCCTGCGCCGGGGCCAGGGAAGCCTGGGCCAAGACCTCAACACTCTGCAGTCAGAGCAAGCGCGCCTCATACAGGTAGGGAGAAGGAACTACTTCCAGGGTTTAGGATTTTAATCAAGATTGAACGTTTCAGATTATGGTGTGAAGTCTACATGAGGTTACAAATTTTGCATCTGACAAGGGGTAATTTTTCCAGTTATGGTTCGTTGTTTAGTTTTTATTGAAGGATTGGCCAATCATCTGGCTAGGCGCCGGTTGCTATTGTTTACGTGTCATCCACATCTAATGGGAATTATAGCAAAAAGTCCTCGTCCCAAAAGTGGGCGAGAGGAGGCGGCGGCACAGCCGGACTCTCCCAGACGATTGATGGCGTCTTCGGGGCAGCCGGGCATGTGGCGCGCGCTCCCGCTCTGGCCGCGTGTGATCGATGGGCAACCTGTGGCCGGGATTGTGATGCGGACAGTGACGCACGGCTTCCATCGCGCCAGGCCTCGACAATCACTCGCTTGTGTGTTGTAAAGAGCCCCCTGCGGAGCGTCGAGACTTTCGCTTTGTCCAACGGCAACTGATTGCAGTCAAATAAAACACACAAAATAGATTTTTTGTGGGAAAAAATGAAAAAAAAACCCCACATCTATCTATCTATCTATCTATCTATCTATATATATATATATATATATATATATATATATATATATATATATATATATATATATATATATATATATATATAGGCACTTGAATCTTGGTTTAGGGTTTCAAAATAAGGTTTCAAGCAGGGATTAAGGTTTCCACCGAGTCTCATTGTGGAGTGGAGAGCAAACATTTGCATGAGGTTCCAATGATCCACATTCACAACCTTTGGACCCGTCAGGTGTTAAGCAAACAACACCCGAGTCCGCTTTGACACAAATGCAACATGTAAACTAGGCGGGACATCCGTCGAATATTAACGTCACCGGATTGAGTGCCGACTGGCGCAACTCTAGGCCGGAGACGTTTATCGGTCCTGACACGAGGTCCTTTGAGGCGACGTAATGACAAAGAAAAGCTCGTCACTGCAGCGCAATTAACTTTGAAAGCTCCAGCAAATAACCGCGGATAATGATAATTGGATCATTGGCGGATAACCATCAAAGTCACGTCGGGGATTAAATCCCCGCTCAATTGAGCAAATGGGCAGCCAGGAAGATTTAGGACAAAAGTACTCGGAATACTCACTTACTACTTGGAACACAAAGTATTTCTCTGTACTTACATGACCAAGCCGCCGAAGGGCCCTACAGAAAATGTGATTTTGGAGTCTATATGATTATTGATCGTTTATTGTTAAATGGGATTACAAGTAAGATAAATAAGGAAATAGCTAACAACATTTCAAGTGAACAATAACAATAACAACAAATAACATCATTTAGCTGTTTAAAAATAATTTTAAAAGTTATTAATAAACAATACAATGTTAACCAAATACTTCAAACAAGGTGACAAAAGTTGTTCATAAAAATATATGAACTTGAATTAGGTCATAAAATGTAAAAAACTGAAGAAAAAAAAATCTACTTTTCTAAATGGTTTTTCTTACTCTTCCTCAACACGTACAAAAATGTTCAAGGGTTAGGGTTTCAAATTAAGGTTTCAAACCAAGATTAGGGTTCTAATGAGCAAAGGCACACATACAAGGAGTGGCACAGTGTCCCTTGATTTAATTTACAAAATCATGACGCACAAACCGTTGAATTCTTTTTATCCTCTTTAATTACATTTTGGTCCCGACTGATTAATCGACCATTTTTAAATTGGCTCATTAATTTAGTCAAAGATACATACAAGCATTTTTTTCAAACAATTGGCAAAAATCTGCTAAATTAAAACCCTGAATCTGCCAGTTTTTGCACATTTTTCTTTCTGTTGAGAAGTTAAACAAATACAAAAAAAATCAAAATATTGTCAGTCAGATGTTGTGCCTGTCATTCATATCTTTGTTTTGTTCAGGGTCCAAAAAAATGACCATTACATGGTCATTAACCCTTTCATGCATAGTGGTCACTACAGTGGACAGCTTTTTAAAAGCTGCTTTTGCCTAGATTTTTTAATCTAAATTAAAAAAAATATGTTTAACCCTTTCATGCATTAATTATGATTTAATGTTATTTAAATTATCAATATATTTTTTAGATTAATTAATATAGGCGAAAGCAACTTTTAAATAGCTGTCCACTGTAGTGACCACTTTGCATCAAAGGGTTAAAGTAATTGCCCGATTAATCGGTTATCAGAATTTTACCCTACTAAATAATGGAATCAGTATCAGCCTAAAAAAAAATCCATATTAGTTGGGTTATTACTGTATGTTTTATCAAATACAACACTGTAGAGTGCCATTTTCACGGTACCACTCTACTCCAAATACCCACTCGCTACTTGGAACAAGTAGTACTTTTTGTTTTACTCCCAGCCCTCACAGTACGGACCCCAGTACCCCAAACATACGCTGCCATTTAGCGCTGATAATGAGCATTTAATGGCTTGATAATGACTGAATCTGCTGACTTACCCCGGCAGCCAGTGTGAAGGGTGTCTAACGAGAGCTAATTACATCAGCGTCCTAATTGATGAGCCGCCGCGCCGCACTTCATGATGAGGCCCCAAGAACGATTTGCCTTGCCGTGGACATGCCCAGTTACAGTAAGTAAAGGGTGGTAGCCCTGAAACGAGGGGTATCAACGTTCATTTCCAATCGGGTGGAGCCCTGATCACATTTGCCGTAATATTACCATTTATGGCAGAGGATAAAGAATATGTGCCCGTGTGTATTGTTGAAATAGTAATTGTTTAAAGGTTTAGAACTACTACTGTACAGATGCTAGTTTTGTAAGCCCATCTATAGGGTTTCCCATTATGTTTTAGCATTAAGCTAAGTTTTAGAGTAAACTTCAACTGGTAGTGGCAATAAACAGCTTGAGTGATGCGTGTCGTGAATGTCGCTGTTCCATCGGTCCACCCCTATCCACGCCACAGGCATGACGTAATCGTCCTGCCTCGCCCTCGTGTTTTTCATTGTGAAAAACGTTCCGCTCGCGAATGGACGCGGGCTTGTCGGCAATATCCAACCCTGCCGTTTGTGTCACATGATCGCGGAGCGCGGCGGGTGAATTTGTCGCAACGAACGCGAGTGAAATATGCAAACGTGAGCGCAAAGGTAGGAGGGGAGGCCAAACACCTGGTGGTGCGGGGCCACGAGCCAACTGGGGCGCCGCATCCAAACGATTCCCCTTCATCAACAGTGGGGAGAGGGGAGGGGCGGATGGTCATTTGCGGGGGGCCGGGAAGGCACATTCATCAAGCGGGCTCCCCGCAGGGCTTTTGTGCTGCCGTGATGTCCTTTTTATGTCTTTGGATGATGCAAGGCTGTTTGTCATTAGGCTATGCTTGAGCTTTTTGATTCTATGGAGTCTTTATTTGGATTTGATTTATTTTGCTCATTTATAATATTGTAGTATATTTCATTTATTTTTTCTATATCAAGCACCCTCAAAGTCCGTTTTTCTGCTCGGATTTTTCCTGTAACTCTCTGATCAGGATTTCAAATTTATGGGTTTCCAATTATGGTTCCAAGACAGAGTGGTGGTTTCAAGCAAGGGTTAAGGTTTCAAATTATGGTTTCAAGACTGGGTTAGAGTTTCTTATTAAGGTTTCAAGTCTGGGTTTGGGTTTCAAATTAGGGTGTCAAACCCAGGCTAGGCATTCACATTAGGGTTTCAAGACTGGATAAGAATTTCATATTAGAGTTTCAAATAAGAGTTATATTTTCAAATTAGTGCTTCAAATCAAGATGAGGGTTTCAAGTTAGGATTCGAAACTCAGGGTAGTGTTTCAAATGAGTGGTTTTAGGGTTTCATGTTTGGGTTGGAAATTTGGGTTTCAAGATGTCTCAGTTTTCAAACAAGAACTAGGATTTCACACGAGGGTTCCAAGCCTGCATGGGGTATTGATATTTTCAATTATTTCTTTCCCTAATTAATTCCTTTTTCCAGCCTTCTCAAAGTCGCTTGATCAGTCCTTAGCGGTGCATTCAAGGACGTTGGGATTAATTAGTTGTAAATCTCCGGTGAATATTTAATAATTCAATCTCACCCACTGGACAAACAGGTGAAGCTCCATCAGTGTCACCGTGGGTAATGTCAGATGGCTTTGTTAGCATCTTATTAGCATGCAATTAGCATGTCATCAAAAAAGGCCACACAGTAAACACATTATGGGGGCAAACAAAAATTTTTGAAGAGTAGCCATAGAAACAACAATGCAGTTCAAACCACATTTGGTAACATGTTATTATCATGTTGTTAATGATCTTAACACGTTTGTAAAAGTGTTGTAACATATTATAAACATGTTAACTTGCTATTTATGTGTTGTTATAATGTTATTAATATCTTTTCTTAAAATGAGCCCAAATACTTTTTTTTTTTTTCCCCCCGCAGCTGCTTTCAGACAGCCAGGTGAACATGGTGAAGGTGGTGAACTCGGTGAGCGACGCACTCAACGCCATGCAGAAGGAGAACGTGGGCCTGAAGGCGCGCACCAAGGCCGACCTGCAGAGGGCACCGGCGAGGGGCGTTCGCTTCAAAGGCTGCGCCAACGGTAAGGCGACCAGATTGTTTGTTTAGCATGCATGACAATTGACCGGAACGCTTCGGGGAGAAGACAGCCCAGCTGCCACACCCACAACACAAGCCCCCCCCTCTCCCCACTCCTGTGCCTTCGTTGGATTTAAGCCGACAAGGCGAGTACAATAAGAGTCGATATGAGTGAATTTTTACTGTTTACGCTTGCACTACAGAGAAGAAATACAATGATTTTTTTTTTCTCTCTCTCCGGAGCTCCTTTTAACATATCACTCGATAATATATAGCTAAACTGAGAATATCTATTTTGCAATTGTGACATTTTCAAGCAATTGGACTCGAACTGCAAAGGATCAATGATGCTGCAGAGGGATATGGAGGGAGCGATTAGGTGGAATATTTATGGAATGGACATTTAAAAAAAAAAAAAAAAAAGGCAGTTTCCCGATCTGGTGTTGGTTAAATGTGTGTTGTGGTTAGCGTGCTTAACGAGTATATCGGGCTAATTAAAATTCCCGCAATCCATCAGAAGAATTGGTTAGCATGTGTGTATCATTCCAAAAGTTGACTGAGACCTGTATGCAAAACTGGTTAGTAACCCATTATTACCATGATAAACAAGATATTAATGTGGTAGTAACATGTTATTAACCTTACATGTTTCTTAGCTAATTAACTACTTAATTTTAGTGTAAAGCACTATGACTCTGCAGTTTATGTAGGTAAAATGCTATATAAATAAAGTCTGATTAAAAGTTTAGCTAAATATGGAATTCATGTTATTATCATGTTATTAACATGTCAATAATTTGTTATGTTGAGGTAGGCCAAACGGGGGGGAAAAATGACAATAATGGAGGATGACATGCATTTGCAAACATGCATATAACCAGCTATAAATGTGGCATTAATATTTAATGTGTTACTAATGTGTTATTAACACGTATCATTTAGGAGGAAGGCAATTTCATACACAAGTGAAAATAATGGCATACAAGCAGACTTTCACAACATGTTATTAATGTATTATTGATATAATCCATTGTGAAGTTATTTACATGTTATTGTTACCAAGAAGTCCTTAGAGCCGACATTTGATACATCTTGGTTCGTTCGACCATACGGGAAACCGAAGAAACATCTCTCCGAACTTCTGTTTTCATGTGGCGTTTTAAAGCTTGGCTGCCTTTTCCCCCCGCACAATTCTCCATTACAGGAATGTGTTCTGTGTGTCGTCAGCCTGACGTCCGCCGTTGTGCCCGACGCTGACGGCCGCATCGTCAGCGTCGCCATGACCGCCGGCGCCGGGTCCTGTCAGTGAGCGTCTCATAAACCCGCCGCGTTCTCATTATTTTCGACAAAAAGCCTGCCGGCAGCAGGTGTCCTGTTGGCTCAGCTGTCTGTCAGGTCTCGTAGGTCATCTTTCAAGCTCAGCGGCAGCCCCAAGTTCTCCCGCCCTCATCTGAGGAACGAGTCATGCATGTTTAATAATGTCGGTCAGCACAAAGCAGATAGGATTTAAATGTAATATTTATCAGAATTGAAAATACATTGATACCCTCCATGAACAAGTTTCAACGGATTATTGAATGGAACAAACAGTTGAACACACAGTTGCAAAATGAAAAAAACTCACAAGGAGTATGGACATGCGCTGACACTAAAGTAATAGCGTTGTAAAAGGAAAACGCCGCTGATTCTAGGCCAGGGTTATTATAAATTGGGAATTCTCATTTAAGTTCATTTTTTATTTGTTTTTATACATTTAGTTTAATCCGTTTTATTTTTTTTTTTAATTTGGGGTATTTCTGATCTGCAAGAAACCTTCATTTCACAGACAAGCAAGATCACAATGTAAACCACGACGATCGACGTCATCCTTTTTTTTTTTTTCAATGAGTTAATAACATGTTATTAACTTGTTACTAACATGTCACCAGCTTGTCATTAACATTTTATTAACTTGTTGGAAGGCCACCTATTAAACAAATGGCATTAGTTGACAACGGATTTGGAGTTAGCTCAAAGGACAACCTTTAGGGACTGTACCACCAAATGAAATAGTATACGCCAGTGTCAAAATTGCACTGAAGTCATTTTCATACATTTATTTGAAGCCGGGCGTGTGTAAACCGCTCGAGTTTTGGAAAAGCAGCTGGAGTTGAGTCGTTTTGGCTAACTCCTGCTCATACACAAACACTGACAAATCATGTCTTTCATTCCCGCTTAAATATCCATTTGGCCTTGGCAGAGGTCTGGCTTTTCTTGTCTTTTTCCAATTGCACGACTTTAATGGTTACCAAAACTACACTTAGCACCGGTAAATGTTTTCAACATGGACCCCCTTCCGTGTATTAGACAAAACATTCACTTCCGACAAATTTGATCACAGCGTAACAGCAAAAATGTGTGAGTTTAACTATTAATTAAATACGTTTTCACTACATTTACCTCCCCAGAGGGGATTCGTTTTCCATTTCTTGTCCACGCAAACTAATAAGGCCATTCCTGCAAAACTCAACGCGATGCGATGCATCGCCCCGATTTATGTTGGAACTTGTTCATTTTCTCCTGCGACGTATTAAAAAATGTCACAGAGAACGAGAGCGGTTACTAAAAATCCACCAGGTGGACAGCTTTGTTTCCTCGCTAATGACCAGAAGAAACACGCTTAGCTCGCATTTCGGCACTCTGATGAAGAACGTCAGAGCTTGTTAGTGGCTTTTCGCCGAGATGCGACGAAACCTTTCGGGAGAGCCCCAAACAGATCAACAGACGGTTTTGATGAATGGGTGGGTGTATTGCGGAGAAAGGTACCGGATGGATTTTGGTTGGACGTCAAATGAATGAATGGTGGGTTGGTGAACGAAAGGGATGGATGTTTGGTCTATGCGATCAATAGACCGACATAAATGAATGGATGAATGCTGACTTGATGAATGAATGGATGACTGAATACAAATTTTGAATGGATGGATGACTGAATCTTGGGGAATGATGGATGATAGGTGGATGGGTGAACAGAAAGCGTACTGAATGGATGTTTGAATCAATTATGAATGGATGGATGAATAATGGATTTTTGATGCGCGGATGACCGGACAATAGCTTGATGGATGAATCCGTGGATGGATGATGGGTAGATGTGTGACAGGATGGTTTAATGGATGGATAAGTGATTCTAAGGAATGAGGCAAGTCTGGGGATGTATGGATGATTTCATGAATGCACTTGTCGATTTCTGGCTGGATGATGGACAGATCTTGAATAAATGGAGGATGCTCCCTAGATGGGTGGATGAATGATAGATGGGTATGAAGATGGCTGGATGAATTGTTTAATGGCTAGTTAGATGGAGAGCTGAATGAACTGTCTGATGAATTCATTTTTAATTGATGAACGATGGCCAGCTAGATGGATTGATGGATGAAGTATGTTTGAAGGGTGGATGAATGGTAGATGGATAGTTTGACAGACGAATGAACGGATGGCCTGACAAATGATTAATTTTGAATCAATGGATGGATGAGCAACCAATTCAGAGTGTCCTACTGCCCAAAGACATCTGGAATTGACTCCAGCACCCCTGTGAACATTGTGTCGATAAAGCGGTATAGATAATGGATGGATGGACGGATGGATGATTGGCTGACAAGATGGATGAATGGGTGACAAATGATGGATGTGTAACGGGTGAATCAAGGAGTGTAGATACAGTAGATGGATGAATCTGGGAATGGATGGCGGGTAGGTGGATGGGTGGATGAATGGATGGTTTAATTAATTGACTTTTTGAATGCCGGTTGAATGGCGGACCCATCTTGAATGAATGGATCACGCCTCACTTGATGGTTGGATGAGTTAATGCTGATTAGTTGGATGGATGAATGGATGGTCTGATGAATGAATGCTTAAGAACGAGTGGTTGAGGGCTGATGAGATGGATGGATGATTTTGAATCGATGGATGATGGCTGACTACTAGACGGGTAGATCAATCTTGGATGGATGGATACATGATGGATGTTTGACAGTTGGATAATGATAGTTGGATGGATGATGCGTAGATGTCTGGATGGACGGATCGTTCTATAATGGAATTCTAGAATTTCCGTTGGGTGATAGACATGAATGGTAGCTGGATGGGTAAATGAATGGATGAATTAATGTATTAACGGACGTCTGATGAGTGAATACTTTTCAATCAATAAATGATGACTTAGTAAATTGTGGATGAATGGATGGTTCAATGGATGAATTACTGAGTGAATCTAGGGTTATGTAATCTATATATTCATCCATTAATCTCAATTTGCACCCTTTCATCTCAGCATTTTTGTATTTCCATAATTGTTAACACGGTGCACTAGTCATCCATCCGTCCTCCATCCATCCGCGTAGCATCTATCCCTTTTGTTTTTACACATTCACAGCGCAGCCGGCGACGGATGCGATTGTGCCGGGAGTTGGAAAAGTGAGTTTACATGAACTCAGCTCAGCGAGAACAAAGACAAGCGGGCATAAATCAAATGTGACCTTACTCACCCAGCGTGAGCAACTTTGTGCCGCGTCAGCGTCTTTCTCGTCTCGCAGGAGGAAGAAGCCAAAGGAATAAATCAAAGCAAACTGATGGGAAAACAAAAAGTTTGTTGACAGCGCTAACGGTGGCTATCGACTAATGAAAGCCCTTCAAGCATTTATTACGCATCCTTGATATTCATATTATGGTCCATGTACTAGTACACTCTTTGTCCTCACTAGACAATTCAGCACATTAGTAAAACAACTAGGACTCCTGTTAGACTGACGGTATTCGATTAGTATCGTTTTGTTTTGTTTTTTTTCCTTGGCATACTATTAACAGTGGTCACTAGTGAGGCATAACTTCTCAGTGTTGTGGTGCTACAAGTAGGGTCCAGGAGGCTAATAGCGTGCTAAACGTGCATAGTATTTGGTGCAGCACAGTAAACTTAAAAAAACAAAACAAAAAAAAAAACAGATCATTTGAATTTACTTAATCTGAACATACACAATTTATGTGTATTCGTTGAACACATTTTAAAAGTGTGCAAAGTACTTTTTCAGTGTACTTGTAAGGTTTAATTTTAATTAGTAGGCCAAGGATGTTAAATAAATGCTCAAACAGCTTTATGGAAAGCGACATGAAAAATTACTTTGGACTATTGCCATAAACGAATTGTTACCGGTTTGTTTTGTTTTGACTCGCACTTTTTTGACTGTTACTTTCCCTCTGGCAGGCTCGCGTCCTCGCGATTGCGGCGACCTGTACGCCAGTGGCCAGCGAGAGGACGGCATCTACTCCGTGTTTCCCATCCACCATCCCACTGGCTTCCAGGTCTACTGCGACATGACCACGGATGGTGGCGGCTGGACGGTGAGTCGGCCGCTGCAATCGCGCAAGACGCTCTCACCGGAGTTGAAAGTTGTTGTTTTTTTTATATGAGAGACCGAATGCTAATTGGCAATGTAAACAAAAGTGGGGTGGCGAAAAAAATAAAAAAGGCTGGAGCCAGAACAAAATGCAGTTGGAATCAAATGAAATTGTTTTTGCTTCTGAAAGGATTTGTCCAATATTAGCATCGGGCTGGTAATTACTGACTCTAGCTGGATGGCTGAATATTAGCCAATATATTAGCCATATGTCCATCAGACGGTAATTGCACTACGCATTGTTGGTCATCACACACGAACCTCTAAATGTCCTTACACATAAGCAGTCATATAACAATCAATAGAAAGAAAAAAGAAAAAAACCTTTGTGTCTGGTGTAACACACACATCAACAGCGCCCTTTTCTCACTTCGCCCCCATGGGTGTGAGTGTTCGCGAGGTAAGAAAAGAAACCCAGATCTGACTTTGTCTGATTCCTGTATTTCAGAGATTGAAAGAAATGGATGGGCAAATTCAATCAATTTGTGTGAGTCTTTATTTACATTGGATGCCTTTTTGAAAGATTAAACGAACACGCATTGGAAAATGGTTGTTGTTTGTGAACTTATAATTGAGCTTACATCCCATCCCAAGTGAGTGACCTGCTGAAATTTTCCAACACTTCAGAGTTAAACAAAACCGACGTAAGACAGATCAACTATATTTCTCCATAGGAATGTTGTTGTATTGTACAATGCCAAAAAAAAAGTCCCAGGATCAAAATCATCACCATCTTTTTCCTCCTCATTACGCTTATAAAAACTGGCTTCACTCATAAAATGGAAAAAAGGTTTTGTTGAATTCAGTAGTTCCACAAAATAAAATCATCTGGATCCAGCTACATTTTTAAAGTAGACTATACATCTACTAAAAAAAAAAAAAAATCTGGATCCAGATTTTATTTTGTGCAACCACTTGACAAAATAAAATTGAGTAAATTCAACACACCATTTTCTTCAGTTTAGTGGTGGTAGTGTTTTTCTAACATAATATTTGTAACACTTTTTTTCTTTCCATTTCCGCGTAACCATGTTTTTCAAATGCAGTAATTTGGTGTTATTTTGTTAACTATTTTGTAACACATAATTTAATTTTTTACATCGAATTTTTATTGAACTTATTTTTTTGTGACATGTTCCGTGACCCGTGAACGTTTTTTTTTTTTTTTTTTTTTTTTTAAATCAGTATTTTCTGTAGTTCACAACATTTTACTTGTATTTCACAAGCATGAGATAATTTCAGCTGTTCCATATTTTCTTTTGCCATGTATTTTTTTGTTTCTTTTGTCACACGCGAACGGGATTTCCATTCCGGTTATGGAATGAACTACTTATGCGCTGTGCAAACGTGCGATCTTGCTGCAGTAAACACCGCCACCGCCCTCGTTGTTCTCATTGCCGGCGCTCAGTGGTGAACAAACATTGACACGGTGCCGCTTTCTCGAGTTATATTTGGAAATGTGTTTTTAATGTATTTCACCAACACAACCACACACACAGTGGCCATGACACACATAGATAAAGCACACTCCTCGGAGACATTTATTTCTGTTTGTTCTGAAGTCAAGATGTCCTCGGGGTTGGGCGGCATAATGCGAGCACTTTCTAATGGAGAGTTGACTCCTAGCGACAACTTTAAGTGTTTTATTTTCTTTCTGATTTTTGGAGTCTGTCCAAAGCATGAATCAAGAACTGTGTTTAATTTCTTTTTTTTTTCCCTGGCTATGAACTTTGTAGAAATAATTGGTTCCTTTCATGTCTGCCAACTAGTGCGTGAAAATGGCCCATGCGCTTAAAGGGAATAAAGGGATGGACGCGCATTTACATTTTAATAAAGCTAATATCCGCTTTTGTCGTCCCGTCATTTGATGGATATTTGAAAACCTTGGAGGAAGGTAATTTTTGTGTGTGTGTGTGGGGGGGGAACTTGGGGGCTAGAATTTCTTGCACAATACATGTTAATTGCAAATTGACTTATTGATCTGTTTTGGACTGATTCATGGTGGTGAAGACTGGTCAAACTGTAACTTCAGCATATATGATAACTTTTAAAAAATGTCATACATATACACAGAGGTGGGCATGTTATAAAATTTTGCTGGTCCGTCATTTGTCATCAGTCAACGGCCTGGGTACGCGGCCGTCATTTGTCAGTCCTTCATTCTTTGTGACGAACCGAATTGTAATCGTCAGTTCGTCAGTCAGTCCGGAAGTAAAGTCCGTCAGTTAGTCAGGCCCCCACTGCCCAAAAAGTCAGCAAAACGGGCGTCCATCAACGAGGGTTTAGTGACGATTATGCTGATGGACAAAAATCCACTTCCATCAATGTTTAGTTCATCATTAAAAAGTGTCCCGTCATTCATCATTCATCAGCAAAACGGGAAATCGTTGATGGACTGACGGACCGGTTCGTCAATCTGACGGAATGCCCAACTCTGCATATACAGTACCGGTATTTGTGTGAAATATGGATAGTAATAATAATTTGGATATGCTTTAAAAAGAATAGCCCATTTTTTCATATTTTTCCAGACTTTTTTTGGGGGGGGGGGGACATTTACATTTATAAGGAATGTCAAATATACATGGATATACATGTATTGCTTTGGCACCATCACGTGGCATCTTGTTGCCAATGAACTAAGATGAAGTGACTTGATCAGCTTCATGTAGTGCTTTGCCGCCACCTTGTTGCTCCACGTTGACTAGTGCTCTAGCCGTTTGAATTTTTGTTTTTGTGTTGCATGTTTTTTTTCCTTTGTGAAAAGTGATGTGCACCGCTTCGCCTCATGCTCCTACAAGAGGAGGTTGAGGTCTTAAAGGTTAAGGCTGACAAAGGCATCGTTGATGAGACCTTATCAGCGGGTTAAAGCTGAAGTACAAGAAGAAACGTGTCAATTTGCACCATGTGTCTGTTAGCTGCAAAGCAGCAAGTTTTCTATCCTTTACCTTCCAAAAAGAAGAATATGTTCAGAAAAGTTTGAACTTTTTCCCCCAAAAGATAACGACTCTTCTTAAAGAATTCTTTTTGTTGATGCTCGACACAATTTTCTTGCCAGACCGATACAGAACGATTTCTTGACTACTCGGCGATTCCGATACCAAGTACCGACACCACTAGTACTTTCGATATATTAAATGTCACTTAACATAATGACAGATAATGATTTGACAAAGACTGATTTGATGGTTCACAGATATGTCAAGTGGCCACAGTGTAGCACCAACTACTCGCAAGTAAGATTTACTCAATGTCAGATTTTTACTTTCATTTTTTTTCCCAGCCTTGAGTATCGGTGGCTGGTATCGGCATCCTCTTCGAACACCCGATACCTTGAAATAAGGCCGTTATCGGCCCGATACCTGGTATCTTGACTTCCGAACAATTCAAGATACCAACAGCCTTCTGTTTATGAGTGTAGCGTCTGGATAACAATCCCCCCCCAGTTTGGTGTGTGAAAGCGATGACTCACAACATTTTGTTTGCTTGTGTTTTTCCCCGCCCGCGGTGACGGGACACCTGCTGAGCAGGCATCACTTCCAGTACGTCGGCGTGACAGCAAATTTGCCAGACGGGCAAGGTCGCGACCTCCCGATCATCAAATAAAGCGATACTGTCAAAATGACGGATTACTCAGCGCGGTGCGATGGGATGGAGCGGCGTCGCTGGCCCGTCAGTCACTTTGCGCTTCTTCCCCTTAAGAATAAATAAATAAATGTAAACCGCAAAGGCTCTGCGACACCTTTTGCAGGTATAACATTCTCTTAATAGGATTTGGATTTGCGATAGCGGCTGCTGATCCGGCCCGGTGTGCTGAGCTGATTGCCATCGCACTTCAGCCTCATTAGCAGATCAACGCGGCGTCATCCAAACCGGGTGCGAAGCCGAGGACGGGTTGAGTCGGTAGTTTAACAGTCCGTCTGTCGGTGGGTCTCTTTCAGCTCAGCTTAAATAAGGAATGAGCCATATGCCGCAGCTGCATTAGCATACCGCCTTGACATGTCGTCGTCTTCAGGGAACTACGGGTTAGCTGGAGGGAGGTGGGAAGAAAAAGGAGAAGGAGAAGAATGGAGGGCCATGTGTATCCGACTGGAATAAAAGGGCGAGAGAAGAGAAAATGTAATGATGACCATAGAACAGAGAATGAAAGTTACTGCAAGGTCACAGAGTGCAATGAACAGAACCAGAAATAAATAACCAGAGTAGAGAAAATGGAACTTACTGCCGCATAGAAAAGCACAAATAAGACATGAAAGTTATAGAACAGGAAATTGAGCTTAACGCCACGAAGTGCAAAGAAGAAAAATGTGATGACAACCATAGAAAGAGGAAAACGAACCTATTGTGGCATACAAAATTGTAATGATAACCACAGAACAAGAAACACAACTTTTGATAAAAGAGAACGTTTTTGTGAAACAGGAAATGGAACTCTTTGCGACAGAAATTCAAAAAGTAAACTAATGTGTAGAAAGCCATAGAGCACCAAATGAAACTTTTTGCAAGAAAAATTCACAAAAAAAAAATGATGACAACCATAGACCAGGAAACGAAACATAGGGGATGTCGTGAAATGCAAATAATAGAGAGAAAAAAAGACATCCACAGAAAAGGAAATGGAACTTATTGGGACACTTATTGGGACATCTGAAAAAGCAAACAAGAATGTGGCGATGACAACCATAGAAGAGAAAGAAGACCATTTGCATTGAAATGTGAAAAAAAATATAAGAACAACCACAGAACAGGAAATAAAAATTATTGCATCGTTTCAATCCGCAACGTAGAAAAATGTCATGACGACCATAGAACGGGATCCTTTGTGTTCAAACCTACAGAAGCAAAAGTAAAAACACTCGCTATGCAGTCATCCAAATAATAAAAGATGTATTTGCTGAAGCAATCCAGTGGGCAAACCTATTTGCGCTGGCTTTTAAATGCGGGCTAATGTCTCCGATTGTGACTTGTGTTAAAAGGTATACAGTGTAAAAATAAGCACGGCGTGCATTATTGAAGGGATGAGTGTCATCAAATGCTGGAGGGGCTTTTATCAGAAGTCGCCAAAAAATAAACCATTCAGAGAAATGTAAAAGTTTCATCTTGAAGGTCGGATTCCTGCATGTTTGTGTGCTTTAGAAGCCCCGAGTGCCCACCGCCCCTAACGACGCCTCCCGCTTTTCCGAGTGTTCCTCAACAAATGATCGGCCTCAATATTTCATGTGTTAGTTGACTAGTTGGAAAGAAAATGGAAAGGTGAAATAAAAAGCGAGGCCGCTTACTTGTGGATGCATGCGTGTCCTATTCACGTTTTTGTAAGGCAGCAAACCTTCAAAAAAAAATAAAAAGACATTTTCCTTCCTCCTTTTCATTTCCTTTTAAGATCCTTTCTTTCTCCACTTTTCATACATTGTGACATTTGCACAAAGCGAGTTGCTATAAATAAACACCACCCGCAAATATAAAAGGCCTTGCTTTAACCCATCAGGGAAAAAAACGGAGGTAATTAAATCCCATTTACACAAGAAGAGTGGAACTCATTTGAACTTGTTGCTAACCAAATCATCAGCAGCACAACAGTCTCATTGTTTACAAGTTGAACCCATTTGAACTCTGTTGCCAACCAAAACAGCAAGCGCATATAGAGCCACCATCGCAGTCGCTAAGATGAACTAAAAATCATCATACCTCGTCTAGAGATGGCGGTTTAAACGACAATTAGCGTTCCACAACATTAAGAAGTTGAATCTAACCAAAACAGCAGCACCTACAGAAGCACAGTCTCCAATTTAGATTAATTAAAGATGAGATTATGTGGAAATGGCCATTAAATGACCATTAGTGCTCCAGTCAATTCTGAGGTGTAACTCCACAATGTTAAGAAGTTGATACCACTCAAATTATATTGCTAACCAAAACAGGAGCGCCTACCAAGTCAACAAAATATCTTTTGTGTCATGGATTGTAAAAAAAGTCCCTCTGATGACGATGATTATGCCACAAGGTTGTGTGCGTCCATGTTCATGTTTCAGGACACGATTACCCCGTAATGTTTTGAACTATTTACTCTCTTTTTTTTTTTTTCTTCTTCTTTAAATCAATGACTTCCCCACCTCGTGGTCCATCTTGAGCTAACCGGCTTCCTCCCGTATGGCAAAGCAGGTTTCTCTTGCGACGCTCATTGGCTTTACCGCAGACAGCCAGGAATAATCTTATCAGCTAAAAAGCAAGAAAATGCTGGAGGATGATTGCTTTTCTGCTTTTCTCCGTCTGCTCCCGCCTGTTGCCGCTGTGTTCGTAGCGCATCTGTCTCTCTAATAGGATTATAAAACATTCGGCGACATATGTTGCTTTGGAAAAGTGCATTTTCGCTTTTCATCATCCGATTTGTCGAATAATCATATTGCTCATCAAACTGTTAGCTAGCGCTGGTGTGTTTTGCATTGTGTCTATAAGGGCCGCTATTCTTATAACGCTTTGTACGTGATAATCGTCACTTACGGGCTGCTAACGCCGTATACTCGCGGCGCCGACATGCCGCCACTGGGCACACCTCCCGCTTTCTTTCCAGGCAGTCACGTGCCAGATTGTAAATCTCCCTCTAACAGCTTTTATTTCTTTTTTTTTTTTTTTTGCCAAAGAGCTTATGTTGATTCTCGCCCCGCGTTCCGTTCGGGCTGTCGTCGCGTCCCATCTGCACGCGCCACGGACTCCCCGCCGCTGACAGAAATCCCGCTGAAGTGCTTAAGGCGGCTTGTTAAGTAGCCTTCATCTACTGCTGCGATTACAGGGAGGTTAAGGCGACGCATGCAAATCCAACCGCGGGGACGAAGGCAAAGCTGCGATGTTGCTATGTGACTGACGTTTGGTTGCCGGGCTTGGAGTCTTTTGTTTTGTGGGGGGGGGCGAAACAATATCTCAGTTCATAGACTCTATTGTTCACATGGAAGCAACTGTTGTGCGCTATTCAACTTTGTTGCTCACCAAAACAGAAACAAGTCACATAAATGAAGTGTGGGAACTTACTTCGAATGTCAAAAACGATTCATTCCCTGCTGTAGACATTTAAATACAGTGTGTAAATCGGAATCCAACTGCTTACTGCGAATGATGTACAAATATGGCAAGTACGTTTTTGAATGAGAGTGAATGAGTTCATGTCTTTTAGTAGCATAGTTTACAGTTTAAAACATTAATATAAGCAAACATTTACATTTCCACGTTGGGCTTCCATTACTGTACTAGATATTTTGGTTGTTGTTGTTTTCGCTATTTGCTATTTACTTTACGTGGTACGGTGCTTTCTAAGAAGCCTGCAACAACATCATGAATTAACCCAACGGGGACTAACAAGAAAAGACCTGACATATTGACTCAGCTAACACCCACAGCCAATTTCGAGTCCCCCAATTAACAGTCAGAACATTCAGTCTGGAGATAAAACCCACTCTTTAAAGTCAAACTCCCTCCCGGGCATCCCTCACGTTGTCAATGCGGCCTTAACCGAGGATCGACACGTCTTTCCCGCAGGATAAACCTTTCCAACACCTCGGGATTAGCACACGTGGAGACTTGGCTCTCCGTCCACCTTTACGTATTTGCGATCAGAAATAGTTTTGCCCAACAGATCAAAAAGAAGTGCGGCTTGATAGAATTAGCTGCGACGGAGGAGATGGAGCATAATAATGGGGGCGCGCTGTCTGGAACAGCTAATACACCAGACGTCGAAATCGTGCATGTCAACGAGGCCCCTTCGGCGCTAGCATAAGCCAACGCGGTGAATCCATTTCGCTGCTTTTTGGATTCTTCGGAATTTGCTTGATTCTGCGATAGTTACCCTCTGTATCAAAGGGGTTAGTGTTAGGTTTGTGTCCAGACCAAGCCTTGTTTAATATAATATTGCTTTCGCGCCATATTCTGGCAATCTGGTGTCAAGGAACTATGTTGAAGTGAGTTGTGGAGTTTCATGTAGTGCTTTGACGCCATTTTGGGCATCTATGGACAATTATAAACCTTTTTAAGGAGGGCAACAATTACTTGTGGACTTTGGCTGTTATATTAAAATAGTGGGGGGGTTCACTGTAGCACTAAATAATCTTAACCCATTATGAACCTTTTTGGGAACCAAGAAAA
The DNA here is from genome assembly GCF_054856515.1 of Filicampus tigris. Classification (NCBI taxonomy): domain Eukaryota; kingdom Metazoa; phylum Chordata; class Actinopteri; order Syngnathiformes; family Syngnathidae; genus Filicampus; species Filicampus tigris. The sequence continues at coordinate 11,247,247 of NC_141231.1, read as the reverse complement.
CTACAAAAAACATTTTCGTTAACGAAATAAAATAAAGCAAAAATTCTTGCATTAATAAACTTTAATTATACTAAAATAAAATGAACATTGTGTTACTGTGTTTATTTAAATGTGAAGCACTTTAGCTCTGTGCCTCACTTTCAGCTGTCCTGTTGTTTTTTGGTTTTTTTTCTTACACCTATTTCCCAACTTTACTAGCAGATTGTCAGTGACCTCAAAGTGTCTATATTGACAGTTTTCTTATAGGTCGGAAAGCAGACAAGACAGGAGGTAATTCTAGGGCGAAAATGGGTTGTTCCGACTTTGTGGAGCATGTAGAACAGCACGTATAAAGAATTTAATACCTAAGAGCTGCACGGAGAGAAATAAATTGAACTGCAGAATGGAGACGGGTTGATGCAAAGAGAGCGGAGCACAATTTGAAAAGAGGTTGCGACTGTCCCAGATTCATCCTTGATTTTTTTATTTTAACTCTGCAGGAGGTGAAGACAATTGATCCTTCTCATTCAAACTAGTTCAATGCAATAAAAATGCAATTTTCAGGCTTCAAGTGCTGCATTAACAGCCTGGTTATGTAAGTAGATGGTTTTTAAAAGTGAATGTTTCAGAATTCAGAGATTTGTACCAAGCCCGCACTTATTTTTCCGGCATATTGGCAGTAGCGGTGTCAACCGGCTTTCCTTCCTGCCAACGTAATAAGACGTTTTTCACCTCGACTTTGACACAACTTTGATCACCTGTTGCCCTTCGGCTAAACTGTGAGGATGTGGGGATTTTGGAGCTGGCACGGCGGCAGGGGGTTGTTTTGATGTCTAGTGCAAACACTGGCGCTCGGTGACATACTTGCTGTTTGTGGTTTAAAAGGTGTCAACATGAGACCTTCTCAGCTGTGCGGCTCAAGATAAGGTAAACATTTCCACCAAGAGGAAATTATCTACATGCAGAGCTTGTCTGTCTGCCTGGCTGAGGATAATAGAATACAAACGTACATAAATATGTAAATAAATAAAAATTCTAGGGGGGGAAGTGGCAGGAAAACAGACCAAAATCCAGATGTCAGGCATTGCTCAATTTTTGCGGTCTTTGTTTCTTCCGGCAGGGGTCTCTTGAATCAGAAATTAAATCTCTAGACCATCAAGGCAATTCCGGAGTGGAATATGCTTCCCGGTGTCAGACAATTTTTTTCTGGATGCTCCAACAGGATAATGACCTCAGACCAAGCAACATGTTGAACTATTCTAAAAAGCCCTGATCTAAATCCCATTAACATCTGAGGAAGATTAGGAACAGAACGCTTGAATCCAGTTGGCTTCTGATGGTTGCTTGGAAAGGAGAGCAATAATTATCTTGTCGTGAAGACGGAGAGATTGCGACCCCCAAGGTCGACTTGTAATTAAAGGGGAGAAAGGAGCTGGCCGGTCGCGTAAGGACAGCGGATATTGAAGGGAGGCGGCCAGGCCGGTCGAAGGCACTTTAACCCCCGCAGCTGCACCAAACAACTCGGCGGTTGACTTTGATGACCGCGCAACTGCTTGGGGTGACCTCGCAAAAGTTTCCAGCCGTATTGGAAGGTGTCTGTTCAGACTTTCAAAAGAAATTTTCCATTGAGCTCAGCTATACAGTATATTTGGATTCGGTTTTCCTGCACCATCCAAACTGTCAGCCTAAAAGCCTCGACTGTTGAGGCAACATTTTAAGAAACATTTGAACATCATTAGTCATAATGTAATCACAAACCGCAATGATTTACATGAGTTGTGCTGTATGGTGCCACTAAAAAAAAAAAAAAAAAAAATCAATTCACGCACCGTTTTATGGGGGGGTGGAAATGCTGCCGCACATATTGCACATACCAGGAACTGTCCTTGAGTGTAGTTAAATTTGCATTATCAATCATGTAGTATTTGTTGCAGTAATGTAGCTCATTTTTAGTAAAATTTGTTCATTAATGCAATAATCAATAATGCAATGTATGATTGCATTCTTATTCATTTTTTATTTTATTAATGCATCTTATTAAATAATTTGAGGATTGTCTTACCCTAAATAAAATACAATGCAGTCGAGCCTGCATACTTGTATATCTGCATACCAGCAGATTGACCGTTTTTGTTTTTTGTCAATTTTTAGGCTAAAAAAAAAAAATATATATATATATATATTATATATATATACACACACTGTTCAACATGGATATCACAAACACGTGCAATAGGTTTTATACGGAATTGTATGCTTTTATCTGGCTTTGATGCAACCAGATGCAACTTAAAATGCATAAGATATATCTCTCCAATAAATCTTTTTTTCTAACATATATAGTGAGCGTAAATTCTATGTGGATGTTCGCTATTTGCGGGCCAACTCGGTTGCTGTAATGAATAATGCATGGTTTTGATGAAGTTCATTATTTTTATCAATTATGAAAAATAAGTAACATATTCTTTGTAAATAAATGAGCATAACATATCGCACATCCCTGCTTTATAGCCACACTTAACTAGAGAGCAGCTAACGTAGCAGCCTACATCTTTTTTCAGCTCTCCTTCTCGCTAAACAGCACAAACCGAAGTCAAAGCCCATTGTTGACAAAAAGTGGGCCAATACCCGTCAAGAATTGTTCCATCACTTCAGATTGTCAAAAGAATTCAATTTCTGAGAAAAACACATTTTTACAGGACAACAACGCAACAACGCAGTTTATTCCAGGACCTGTGAGTGAAAAGGGTTTCGATGATCGGGGGGGGAAAAAATGCCGCGAACACGAAAGGCAGCGTGATCGGTCGTTTAGTCAAGCGCGATGAAGACATTGCGAGCATTTGATCTGTCTGCGCAGATGTCGACAGCTCCATATAGACGCTGTCGACAGATGCTGCCTTGTGCTATGTTCAACAATTCTGAATAATCATAAAGCTTCAATGCTAATTTGTTACATTAATAGAGAGCATATTGCCACAAAAGCTGTTGTCAGAAGTGGGATCCAAGCATCAACTCGCCCCACAAAATGCCAAAGAGACAACTCTTATAATAATATACGAAGTATTCATACAGAATCTCATCCCTTTTTGTGTCTTTTGCAAAAGGTTGATCAAACTCAAGGAAGTGCCGCTGTCCGCGTGGAGAGCAATTTTAACAGGTTCCACTGTGAACTTCAATTCAATCCAAGTTTAATTACGTCCTCTGTTTTTTGACAAATTGTCTTTTGGCTATGTAGTTCTTCATTTGTTTGGCTTTACTTTCCACCCTGTGTGTGCGCGCGATGAGCATGGGCCAACACTGGAGCGCTTTGAAGGAGTCATCAGAGAGGCAGGATGAAACGCTGGATGAATTGCCATCTCGTTTGCTAACCCCCTGTCCCGCTTTGTCCCATTTTGTCCTGTGCTGTGTAGGTGATCCAGCGCAGGGAGGACGGCTCGGTTAGCTTCTTCCGGGCTTGGGAGTCCTACCGTGAGGGATTCGGTAAAATCACCGGTGAACACTGGCTTGGTAAGTGGAAAAAAAACCAAACAACAGCCACAGCAAAAGGATCTACTACGACTCACGCTAAGCTTAGCTTAGCGTGTCGCTGTCCCTCAAATATTTAGCCCGTAGTCCCCTGCTGGATAAAATGTGTCTCATGTTGTGTTGGTGGTTTTTCACGGTTCTGTTTTGAAGTGGAATAGCAATGGGGCCAAAGTCAAGAGATGTAGAACAGATTACACAGTGCTGAAGTTTATGCATAACAATAGCATTTAGGCCCCAAGTCTCCCGTTGGGTAAAACCTGTTTTATGCTGAGATGGTTGCTGATGGGTTTTTCACAGTTTAATTTTGAAGTGGAACGTTGATGGCCCAAAAAGTCATGTCGAAACAGAAACAGTACGGCAATTTATAGATTACATAATTAATAAGGCCCTTAGTCTCCTCTCGGATAAAATGGGTTTCATACTGAACAATAGATACATAGATCCTCATTCTTCTCCATTGGTTGTTAGCAACAGGATACTCCACTAACTACCCTATTTTCCGGCCTATAAGTCACGTTTTTTGTCATAGTTTGGCCGGGGGTGCGATTTATACTCTGGAGCGACTTATGTGTGAAATTATTACCACCTTATTACTGTCGCGGCTTGTTAGTGCTGACTTCTATTTAAGATGTTTTGCCTCCCTCTGCAGGCGCTTTAGCGCTAAAGCAGACATGCTAACGATTAGCGATCGCGATTAGCATTAGTGATAGCGATTAGTATGTTCAGTCAACAACACAGTACAATCATCCACAATTCAGCTCCTATATAAATGTTGCATGCTCATTACACACAATTGTCTTAAGTTACGTACAGACGATGGTTGAACAAGAATGAACCACAAACAGGCAGTTGCCTGCTTCTGGCTGGGGTATTGCATCATGCAGCCACACACGTAAGAAGCCGCGCACAGAGAAGATGAAGACATAATTACGACTAAATACATGAATACTTTTGGAGACTTGGAAACATTCTACATGGTCGGGGATAAATAAAAGACTTATTTAATCGATCTACAACCGTTTTGGTGAGTTTAAAGTTATCTTACAGTAACTTTCTTGTATGCTACATGTGTGAATGTTAGCTAAATGTTACCATCGTAGCTCGGTGGAAATGATGTGTACTGCGCACAATTCCCTCCCAAAATGCGACTTACACTCACTTCAGTGTGACTTATATATGTATTTTTTTACTTTATTGTGCATTTTATGGCTGGTGCGACTTGTAATGATAAATAGATAAGGGAGACTGTCAAGGAAGTCATTCTCCTTCGTGGTTTGTTAGCAGTAAGATGCATCTTAGTCTCCACTTGGCTGCAGCAGGCCCTTGTCTTGCTGCCCTCAATCTGGTATTACCTAAAATGTGACTCCTGCTGAAAGATATGTATAGGAGACCCTCATCTCCTCTATTGTTTGTTAGCACTATGATACTTCACAGTCTCGCCTAGTCTGGAATAGAAGGTTTGCTAACTATCCTTATTCTCCTATTGGATAAGTTGTGTCTTATGCTGAGAAATACATACTACAAACGTGTCTCGTATTTGCTTTCTTAGTTTTCTTTCAATATCTGTTAGAAAGTCTCCTTTCTTACTTGAATTTGCACTTAAGTCTCCGCTGGGAAAAGCCGCACAGCTCCAACCTGTCGGAATGGTCGCGGGAGGCTCCGCCAAATTGAGTAACCTTGCCCGCCCTCCCTCTGACGCCGCCATCTGAGAATGCAGTCAGTCCCGATCAAGCTGTGACTTTCCTCCAAGTTGGCCAGATGCCTTTCAGACAAGTTCACTGCAGGGAGGGAAAAAAAACAACAACTTACCTTCTAAACTATACAGTATAAACACTTTGGTGCCAACTCACTCACACAAAAAAAAAACCACACACACACACACAGACGTGCCTTTGCCCAAAAAGGCTAATGTTCGCTGAGATGTTGTTTCCCAAAGAAATTTGGCTAAGGCCTCAGCGTTTTAATGAGCTTTCACGGTTGTAACTGTGTTGTTTGTGTGTGCGTCTTTGAAACCTCTCATCTCAGCCTCACATCAGTTTGGAGGAGCAAATGGAGCCCGAAGAAGAAAAAGAAGAAGTTTGTCTCAGTGGCGCGCGCGCACACACACACACACACACACACACACACAAACACAAGGTGGTCAAGGTTCCCGGACGGAAAAGACGTCCTCTCTCATCCGCACTCCAGATAAAAAGCACTCTCTTGAACACTTTAGAAGCGCAATGTGCCTCCGGGGAACCGGCCCTCGCAACGCAGAGCTGACGTAATGTTTGGAATGGAGTGTGCGAGCCCAGAGAGATTTTGGGCAAATAGCCGCAAAGTAAAATAACAACCGAGCGAGGCAAGAACACAAGTCGTTTTGATGGCCAGATGGTTGCATTACCAATTAGAACAAAAATCAATTGCGAGCATTCAAGATGGGAAAACAGATCAGGCAGTACTGGAATTGTTCAATGACATTTTTACTAAGGCCCTTAACCTCCTCATGGATAAAAGTTGTCTCATGCCAAGAGACTGATGTGACCTGGATGATCATCCACAGGCTCCTCTTGGCTGCAGCGGCCCATTATCTTGTTGCCCTCAGTCTCATCTTGGGTAAAATGTCTCATGTTTTGAAATAATTTCAGGAGACCCTTGTCCTCCTCTCTTGTTTGTGACCAGTTTTATACTCACAGTCCTCAGTTTGCAGCAACTGTCCCTTTGTCTTGTTGCCCTTAGTCTCCCCTTGGATAACATGTCTCATGCTGAGTAAGAATTGAAGGAGCCCCTCATTTTCCTGTATTGTTTATGACCAGTGTGATACCTCACCGTTTCCACTTTGCTGCAATGGTCCCCTATCGCCCTCAGTCTCCCCTTGGATAAAATGTGTCTCGTGCATCTAAATAACTAAAGGTGATCCTTGTCTCCAGCTACCATCTTTTGAGAAAAATGTCTTATGTTTAGGAAGAACTTATGATACTCCACAGTCTCTGCTTCGCTGCAATGGTTCGCTGTCTTGTTGCACTCAAGTCTGTCCTTGGATAAATGTGCCTCATGCCTAGAAATGATTGAATTTGTCCCTTGTTCCCTTCAATTGTCCGTGACCATTTTGATAGTGCTCACTTTACATCAACTGTCCTTTCTCTTGTTGCCCTTACTCTCCAATTGGATAAAATGTGTCTTGTGTTGTTAAATACAGTAATTACTACAGACACACAAGCTCCTCAATTCTTTCAGTGATATGTTAAAAAAAAAAAAGATGTTTAAGTAATGCACTTCATAGGCTCCAAATTTGTTGCTGCAACCCTTTGTCTCCTCTTGGATGAAATTGGTCTCACTCTGAGAAATCATAAAATGAGACCCTTGTTCTCCTCCGCTGTTTATTAGCTGAAGGAGCCTGCCTCCACAGTCTCCGCTTAGCTGCAGTAATCTACTGTCTTGCTGACCTAAGTCTTCTCTTGGATAAAATACTGTGTTTCACTCTAAGAAATAATTAAAAGACTCTTGTTCTTTGTTATTTTGTTAGCAGTGTGATACCCAACATTCTTCACTTTTCTACAATCGTCCCTTGTCTTTCTGCCTTCATTCCCACCTTGGAGAAGTGTGTCCCTTGCATAGAAATAAATGAAGCAGACCCTTGTTCTCCTCCATTGTTTGTATACTGCATGATCCTCCGCAGTCTCCAATTGGTTGCCGCAGACCGTTTTCCTGCTGCCCATGCTCTCCTCTTGGATCAAATTTGACTTATGCCAAGCAATTAAGTCTAAGAACACTAGTTTCTCTTCCTCTTATTGCCGTCAGTCTCTGAATATACAGTATGGATCTTATGTGAAGCAAAAGTTCAAAACTACACACAAGATCAATGGAGTCTTCGCCAAATATTCTATGTATATTCTTCTATTTCTCTTGCTGCCATTTTGCAGAAAAGGTTGCTGTGGGGGGCTCTGGTCTTCTCTGATCTCTTTTTTGCTAGCCAGACGGTTGTTGTTATCGTCGATGTGAGGCCACTAAACGGTGCAGCTTGCGATTTTAAAACAACAAACAACAGGGGGCTATGTGGATCCCGGCAAAACCGCAGCGGGATATACAGCTTTCCCGCTAAGTGTACATGGAAGGCAAAGGAGCCAGCAGGCCACTTTCACTTGTAGGCTTTTGTGGCTCGCCCAGGGTGCGCTATTGTCTCGTCACCCCCGTCATCGATTGCCCTCGGGGCAAAAAATGAAAAATGGATCCAGTGTGCAGATGGAGCGGGAGAGCGAGAACGTCATTGCGGCTGCCGCCTCCAGACGAATAATACTCGCCGGCGTTGTTAGGCTGCCACGTCTGAAGACACGGCCTTCTGTTTTGCTCTACATATTGCACTGCTCGACAAATTGCATTCTTTTTTTTTTTTTCTTTTTAGCCGTGGAATGAATCCAAAGGTAGTAGCGCCAAAATGACGGCAACAAGATGAAAGACGGCACTGTTGCGCAACCACATACAGGCGACAACACATAATCAGGCGCCGTCATGGAATTGACCAATACAAAAGCAATGTGAAATGACATCAGTCATGTTTGCCGCTAAACACCGCAATCCAAAGGCTTCCCGCTCTCTCAAATGTACTCACCCCACTTGTGGACCGTGTACTTTTTTGCCTTTGCGGCTTAATTCCAGTAAGGCAAGGCAAGGCAGCTTTATTGATATAGTATATATTTATTTATATAGTGCATTTTGTACACAAGGTACACCATTCAAAGTACAACATTTAAAAGCATTTACAAACAAAAGAGTGAAAGACATTTAAAAGCAAAGTAAAGCAATAAAAAATAGTTTACTGAATTTACTAAAAGAACATACATTGATTACAGAAATGCTTTAAAGGACCTCAATCATAGCTATGGGAAAAGAGCAGAGTTTAAACCTGGATTTAAAAGCATTTACACTTGGGGCTAACTTTACTTCTGTTGGCAGCTCATTCCGTTTGTGTGCAGCATAACAGATAAATGCAGCTTCCTCAGAGCCAAGAAATAGTTCAACTAAACGCAATAGTATATAAATAAGTCTTTAATCGTGTTTAAAGCATTTCTACTGAGGCAACGCCTCTGATATCCGTGGGTAGGTAATTCCAGAGCACTGGTGCCCGAATAGAAAACGCTCTAGAACTTGCGGAACTCCTTTTGCTCTCGGGATTACTAAAAGACCAGCATTTTCTGAACGAAGGTTTCGGGATGGAACGTACGGACGGTACCACTAGTTCAACAAGATGGGACGGCGCTAAGCGCTGCAATATTTTATCGGCAAAAGGCAAAACCTTGAAATCGTATCTCAAGTGGACTGCGAGCCCATACAAATCGGCTAGTGTCAGGGTAATATGATCAAACTTTCTCGTCCTTGTCAGGAGTCTATCTGCAGCATGTTGTAGTAGCTGCAGACACTTAATCCTAGACACTCATGAAGAAAAAGGTACATTTGTCCAGGTTATTAAAACAAAGTGACGGTAATCTGCTACTTTGCACATTCTATATCAGAAATAGGCGATACTTTTAGATTGCAGTTGTTTTTGGTGAAAGTAACTGAAGAATAAAGCCTTTTGGTAGATTTCTTGATATACTTTTTGACCCCACAAGGCCACTGTAATTTCAGTTTGTGGCCATCGCCAGCAGAGCGTCGCAGACCTCGGTTGTCTTTGGACGGGGCCGACAACTCCCACGTGAAGTCTGCGTTCTTCTTCCGTTTTGTCTTTATGCGGCCAGTCAAGTCTGACTTGGGACGTAAACACTCGACAAGAATAAATGAGGACAAATGCCTGCGGTGAGCAAAAATAGCTGACGCGTTAATGGAAAGAGCTCGGAGGGGCGAGTGGAACAGATTTTCTTTAAAACGCCGACATCAATACGGCAACCTTCAAGCGCATTCTGTCGCCGCTGATTCCCCTGATAGTTGGACACTTCCCCCAGGGTTTGGGTGCTCAAATTGATAGATAAACTCACCTTGCACTGTGAGCACATTTTCAAGTATAAATCAAGAAAGCGTACACTAAGAACCATTCAGAATAAATCCATAGACATTTTCCATCTGTCGTGCTGTGACCAGTAGCCCATCGAGCCGAACGCTGAACCCCTTTGTGAGCGTCATGTTAAAAGGCCGTCAGTCAGTATTCCGTTTGGGTTTTTTTTCAAACCTTTTTCAAACCTCCGAAGCTTTGGAGGAGCCATTGAGGATGAGTCTCAAATAAAACTACCTCCACTAAGCGTTTTAAACCAGGCTTGAGCCCACTTGACA